>NC_047654.1:8084319-8269744 GCF_902201215.1 Prunus dulcis
TGAAGAAGATGATGGCCATAGTAGGTACAGTTTTGTGTCTGAAGAAATTGATATGGATGATAATGATTTTGGTGATTTTGGTGATTTTGGTGATTTTGGTTCCGATCCGTATGAGTTTGCCAATGTGATTGGGGATGGAGATCAACCAGTGTACCCTGGTTGTAGAAAGTACACGAAGTTATGGGCATTAGTGAAGTTGTATAATTTGAAGGCAAAACATGGGATGAGTGATGTCTGTTTTACAGAATTATTGATACTTCAAGGCGATTTGCTTCCATAAGGAAATACAATACCAACCTCTATGTATGAGGCTAAAAGACTTTGTGTGCATTGGGGCTGAGTTATGAGAAAATGCACGCATGCCCCAATGATTGCATCTTGTATAGGAAGGAGTATGAGGATTCAACTAATTGTCCTACTTGTGGTATTTCAAGGTGGAAGGAAGGCAAAGATTCAATCTTGAAAGAGGGTGTGCCAGCGAAGGTGGTGTGGTATTTTCCTCCAAGTCCAAGGTTTAAAAGGATGTTTCAATCACATGAGACAGCTAAGAGTTTGACTTGGCATGCTGCTAGAAAATCAATTGACGGTCAGATGTCTCATCCGGCGGATTCCCCGCCTTGGAAACTTCTTGATGATAAATGGCCTGAGTTTGGTAATGAGCCGAGAAACTTGAGATTGGCTCTTTCATCTGATGGATTCAATCACCACAGTTCTCTAAGTAGCAGATATAGTTGTTGGCCGGTTATCTTAGTTACATATAATCTCCCTCCATGGTTGTGCATGAAACAAAAGTTCATGATGTTAACCTTATTGATTTCCGGTCCTAAACAACCCGGAAATGATATAGATGTCTACTTGGAGCCTTTGATTGATGATTTAAAATCTTTGTGGGTTGGGATTAGAGGAGTGTATGATGCAAATAATGGAGAATACTTTACACTCAGAGCTGCATTAATGTGGACAATTAATGATTTCCCCGCCTATGGAAACTTATCTGGTTGTGTTGTTAAAGGATATAAAGTTTGTCCAATATGCGGCGATGATACACCTAGTCACAGGTTGAAAAATGGCCACAAAATTTGTTACATTGGGCATAAAAAATGGTTACCAATCAATCATCCATATAGGAGGCAACGTGCAGCTTTTAATGGGAAACCTGAATATGGCATACCTCCCGAGCCATTAACCGGAGAAGAAGTGCTGGATATGGTTGAAAATGGTGACAGAGTTTGTTGGAAGAAGAAATCAATATTCTTTGATCTCGAGTATTGGAAATACCTTCCTGTGAGGCATGCCCTAGGTGTTATGCATATTGAGAAGAATGTTTGCGATAGTATCATTGGTACATTGCTGGAGATCCCTGGAAAAATAAAGATGAGATTGCTGCTCGATTAGATTTATTGAACATGGGGGTCAAAACTGATTTGCAACCCGAGTATGGAGAAAGACATACTCGTTTGCCTCCTGGACCTTGGAATTTGTCAAGAGCAGAGAAGAGAGAGGTTTGCAATTCTTTCTATGGTATGAAGGTCCCTGAAGGTTATTCTTCAAATATTAAAAATCTTGTATCTTTACAAGATTCAAGACTTCTTGGCCTTAAATCACATGATTGTCATACCTTAATGCAACAATTGCCCCCTGTGGCAATTCGTTCTGTTTTGGAGAAGCCTACAAGGTATGCAATAACTCGTTTGTGCTTCTTCTTCAATGCTATATGTGCAAAGACTGTTGATGTTTCCAAGCCAGATAAGTTGGAAGAAGATGTAGTAGTTACTCTGTGTTTGCTTGAGAAGTACTTTCCCCCTTCATTCTTTGATATCATGGTTCATCTAGTAGTACATCTTGTCAGAGAAGTTCGTCTATGTGGGCCAGTATATTTTAGGTGGATGTATCCGCTTGAAAGATATATGAAAGTGCTGAAGGGGTATGTTCAGAATCGTACTCGTCCCGAAGGTTGCATTGCTGAGCGGTATATAGCTGAAGAAGCGGTAGAGTTTTGTACTCAGCATTTATCCGATGTTAGTACAGTTGGAGTGCCTTCAAGCCAAAAGATGGGAGTTTCAAAGCCATTATCAGGTTGCACAGTGAGCGTAGTTGATCAGGACCTGTTAAATCAAGCACATCTATATGTCTTGGAGAATACGGAGGAAGTCCTACCTTATATCAAGTACGTATGAGTTTTATTCTTTTAAGTTTCCATTTTAAATTATTTCTTATGTTTATCTTATATATTTGGGACCGTAATGCTTGAATTTTTCGTGTCATGTAGGCAACATATGATCCACATCAAGACTGCTTATCCAAAATTTAGAAAGAGAACAAAGTGGCTGCAAGATAAGCACAATAGCACTTTCATTCAATGGCTACGCTTCAAGGTATATGTTGTTGAATAACATATTTCTCTTTTAATTTTCTTCTTATTTCTATGTTAGATTGAATTAAGATTTGATTAATTTGCAGGTTCAAAGTGAACTCGAGGAAGACAATCATGGCGTATCAGAAAATTTAAGGTGGCTAGCAGCTGGTCCAAACATGGCAGTGCCATTATATAGGAGCTATCTTATTAAAGGTATTAAATTCAATATCAAGGCACAAGATGATTTGCGGACAACTCAAAATAGTGGAGTTTATTTACTTGCACAAACCATGCAAGTTACTAGTGCCAAGGATAAAAACCCAATTCTCTCAAATATGGGTTTCTATGGTGTCATTCAAGAAATTTGGGACCTTGACTACCAAAAGTTTACAATCCCAGTCTTTAGTGTGATTGGATATATAGTTCTGGTCTTGTAGTCGACGAACTTGGATTTACCCTTGTAGATTTGAGTAAAATTGGACATAGGAATGACCAATTTGTTTTGGCTTCTCAAGTCAAACAAATATTTTTTATTGACGACCCGATGCATCGTGGTTGGTCGGTAGTTTTATCAATGCCTAATAGAGAATATAATGATGTTATTGGTGATGAAGTCTTAGGTGATGTGATAATTGAGTGTGAGCCATTTACTTGAGGGATGCCAAATGTTGACACATTTGATGAACTGGTGGGTGAGTTAGGTGGTCAAAATATTCGAGGTGGGTGTGAAGATATATGGATTGAATGATGCTTATGTAATTGGCAGTGTATGACATTAATTTTGTAATATATTGTAATGTGATTTCTTCACTTTTATTATACAGGTTTTGGCCACAAAACAATCAGTGCAAAAAATACTGGATCCAGATTACATCATTATATTCTGCATAAAAAACAACGCCTGTTCAAATAAAACACGACGTTATGGTTAACCATTTATTCAGCATATTTACCGACGTCTTAAAGCAACGTAACAATGAAGAACCACGACGCTATTGTGAAGCAATTATTCAGGATATCACGCCGGGGAAGGATTAAGAACCGCCATGTAATTCTAAATAACACGACTCCAATCCCATAATACCGACGTCTAAAAAATGAGATAAATTATCTGAACATTAATTTGGAACCGACGTGGTTTAATAAATGCGTCGTAAATAATGACGTTGTTTAGAAGTTCAACGTCGCCTACATTAATAAGTACGTCGTGAGTAATGAATACATATAAATACAACGTCGACTATATAAATACCACCGACGTTGTTTCGCATTTCAACGTCAACTACATAAATACATACGTCGTAAATAATGACACTGACACCTATATCCATGTCATCATTTTTAGAAAAATCGAAGTGGAAAACTTATTTCACGACGGCCGTTTGTAAATAAACGACGTAGTAGTTTTCAATAACGTCGTCTTCTCATGTATTTAAAGATGTCATATTTTTTCCTGTCGTGAAAATTATATTTAACGGCGTAGTGTTTTAGTTATCGTCGTTGTATGTCTATCTTGCGGCCTTGTTCTTCTAATATTTGTCATATTTTTCCTTTTTAACGACGGTGATTTGTTTGTGTTGGTCGTCTATTCTAATCCTTGACTATTTTTTAAAACTTATGCAGACTAAACACGTCTGTTTTTATTTTTTTTCGACGTTGTTTTATTTAACAACGCCTAATATTTATCGTCGTTGTTTGTTTCTGAAAATAGGACGTACAAATTTTGTAATACGACTCTCATATATTAGTAACCGACGTTGTTTGTTTTTTCAACGTCTATTATATAAAAATTCCGGCGGAAAATTTATTTTAATGCATTTGCCGTGTTTATATAGGCTTAATTTAGTAGAAATCAATAACGCCTGCCTTTCAATGTATTTAAAAGACGCTTATTTTTATTAAGCGGAAATGATATTTAACTACTGCCCTTATTTTTAATTCCTCCTTTCACATATGTATACATTCATGTCTTGCCCTCCTGTTAATATGTGTCAAGATGTTTTTCCTTAATGCACGGTTTGTTTAGAGAGAGGAGAGAGTCCCCAAATTTTTTTTTTAGATTCTTTTTTTATAAAGATCACGGTTGAGATGACGCTAGATATTTTAAAAAAATTACCGCAACAATCAATAAAAAAAAAAAAAAAACTAATGCATATTAATTTAATTTTTCGGGTGATTTACCGTCGTCTTTTTGCTTTTTTGTAGTAGTGTTTGCACCAGTCAAATGACGGAGGTCGAATTGGGAGTTCTTCTCATCTACCCAATCATCATGATCCAGCAGTTAAGTCATGAGATGTCAAGTGTGAAGTAGATTCGGCGTCGTTGACTCATTTGGAGGTGAGGATGGCGGCGACCAAGAAGACGAGAGAGTCATATGCTCGAGCCGAGGGCTCTTCTGCAACATCAGCTGTTAATCCCAAGGTGTAAAAGTCCACCCCTGCAGGGGATGCAGGCATGCCTGACTGCTCAAGACGAACTTTCTGTCAAGTCCATCCACTTGTGCTGAGCTGATTGATCAAATCTATCATGCTGGCGATCTTGGTCTTTTCTCAAGTCTTTCCTTGGAAAAACAAAGGGAAGCAACATTTCACCTGCTTTAAAAAAGAGGTGGTGGAAGATATCACGAATCAGGCAGGTGGAGCTGCTGAGAGCATGGCTGATCAGGTGAATGCGGAAGAGACTGCAGATTAAGGATCTCCTGTTGGCATCTCGGAGTAGATGAAGACTCGTTTATTTCTTTTCACCTTTTGTAGTCTGCTCTCTGTTTAGAATAATTGGTCTTGTTTGACCATCTTCTTTTTGTTGAACTTGGCCGGTCGATCACTTTGCTATGTAAATTTCAGTTTTTTTTTTTAAATAACTTCGATTCACATAGTGTCTTGTGAATTGCTTGAGTGTTTATGAGTTGTGGCATGTTTAGCTTACGTCTGGAGACGCGTCGATGAGAGTGGCCTGTTTGGCCTACGTCCGAAGAAGTGTCAATGAGTGTGACCCGTTTGGCCTACGTCCGGGGACGTGTCGATGATAGTAGCCCGTTTGGCATACGTCCGGAGACGTGTCGATGATAGTAGCCCGTTTGGCATACTTCCGGAGACGTGTCGATGATAGTGACCTGTTTGACCTACATCCGGAGACGTGTCGATGATAGTGGCCTGTTTGGCCTACGTTCGGAGACGTGTCGATATGTATGTCCCGTTTGGCCTACGTCAGGAGACGTGTCGATTGCTTTTGTGAATACTCCATTGGAAAGAAATGCTTGAACTTGTATTGATGTCTGTGTGACTACATTGCTTTATTGAACAAAAAGATAAGCTTGCATGAGTAACATCAAAAGTAACTTGTCTTCAATGGAGGTGAGGGAGGCTTGGGTGCCTGCTTAGAGCCCAGCTGATAGGTGAAGAGTTTCATGGATAGTCCTTCTTGAGGTGATGGGCATTCCATTGCCTTGGAACTTCCTTCCATTAAAAGATGATGAAAGGTTTTTCTTCCATAACTTGGTAGCTAGTGACGGCTTGGAAGACGAAAGTCGCGTGCTTGATCTTTCTCTTCTGCCCCCTGGTGGTCAACCTGGGCTCTTAGAGTAAGCTAGGATCGTGTTGATCCATATGACTTTTTTTCGTGGAGGCTCATTGTTAGTTGCGTCACAATCCTTGATTTGTTGAATAGCCCCCCTTGAGATGAATTCCGTGCAATGGCCGTCTCTGACTAGATTTTCGAGGTACCTTTTCCAGGTGAAGCAGTCGTTTGTATAATGACCATACCTTTCATGGAATGTGCAGTATCTACTGGTATCCTTCTTGGTTAGGTTTCCCTTTAAAGGTGATGGTTTCTTCAACCAAGGCATGTTATTTACTTCGGCTAGGATCTGGTGTATCGGGATAATGAACTTGGTGTAGCTCTCTGTTGTTGGAGCACCTTCCTGAGGCTGTGATCTGCGCTTGCCGTTCTCTTTGCTTTCCTGCTTAGCTGCTTGATCAGCCTTCTTCGCGGTAATCTGGTCGTCGTCCCATAGTGCGTTGCGCTCTGCTGTAGCAAAGACTTCTATCAATGTTTGGCGGGGAGAGATGGTCAGCTCGCGATACAGCTCACATTCAATTGGCAACCCCCTCTTGAAGGCAGAGGATGCAATTTGGTCATCACATCCTACAATGTTTGCCCTCTCTACTTTGAACCTCTTGATGTAGTCTCGGAGGGATTCATCGAACTTCTTGTGCACGTTGAACAGATGGTCAGGGTTCTTCTTGATCGTCCGATAAGAAGTGTACTCTTTGGTGAAGACATAAGCAAGCTCCTCGAAGCTGCTGATAGACCCGGATGGCAAGGTGTGGAACCAGTCCTGAGCTGCTCATCGCAAAGTCATTGCAAAGACCTTGCGCATTAGCGCGTCTTCAGTTTTGTGTAGGATCATAAGGCTCTTGAAAAGCTTCAGATGGCTTTCGGGATCGGAATCCCCTTTGAAGCATGTGAACGAGGGCGTTGAGAATCGTTTCGGGGGAGCAGCTTGCTCGATTTCGGTGGTGAAAGGTGAGGAGTTTTCTTGGTCTACCTCCATGCGTAGTGCATCTTCAAAATTTCCTCCAATCTTTAAGTCTCGAAGTCGGTTATTCACAAGCTTCTCAACGTCTTCCGCACACATGGCTGGTCGGCCACGTTGATGACCTTTATGATTTAGGCGAGGCTGATTAACTTCCTCATTGGTTTGCAAGGGTCGACTTTCTCGGTTGCGCTGCCTAGGCGACGTGTTAGTGGACTGCGTTTGCGAGGAATTTTTTGTAACTTGGTGACGAGAATTGGTTCTTCGAGAGAGAGTAGTAGAGCGCTTTTCTTCACTGTTCTCATTGTGATGATTGTCGGTTTGATCTCCTTGGGGGCCTAGGCGGGCGCGGATGCCAAGTTGTGGGCCTAACTTATCATGCACGTTGGTCCTTAAATTCAATATGGATGGGAGACTTCATCTGCTCTGAGTGTGGCTTGCGGTTGCTTGCGACATGTCGGTGAGCTGATTGTGTTGTTTTGCATTTCCTTGTCTGCTTACTCTTGCTCGACCTGCTTGGTTCCCACCGAACTGCCTATCGGCGCGTTCGTTCATCCTTCTCTCTTTGCCCTGTTGTCCAAGGCCAAGGTTTTGAGCCAAGTTTATTTGATTGAGGAATTGCCTCATCAAATTGTTTTGGTCGTCCATTCTCTGAGTTTGCTGGTCAACTCTCAGATTAAGGTCTACTTGACTTCGTGGATCGGGAGGAAAGAAATGTGTAGAGCCTAATTGCACACGGGCTAGGGTTTCATTGGTTGTGTAGGCGGAAGCGTACATCGAGCGTGGAGGCAATTGAGGGAATGCTTGAAGTTTCTCTAAGATTGGGCCAAAGTTGTCGGTGGTAGTGAGCCCACCTTGATGTGAGGTTCCATCATGCTCGGCCGCGGAGCTATAAAGGTGGCTAGATTCGGCCACGAGGCCTTGAGATGGTACAACGGCGGCAGAGGCCAGTGCGGTGGTCCTAGCTGCGAGTCCGGCGGATGGCACGATGGTTCCAGTCACACGGGACGGCTGCTGTGGTGCGACAACAAGGGTTTGTTGTGGGTTCATGGTGGCGAGAGATGGTTGAGCCACCATGTCGATCGCTGGATCTTGGGAGGAGTAGCTTTGGGCCGTCACGGATTGAGCCATCGTGGCGGTTTTGCTCCTTGTGCGCTTGCTTCCAACCATGGTTGTTTGGAAGGCTTCGATGGATTGGAAAATAGGAGGAACGGATTCCTTGAGCACGCGTTGAGTATAACTCGTGCTCTCAATGAAAGCACCAAATGTTTGTGCAAATAATCTCGCGGGAGAATATTCACTTCTTGATCCTTCAACCTTCGATCTTCCTTCTCTCTCTTCCTCGATTCCTGTAAAAAAGACTGGAGTAAATAGACCACACCCGGAGGGTGTTGGCCAAAGGCCCTCCGATGCCTAAGTTAGTTCGAGTGTTTGTAGGAAAACAATAGCTAAGCAAAGGGTACGGAGTTGTATGTATGGTGTGAACCGGGTGGCCGGAGCCGTGTGTGGTGGTCGAAGCCGTGTGGAGAAAATATGAAGAGTGGAGAGGGAGAGAGAGCTTCGGGTATTAGGAGTAGGTTTTTTTGAAGTACCTTGAATGATGAATGAGGTCGTCTATTTATAGGAGCCTCGGGGCTAGGGTTTCGTAGGGATCGAGTCGGACTTGATAATATCCGAATTAATGATATTATCTCTTAAGAAGATAATATCTGAATTAAATGATATTATCTTCTCTTTATTAGGATAATATCTGAATTAATGATATTATCTCTTTAAATAAAAATAATATCATATTAATTAAGATATTTATCTCAATTAATTAATTAGCCAAATAAACTGGTTTAATTAATTAATTTAAGAGATAATCTTCTTTTCCACGTGACGTGCCCTGATTGGAGACGAAAATATATGCTCCCACAAAAAGCCAAGCAAGAATTGGACGATGTAGTTGGCAAAGGCAACATTGTACAAGAAACTTATATTTCCAAATTACCATACTTACAAGCTGTGATGAAAGAAACTCTGCGCCTGCACCTAGGCGCGCCACTTTTAGCCCCTCACTGCCCAAGTGAAATATGCACAGTGGGAGGCTACACCATTCCAAAGGGTTCTAGGGTTCTTGTTAATGCATGGGCTATTCCTAGGGACCCTTCTAACTGGGAAGACCCATTGGATTTTGATCCAGACAGGTTCTTGCATGGCAAATGGGACTATAGTGGACGTGACTTCAACTATTTACCATTTGGGTCAGGCAGAAGAGTATGTGCTGGGACAGCAATGGCTGAGAGGATGGTGGTATATACACTTGCTACACTCTTGCATTCCTTTGACTGGAAATCGCCACAAGGGGATGAGGTGGATCTTTCAGAGAAGTTTGGGATTGTGATGAAGAAGAAGATACCTCTGGTTCTCATCCTAACTCCAAGGCTATCGGATCCAGCACTCTATGAGTAGCCTACAATATTTCAAGATGTTAATGCTTTTGATGATTGAAGTTGTACTTAAACTACGGTTTGTATCAAGCTAACAATTTGAACTCGATCAATAATTAAGATTAGGAACTTGACCGTCTAACATCGAGAACTAATTCAAATGTTATTTCCTCTCTCGAAAATTCATGTATAGCATTGGTAATGGAAAACCTCAAGGCCTATGAGCTTCTACACATACTGAAGAATTATGGATCCCGATGATAAATGAGCACATGTTATGCAACAGTACTTGAGCCCGGGTGTTGTGAAACATGAACTAATAACCATCAAGCTTCTTATACCCCGGAATTAGGCACAAAAGACAAGATAAAACACTCAAACTTGTTGATGCTAATAATACTCAAATTATGAGAAAAGAAGAGAAAGCTCTCTTTGTGTTCAATTTCAATTCTCAACAACTGCCTTGAGAAGTCTGCGCATAGTATTTAAAGACTTAATCTCTCATCCCCAGTATGTGTGCTTACACTAGTAAAAAAAACCCCTTGCGCGACCACATTTTGCGCGACGAAAAACTATTAGTCGCTCAAAGTCACTTTGCGCGATGAAACTTGAAACTTCGTCGCTCAAAGTCTTACACGACCAAATTTTGCGCAACGAAAAATAATTCGTCGCGCAAAGTCACTTCGCACGACAAACTTTTGCGCGACGATAATACATCGTCCCTCAAAGTCTTGCGCGACGAATTTTGCATGACAAAAAATAATTCGTCACTCAAAGTGACTTCGCGCGACGAAAAGTAAACTTCGTCGCGCAAAGTCCTTATGAAAATAAATAAAATAAAAAAATTGTTTTTTTAAAATCTTTGCATGCCGTATCCAAACATTTTGTCACATAAACCAATTTATTTTCGTTTTTTATTTTGTATGCATAACACTTAAGAAATTAAACGGTATATATGTTTATTAAGTAGCTTTAAATTTATTATTTTAGATCGGATCGGATTTTTATTAGAAAAATATATTATTGTTGTTCGGATTGGGTTTTTGTTAGAAAATATATTTTAAATTGACGATCGAATTAGTTCATTGTATTCATATCGGGTCAAGGAGTGTAGCAGTAAAAAATCATCAAAATCGGAGTTAAAATAACCGTTAAATCGTGATTTTTCATTATAACCGTCGAAAAGTTTTGTCCCCTTACTTGATCTCTGAATGTTTATTTTTTCCGATTTTTGGCGTATATGATCTCGAAGTATAAACAAACAAGTTTGACAGTTGGATCGTTGAAACTAGTTTTTTTGAATGCAAATGCCATCAAAACAATATATTCACTAACAATTAAGAGTTTATTTATATTTTCGTTAAATATAACATAAGATTTTGTGGTATCCACTAGTGTAAATATTTTAAATTGAAGATCAAATTCAGTCATTGTATTCATATAGGGTCAAGGAGTGTAGCTGTAAAAAATCATCAAAATCAGAGTTAAAATAACCATTAAATAATGAATTTTCATTTATAACCATCGAAAAGTTTTGTCTCGTTACTTGATCAATGAATGTTTATTTTTTTTCGATTTTTGGCGTATATGATCTCGAAGTATAAACAAACAAGTTTGATGGTTAGATCGTTGAAACTAGTTTCGTAGAATGTGTATGTCATCAAAACAATATATTCACTAACAATTAAGAGTTTATTTATATTTTCATTAAATATAACATAAGATTTTGTGGTATCCACTAGTGTAAATATTTTAAATTGAAGATCAAATTCAGTCATTGTATTCATATAGGGTCAAAGAGTGTAGGTGTAAAAAATCATCAAAATCGGAGTTAAAATAACCGTTAAATCATGATTTTTCATTTATAACCGTCGAAAAGTTTTGTCTCGTTACTTAATCTCTGAATGTTTATTTTTTCTGATTTTTTGCGTATATGATCTCGAAGTATAAAAAAACAAGTTTGATGGTTGGATCGTTGAAACTAGTTTCGTAGAATGCGTATGCCATCAAAATAATATATTCACTAACAATTAAGAGTTTATTTATACTTTCGTTAAATATAACATAAGATTTTGTGGTATCCACTAGTGTAAATATTTTAAATTGAAGATCAGATTCAGTCATTGTATTCATATAGGGTCAAGGAGTGTAGCTGTAAAAAATCATCAAAATCAGAGTTAAAATAACCATTAAATCATGATTTTTCATTTATAACCGTCGAAAAGTTTTGTCCCGTTACTTGATCTATGAATGTTTATTTTTTCCGATTTTTGGCATATATGATCTCGAAGTATAAAAAAACAAGTTTGACGGTTGGATCGTTGAAACTAGTTTCGTAGAATGCATATGCCATCACAACAATATATTAACTAACAATTAAGAGTTTATTTATACTTTCGTTAAATATAATAGGGAGATTCACTATTATACCCAATATGGGGGCCCAAATTATAAAAATACCCTATATAAAATGGACTTTAGAAACACACCCAAAGCTCATTTACAACATAACAAAAAAGCTTTTAACTTCTTATAAATTACAAAACTGCCATCAATTTCTTAAAACAAGCCCAACCCCAAAATCTCATAAAAATACCCAAAGCACTCAATAGGGCATCAAAGTAATTTAATAATCAATATTAAATTCAATAAGGCTAGCTATCATTTTTTGGGTTTTTTTTGGGTTTGTTTATAGGAATTCAATTGTGTAGGGTTTATTTATAATATTAGTGCTAGAAATGGGTATATCACTAAATATCTCAATATAATATAAGATTTTGTGGTATCCACTAGTGCAAATGTTTTAAATTGAAGATCAAATTCAGTCATTGTATTCATATAGGGTCAACGAGTGTAGCTGTAAAAATATCATCAAAATCGGAGTTACAATAACCGTTAAATCGTGATTTTTCATTTATAACTATCGAAAAGTTTTGTTCCGTTACTAGATCTCTGAATGTTTGTTTTTTGCTATTTTTGGGGTATACGATCTTGAAGTATATACAAACAAGTCTTATGGTTGGATCGTTGAATTGTGTGTGTATATATATATTTATTAAGTAGCTTTAAATTTATTTATTTTGTACGTATAACACTTAAGAAATTGAATAGTATATGCATTTATTAAGTAGCTTTCACCTTAATTATATTTTAAATCATAAAATAAAATATTTTTATTTTTTATTATTCATAACAATTCTTTTTATAAATATTGTGCTACGAACCAATTTTTCGTCTCTCAAAAGTTTGCGCGACCAACAGTTCGTCGTGCAAAACTCAAAAAATTTGGGCGAGTACCAAAAATGGGACGCGGGTTTTGAAAATTTAAAAAAAAAATTTAGACTTTGCGCGACCAATATTTTTTGTCGCTCAAAACTTTGCGCGACTAATATATATTTTTCGTCACACAAAAATTTGGGCGGGTACCAAAAATGGGATGCGGGAATTTTTTTTTTTTACATAATTGTTTTAGACTTTGCGCGACCAATATGTATTTTTCGTCGCGCAAAACTTTGCGAGACCAATATGTTTCGTCGCGCAAAACTTTGCGCGACCAATATATATTTTTCGTCGCGTAAAAATTTGAGCGGGTACCAAAAATGGGACGCGGGAATTTTTTTATATAGTTGTTTTAGACTTTGCACGACCAATGTGTTTCGTCGCGTAAAGTTTTGCGCGACCAATATTTTGACCAATGAAAAAACTTGGTTGCGCAAAGTCTTTCTTCACGATCTTTGCGCAACGAAGTTTCTGTCGCGTTGAAATTTGTGCGACTACAACGTATTTTGCGGGACGAAATTCTCTTCGTCGCGCAAAGTGTAAAATGTAGTAGTGTTAGGCCTGTAAGGGCCTTGGCCCTCCCAAAATTTTGAAATGCTATATATTTTGGGTTTTGCATTGGAAAATTAGGATAATATATATAAAGCAAAAGACAGAGAATGGTGAAACATTCAAAATACTAGAAAATACCCTTGATTAATTCAAACATTAAGAAATAAAATTATTAATTAAATGAGGATATTATGATAAATTCACATTTTTTCATATTAAAAAAATTTAAAATTAAAAACAAATTCAAATAATAGGTCATATTTTTATGGAACATAAGTACCCATATTATATTTTTCTTAATTCTAAAAATAAAATAAAAATAAAAAAGAAAACCAATTGGAGGGGCTAGTATATATTAAAATAATGCTCGTGGCCCCTCACAGTAAAGAGGATGATGGATTTACGTTTCCCCCGTCCAACTAAAATGTTATTTTCTTCTCAAAAAGGCTAAGTTACTCTTGGATTCCACTAACATAATTAATTAAAAAAAATTAAAAGAAACAGCCAATCAAATCTTTCTTTCACAATTATATTTAAGAAAATAGGAAATCAAAGATAACCGGTTATTTATGCATTGAACTTATTAATCCCATCGATCCCAATGCTACATAAATTGTAATACCTTATATATCTGCATCAACATAAGTCTGAGTGTATTTTATTTGATTAAGCATTTTTAAAATGGAGGCATATCGATCCAAGCACGTGGCAATCGTAAATGTGGCCTCGCTATGAAGAAACAATTTTTTTTTTGAATAAATGAATTAAAAAGTTCATATGTATATACACACGATTTCATATAGATAGATAAGAACATAGATATCTATCGATGTTGATATTGGTTGACATGGGTATGTTCCTAATTTTAATAAATAAATAAATAAATAATAATATACAAATAATGCCAGAAATATTTACGTAGCCGATCTAGCTAACGTCCACCAAACTTTTAGATATTGACCAAAACTATTTGGCACTTGTGATATTATTCATCTTTTCCTAGAAAGTCTTATCTGAATCATTAAAACCATTTCTGCCTGAAATTCCTGTCGTTTTCTTCTGGATATATAGCACTTATCTGAAAATTTTAGATATTGACCAAAACTATTTGGCTCTTGCATGCACAAACACGTGGTCTAAATTACAACCACTGCATTGAGTCAATTGTACGCTGGATATTCACTAGCACTACACAGTGTCCTTCCCTTCTCCCTTTATTTCTTCACACAAAACTCAAAAACCAATTTGAAGCTCGCCATGAATTCGTTCAAAACTAGTACCAGAAATGATGAGAGTTGGCTTCTTCTCTCCACTTTCTCAGCCATTTTCGCAACCATCTGGTGTGCATGGCTGTGCAAAAAAAAGTCCCGCAACAAAATCCCACCTTTGCCCCCAGGCCCATTGGGAATGCCCTTACTCGGTAACCTTCTTTCTCTCGATCCAGAACTCCACTCCTACTTCGCCGGCCTGGCCCACACCTATGGCCCAATCTTCAAGCTCCGCCTCGGCGGCATGACCTGCGTCGTCATCAACTCCCCTTCCTCCGCCCGCGAGGTCCTCAAAGACCGTGACGTTACCTTCGCCAACCGTGACGTCCCCGTAGCGGCCCGGATTGCCTTCTACGGAGGAGCCGACGTCTTGTGGAGCCCACACGGGCCGGAATGGCGAATGCTGAGAAAGGTCTGCGTGCTGAAGATGCTCGGCGGCACCGCGCTAGACTCGTTCCAATCGATCCGCCAAAACAAGGTCCGAAAGACGGTCGGGTACTTGTACAGTCGGGCCGGGTCGCCCGTAAACGTGGGCGAGCAGATCTTCCTGACGTCGCTTAACGTCATCTCTAACATGATATGTGGCGGCTGCATCGCGGCAGAGGACGGGGAGGAGAGGGCCGGGCTCGGGGCGGAGTTTCGAAAAGTAGTGTAGGAGATGATGGGGCTCATAAGTCGGCCCAATGTTTCGGATTTTTTTCCGGGTTTGGGTCGGTTCGATTTGCAGGGTATAAAGAAGCAGATGGAGGGGCTGTTGCGGAGGTTTGATGGGATATTTGAGCAGATGATTGATCAACGGCTGAAGATGGAGGAGGAAGGCGCGAAAGAGAGTCAAGATTTTTTGACTTTTTTGTTGAAATTGAAAGAGGAGGGAGGAGAATCCAAGACGCCTCTGACCATGACTCACATCAAAGCTCTGCTCATGGTATGTGAACTACTATTCTTCAAAACTTGATTTACATACAAAAGCTAAATGCCCAGATGATGCAATTCAAACCTTTGATTTTGCTTTTGGAATTTTCGTTCAATCCAAACACTTGCATGTTGTTCATAACCTTCCATACTGAACCAATCTGTATTGGGAAAAAATAGCAAAATTTTTAGAATTCAAATATACCTATATTCCTCTTAATCACCAAAAACAAATATAGCTATATTCCTAAACCTTTAAAAAATAAAAATAAAAAACAAAGGTTTTTAACTTCAGGCCATCCCCAATGGGGCCTTAAATGGGGCTGTACCATTTTGAGCCTAAAAAATATAGAGTTTAAATGCAAAAACGCATCCCAACAATAATTCTATAGTGAGGATCTTGTATATGACCCTTAGGCGATGTATTCTCTCTTAATCGTTGAATCAATGGATCAGACTAATCAATTTGATTCAACGACTAACTATTTTGATCCAATAATTAAAGAATAGGGCATCACCTAAAGGCCATATAATAGACCATCACTATAGAATGACTTGCATCCCCAATTGAAAAGTTTTCGGGCCCTATATCATAAAACTCCCCGAAACTAGTTCTAAATCCGTGGAATAGTCTAGGAGTAAAACTTCCCTGGCACAGGGATGCCATGTAAGTATCCCCAACCAATCAGTTCTCGACAGGTGTCAACCATACTAATGAAAAAAAAAAACTTTGGACCCAAATTAATGAACCTCACTAATCTAGATAATGAACCCCATTAATCTAGATACATTGAGAACTCTAAGTATTCCAAATACATGAAATTTATTAAAAGCCAAACTATTTCAAATTCATGGATCTTATTAGAGCATCTCCAAGGAAAATGTTAGATAAAAAACATCAAATTTGTATTTGACGGCCTGTATGGCAATTTGACATTATGGACAACTTCTTATTCCACCTGAATTGTTAAATAAAATTATTATTTTATTAAAGAATAAATGAAAAACAATGAAAATATGGTAAGAGAAAAGCATATGTAAGCCTAAAAACATCACTTTTATACACAGTAGGTGGGGCCCATTCATTAAAAAGCTCTCGATAATTGAAATAGCGTCTTTACACGTCGGATATAGCACTTCAGGTGGATATGAGTGAGCCACCTTTTCTAGCCGTTTAGCACTCTACTTGGCTTTTGACAGCTCGGGTGGAGATGCTCTTAAAAGCCAAAATAATGAGATAAGTGCTTTCTATTCCAATGCTTAACCTTAATGTTTCCTTATCTGCATCACTTAGACTACTCATAATGATTCGCTTCATATTGAATTTGATATGACTTAATGACCAAATAGACCTAGACGAGCTATTTCATAACGGATAACAACGTATAAATGATAGCATATAATAGTTTTTAGAGCTTTTCCGTATGATTTTTCAATTTTGAGAAAATTTTAACCTTTTAAATTGTTAGACATGTTTAAAATTTTCAATGAGTTTCCAAAACTTTCCAAAAATATTCCAAAATATATAAGTTCCGAAATTTTCGTATAATTCCAAAAATTCCGAGTTTTCTGAATTGGAATGGATGTCGAAATTCTGAAATTTTCGTATTATTCCAACCCTGCACCAGACCCAACCCCTTACCATGCACACGCCTCCCTTTATTGCCTCTCTTTCTCTCTCTCTCTCTCTCTCTCTCTCTCTCTCTCTCTCTCTCTCTCTCTAAAACTGAAAGGTCTCCTAAACCGATGCAAGCACATGCAACATATCTTAAGCACTGAAATTCAATTACCATCAACACCCATCTCTCACATCAAGCTTTTACAGATTTGATGACAATCTGAAAATTAGTAGTCAACAAATAAGTGAGATCTTCAAAAGGGAGAAATATAACTAGGTCTTGGGGTAGCCATCAAAAGGGTGAGAATGAAGGATTCAAATATGGTTAAGTTGTTGAACTGCGTGAGAAGAGGGAGAGAGAGAGAGAGAGAGAGAGGGAGGGGGCGGTAGGAGACTGGGTCGAGGTGGGCTGTTCCATCTTTTTCATGATCTTTTATTTTTTAAATTTTATTTCAAAGGGTTATAGTTGGGTTTTTTGTCCAACTGTAAAACAAAGTTTTAATTGTTTTTAAAAATGACAGATGGCAAATTTTAAATAGGAGTATCACCGGCTGACGTGGTGATACAGTACTATTCTATAATTTCTGGTAAGACATATAAGGATTGATACATAAAATAACTTTTTATTTGATTGATAATCATATAAAGCAGAAAATATTTTGGCCATTTGCATCAAGCTCAAACATCCTTTTTGCATGCGTGCTCCTCCAGAACCACACACTATAATAAGAGGTAAAAAATGATTGGCAGCATATACTCGACCAAACTTGTGATTGTTAGTTTTCCCAATTTCTCATCCAGATTAACTTAACTTTTTGAGAAAAATATTAGGTTGTCATTTATTTATTTATTTATAGCTTTGATTTGTAGTTTAGTTTTAAGGGGTGTATTCAATTGGGATTTGAAAAGATTATTTTGGGATAATTATTAGTTTTCCTTTGAAGTATCAAAGAAATAAAATAAAGTTTTTAAGGATTATAGTGGGAATATTTTAAAAGTGACTTGGTGTAGTGAGCAACTTTGATAACAAATCCAAGCTTCCTTTCAGTGCCACAACAAAGGGGGAAGGTATAGTTTAAAAACACAATAATGGTATCATGAGTAATTGAGTGTCCATAACAAATTTTAGGGTACTAGAATTAGGATGTGTCCATAACAAATTTTAGGGTACGAGAATCTTACAGTACCAAATTTTAGACAAATTAATGTGATCATTTAGTTCAATTCACAATCTCCTGGAATCTTAGGGTACCAAATAGTTTAGCAAAATAACGTGCCTTGTGGAGTGTAAGCATATATATATATTTTTCTCTTATTTCATATGAATTGTAAACAGACTATCACATTAACATGATGTTTAACAATATGATTGAGGGCAGGATATGATGCTTGGTGGGACTGACACAACCTCCAACACAGCTGAGTTTGCATTTGCGGAAACCATGACCAAACCGGCGGTGATGGGAAAAGCCAAGAGAGAATTGGACGACGTAGTTGGCAAAGACAGCATTGTACAAGAAACTCATATTTCCAAATTACCATACTTACAAGCTGTGATGAAAGAAACTCTACGCCTGCACCCAGTCGCGCCACTTTTACCCCCTCACTGCCCAAGTGAAACATGCACAGTGGGAGGTTACACCATTCCAAAGGGTTCTAGGGTTCTTGTTAATGCATGGACTATTCATAGGGACCCTTCTAACTGGGAAGATCCATTGGATTTTGATCCAGACAGGTTCTTGCATGGCAAATGGGACTATAGTGGACGTGACTTCAACTATTTACCATTTGGGTCAGGCAGAAGAATATGTGTTGGGGGCAGGAATGGCTGAGAGGATGGTGGTATATACACTTGCTACACTCTTGCATTCCTTTGACTGGAAATTGCCACAGGGGGAGGAGCTGGATCTTTCAGAGAAGTTTGGGATTGTGATGAAGAAGAAGATACCTCTGGTTCTCATCCCAACTCCAAGGCTATCGGATCCAGCACTATATGAGTAGCCTACAATATTTCAAGATGTTGATGCTTTTGATAATTGAAGTTGTACTTCAACTACGGTTTATATCAAGCTAACAATTTGAACTTGATCAACAATTAAGATTAGCAACTTGACCGTCTAACATCGAGAACTAATTCAAATGTTATTTCCTCTCTCGAAAATTCATGTATAGCATTGGTAATGGAAAACCTCAAGGGCTATGAGCTTCTACACATTACATACAGACAAGATAAAACACTCGAACCTGTTGATGTTAAGAATACTTAGATTATGAGAAAATGAGAGAATACTCTCTGTGTTCAATTTCAATTCTCAACAACTGCCTTGAGAAGTCTGAGAATAGTATTTAAAGAATTAATTTCTCATCCGTACAATGAACTTATTAATGCCACCAATCCCAATGCTTCATGAACTATAATACCTCCATGAGAATCTTCACATTTTAATTAAATTCTCTTTAGTTGGGCTGCTACAGGCACGTGGCAATCGTAAAATGTGGCCTCGCTATAAAGAAACAGATTTATATGGGCAGGGAATGAGATCCAGCAGTTCAAAGAATCAAGACACCGCCATAAATCGAATAAATAAATAATAATATACAAATAATGCCACAAAAATTTATGTAGCCGATCTAGCTAACGTCCACCGAACTTTTAGATATTGACCAAAACTATTTGGCACTTGTGATTATTATTCATCTTTTCCTAGAGTTCTTATCTGAATAATTAAAACCATTTCTGCCTGAAATTCCTACCGTTTTCTTCTGGATATATAGCACTTATCTGAAAATTTTAACCATTATTTTATCCGGTGGAGTTCAAAATAAAAACAAAAAGTTCCTATATATATATATATATATATATACATAATAAAAGATTAAATAATGCAACACTCACAATGCAAGAACTCAAGGCCTTGCTCACGGTGCCTACTATATCCATTTCGTTTTTTTCTTTTTCCTTTGTTTTTTTGGGTTGAGACAAGATCCATATCTCATTTATGCTTTCAGGTAGTTTAGTTTTATGGCCAACTACAGTAAATTCCTCAATCTATAGGGTCATTCACAAGTTTATACCCGATTTTGGGGACATCTATGGGTACATACTCAACGTCACAGAAAACCTACGTATTGCCCCCTCCGTTAGCAAGTCCGTCAGGAAATCTGTTATGTGCCTACGTGGCGTCTAGCCTTCTGTAATTCAGGAAATCTGTTAAGGGCATTTTCGACATCTCACGTCCCTGGGTTTCGCACCCAAAACAACATGTGGCATTATGTAATTCAAAACAAAAAAACCCCCGAATCATGTTCCAGAAGCTCATCGTCCATAACCCCCCCCACCGAAATCGATTCCCCCCAAAATCGAAATTGATTGCACAAATTGAAACCTAATCCCCATTTTGCATCGATCGAAAGCGCAAAGAAGGCTGGGTTGCTGTAATTCGAGATGTCGTGGGGTATTCGTCCTCGTGGTTGTCGTGCTCCTCGTTACTGTGAGTTGAAGGCAGTTTTAACTTTTCTTGCTTTTTGGTTTCCTCGCAAAGGGTTAAGATGCATGCGGTTTGATTTTGTCTAAACCTTTCAGTTGCTTTGAAGTGTGCTTGATAGTGATATTTGTGGTCCATGGTCCATTTCTGTCGTTGTGTTGCTGGAAAGGCATTAAAAAAAAGCACTTTTTTTTTTCAAACCAAACTGCTTTCGATTCGAGACAATACTTAGTGGTCCAAAACCTCTGCATTTGTTTATGTCCTTGTCTAGTCACCAATTAAATATTGAACAATTGTGTATTGATAGGTTTGACTGTTATGTGGCTTTGTAGGCGAAGATGATAAGTTTACTATTCGAATGAACCATGGGGGTTCTTTATGTGACAACCTGTATGTAAATGGGACTCTGGATTTCATTGATTTTTGCGATAAGGACCAAATGTCTATGTTTGAAATTGGTCTGATGCTTAAAGACTTAGGCTATGATGGTATAGTGTTATATCACTATGAGCTTCCCAACTCTGCTTCTGTAGAGAAGTTTATGTCTGATGAAGATGTTATGAAAATGTGTGAATGTGTGCCAGGAGTAAGGGAGATAGATATATTTTTGACACAATTGGCTAATGAACCTTATACCTTTTTAAACAAACACAAAGAGATCGAGCTGCAAAGGGTGGAAGGTTCTGGGGTACAAAAATAGAGGTCAGTCGTGATTGAGGATATAGGATGTGCTGATTCTATTCCTCTTGTTCCTTATAAGACAAAGAGCAATATTGAGCAGCCAACGAATGCAAAGGGTAAAACAGTGAAGATAGTGGAGCAAGAACCAGTGGAGGATGTTGGGGATTTTTTAGAACCTGACGCACCAAAGAATGCAAAAGGTAAAACAGTGGCTGAGGCAGCAAAGAAGGTAAAGGCTGCAAGGTCTTCAAAGGATAAGGAAGTGGCTGAACCTGAGCTACCAAAGAGTGTAAGGGCTACAAGGTCTTCAAAGGGTAAAGAAGTGGCTAAACCTGAGGCACCAAAGAGGGCAAGGGCTACAAGGTCTTCAAAGGGTAAATGTGTGGCAATGGCAAGTGCAACAGAACGGGAAGATAGTGATGCATCCTTATCAGATGCATCTACTTTTATTGACAGTGAGTATGGGGGGGAAACATTGAAGAGATAGTTGAGGAAACCATATTTTTGCAACATTGGATTGCAGACCATGCCCTAGTTAAAGATACTTTTCAGCCTCTTGAAGATGAAGAGATAAATGAGGGTGAATGTGGTGCTGTTAATGAAAGTGGTGTTGTTAATGAAGGCGGTGTTGTTAATGAGGGTGAAGGTCCAAGTGGGGACCAACCTTTACATGCTGGTCCAAGTGGGGACCATCCTTCACAAGCTGGTCCAAGTGGGGACCACCCTTCACAGACTGGTCAAAATGAAGACCAACCTTCACAGACTGGTCAAAATAGGGAGCAGCTTTCTCGGACTACGAATTTTCACCACACAGATCTTGAAGACACCGATTGGAAGAGGGGATCAAGTAGTGGAGGATGAGTTAAGAAGTGTTCATTCAGATGAAGATGATGAAACAGTTGCAAGGGGGAAAAAATTCAAACACTACAACCATGAAACAGACAAACAAAACCCTGTTTTTGATACTGGAATGATATTCAGTGACTGCAAGGTTTTCAGAGAAGCTGTTCATGAATATTGCTTGTTGAATGGGAAAGAGGTCACTTTCACCAGGAATGAAAAGTATAAGCTGAAGGCAGTTTGTAAAGTAGTGAGCTGTCCATGGCAGATTTATGTGGCTTGAAAAAACCCTACAGATCGAAGCTTGGTGGTGAAATACTAAATCTCAATCACAATTGTGTCAGAGTATTTGAAAACACACAAGCCTCAAGTAAATGGTTGACAGAGAAGTTCCTGCCTAGGATTCAGTCAAATCTTACCATGCCTCCACAGTCTATAGTGAATACAGCATCTTCTGAGTTTAAATTAGGTATATCTAGGATGAAAGCTTACAGGGCAAAGGCAGACGCACTTCGAATGATCAGTTGCTGAGCAATATGCCATGCTCTGGGATTATTGCCATGAGCTGGAAGACAAAAACCCTGGCTCCACAACAAAGATGCAGTGTGAGTTTGTTGATGGTGAAACTGTTTTCAAGCATTTGTACATTTGTTTAGAACCATTAAAGAGATGGTTTAAGATGAACTGTAGGTGTTTTATTGGGTTAGATGCCTACCATTTAAAAGGGGTTTACAGTGAACAGTTGCTTACAGCAGTTGGGATCGATCCCAATAACGAGACTTGGGTGCTAGCATATGCTGTGGTTGAGATGGAAACAAGGGAGTCATGGACATGGTTCATTGATTTGTTGGCCAAGGATGTGGACATTGTTAATTTCCATGGATGAGCCTTTATATCTGACAAGCAAAAAGGACTACCTGGTGCATTTGAAGACATTGTGCCTAATACTGAGACAAGATTCTGTGTGAGGCACCTTTGGGATAACTTCAACAAAACGTATAAAGGTAAAGTATTGAGGGATCAGTTATGGACATGTGCTAGAGCTACTAATGTGCCTTGTTTTAAGTATCAAATGGAAGTAATGAAGACCTTAGATAGCAATGCATGGGAGTGGCTTGCTGAGAAGCCACCAACACAATGGAGTAAGTCTCATTTCAAAACACATATTAAGTGTGATATACTGCAGAATAACTTGTGTGAAAGCTTCAATAATATTATCAAGACAGCAAGGAACATGCCAATTATCACAATGCTAGAGATGATTAGGTGCGTGTTTATGAGAAGGATCCAGTGGAGGAGGGACAAGATGAGCAGTTGGCCTCATCAAATATGCAAGAACATTTTTGACCATGTGCAACAGAAAAAGTTAGAAGCATGTAATTGTACTGTGCAGTGGTCTGGTGGTCCTAAATATCAACTGGATGCAGGAAGAGGTGACCAATATGTGGTGGATTTGGATAATCACACTTGTTCTTGCAGAAAGTGGGACTTGTCAGGCATTCCTTGTGCTCATGGAATTATTGCCATACATTACAAAGGAGGTAAAGCTGTGGAGGATTATGTGCATTCATACTATAGCAAGGACAGTTACATGGCCCTCTATAACAATCTCATTATGCCAATTAATGGATCACAGCTATGAGAGAAGACCAACCAGACAGCAATAAAGCCATCAGCCTACACTAGACAACCTGGAAGACCTAGAGAGGTGAGGATAAAAGGAGCTGAAGAGAGAATAGATAAGACTGGGAAAAAATGGTTGGGAAGACAAGGAATGCAAATGAGGTGTAGTATTTGTGGCTTAACTGTCCATAACAAAACCACTCACCATCGAAATCTACCTCAAAATGAAAAACCCTTTCAAGGGGTAAAGGAAGACCAAGAAAAATATCTAATCAAGACCCTGCAGTTGCTGCTGTGAGTGCCTATTTTTATTGCTAGGCTATTGATGAAATGTTATGCTGTTTCTTCTTTGAAATGGAAAAGCAATTTCATTGTTTTATTGTTTGAAGCTGAAAGTGTATTTTATCTGTAGGATGAAGCAAAAGTAGCTGCAAGAGTTAGGAGAAAGCTTGCATATGCAAGGGCAAAGGCTGCGGCTGCTGCAAAGAAGGCTGCACTAAATGCTTCCCAGCCAAATGCAGCTGAAACTGCTTGAATAGGATTGAGAGCATCCAAGAGACAGAGAACATAGGCTCTTAGTTCTTAGTTCTTAGTTTATACAAATTCCATTTTGTTTTGAACTAGTACAACTTCTGGTTTTGTGATGTGGCCTGATAAGTTTACTTTTGGTAGCTGTTTTATTGTATTCCAGATTAGGTGCTCATGTTCATTTTGTAAATTTGAGCTGCAAATGTTGGAAAAGTATGTATGTATTTTGAACTCAAAATATAATGGAATTTGCCTTCAAGCAATTGTTCAATTGGAAATTCCCTAACAATTGTGCATACATAAACAGTCTGCATTTCCAAATTGCCTCACAATTGTTCATACATAAACATCTTTCATACAACTTCACATGGGAAATTACAAGAAACAGACCTTTCATACACAAAGCACTTTGATTTTCCAAAATGTCCCACAAATGGCCACAAAAAACATCACCCAACTCTTCTAAGATATAGACCCTAAAATGTAAGTGCTAATTTCACATTCTTGGAAGATCCAGAGTCTCTCCATTCTAGTACTAGCATTCCCAACAACACAATCAAAAAAATCCAAGAACCTTGAACACTTGCTCGTAGAAATCTTTGTGCTTTCAAGGTAGCTCCAACCTCTTTTTTCAATTTTCGGTTTTCCTCTTCTTCCTTATGCAATCATTTCAATAGTCCAGATATCACAATCTTGGACCTTTCGCATACCTATGGATCATACCCTTCAAAGAATGCACAACCTCTTCTTACCCCATAATCGGCGCAGCCCCAAAATCTTCTCCCAGTGTTGTTGTCAGTCCACGACGTCGTCAGACAACATTGATTGCCGCAGTGACAAATGGGCTGGCCCACTTCGCATCTTTGATTTGCAGACATCATCAACCTCGTCTACATCGTCGTCTTTGTCTTCTTTGAATTGGAACCTGGGCATCCACTTCTATCGATTTGGGGGCTAGGTCTGAGTGGGGGCTTAGATATGGAACTCGATTTGGGGGTTTTCTATTTTTCTTTTTTGAATTAAAATAAACCACGTGTTGTTTTGGGCGTGAAACCCAGGGACTTGATCTGCCGAAAATGCCCTTAAAAAATTGTCCAACTAGACGCCACGTAGGCACATAATAGATTTCTTGACGAACTCGCTAACGGAGGGGGCAATATGTAGGTTTTCTGTGACGTTGAGTATGTACCCATAAATGTCCCTAAAATCGGGTATGAACACGTAAATTACCCTATAGGTTGGGGGGTTTACTGTAGTTTACCCTTAGTTTTATATTGAGGGAAACATTGTAGGGTGCAAAACAACAATTCGAACCGTTCATTCAAAGATTATCCTTGCAAGAAATTAGTAAAATTGAAAACCATTACGACATCTAATTGTTTGTGATCAACAAAATAGTTGATTCCAGTGGTTCGAGAAAACACTAAAACTGCAACCATCAATTGAGTAGTCATATGATATCAAATTCAAGTGATTTTTTGCAGAGATGATATTTGAAGGAATAGTTAAAAACTGTACGGATCGAATTATAAAAATACAATATAGATGAGCCCCACAAGGGTGTCCCTCAAATAGGAATCTCTCCGCTGAAACTCTATGTATATACAAATACCAAATACGTGATCAAAATTTCAAGTATATTGGACCTTTTTTTCGTCATATTATTCACTTTCAAGAAAAATGTGGTACTAGAATAAATGTTTTGACATTCATGAATCATATATATTCAATTTATTAGGGTGACTAACAAGCTTGTCGTGTAATTGTGTAATTCTCATTACTAAAATTGAAAGAAGTTCTAAATTTGAATTCCCCTCTTTCATTACTAAGTTGTTTTGAATTGTTTATAGGACGTTATCGTAAGTGGAAGTGACACCACCACAACAACAATGGAATGGGTGATGACTGAGCTGATGCAAAAATCCAGAAGAAATGAGAAAAGTTCAAGAAGAATTAATAGAAATTGTGGGGTTGAACAACTTGGTGGAAGAGTTTCATTTGCCCAAATTACATTACTTAGATGCTGTCATCAAGGAGACATCCGGGTTGTCAAAATTGGAGCTCTACCCTTAGATTAGTTAGTGTTCATGTCTCCATAAACGTGTGAGTGCATATTGTTGTAAGAAAAATAAATGAAGAAAGTATGGAAACTGAAATAAATTTGTGTTATGTGTTTCATCTCATTTCACAAGTGAGATCTTGTTGCACTCGTTCTTGATTTCTTCTGTCAATTAAATTTTACAGTTCATATTGTAATTACTTTGAATTTGGATTATACATTCATATTACTATTCATGTAATTAAATTACTAGCAATAATGCATTCCAGTAAGTAAGCACCAAAACGACAAATATATATAATCATTGCTCAATGATTAATGGAAAAGTTGATCACTATCTTGCCAATTTCCTTAAATCACGTGGTTTTCTTTTAGTCAACATGTTCTAAATATTACAATTAAATAAAGAGTTAGTTGATTGCATTGCAATTTGCAACCGTGCTTTAGGTTTGCATGCAAAAACACGTGGTCTAAATTAAAACAACCGCATTGGTAGCCGCCATTGAGTGTACACTGGATATTCACTAGCAACACACTGAGTCCTTCCCTTTCTCCCTTTATTTTATATATTGGTAGGCCCCATTGAGTCAATTGTACGCTGCACCACACAGAGTCCTCCCCTTCTTCCTTTATTTCTTCACACAAAACTCAAATCCCAATTTGAAGCTTACCATGAATTGGTTCAAAACTAGTACCACAAATGATGAGAGTTGGCTTCTTCTCTACACTCTCTCAGCCATTTTCGCAAGCATCTGGTGTGTATGGCTGTGCATGAAAAAGTCCCGCAACAGAATCTCACCATTGCCCCCAGGCCCATTGGGCATGCCCTTGCTCGGTAACCTTCTCTCTCTCGACCCAGAACTAAACTCCTACTTCACCAGCCTGGCCCACACCTATGGCCCAATCTTCAAGCTCCGCCTCGGTACCATGACCTGCGTCGTCATCAACTCCCCTTCCTCCGCCCGCGAGGTCCTCAAAGACAGTGACGTCACCTTCGCCAACCGTGACGTTCCCGTAGCGGCCCGGATCGCCTTCTACGGAGGGGCCGACGTCTTGTGGAGCCCGCACGGGCCGGAGTGGCGGATGCTGAGAAAGGCCTGCGTGCTGAAGATGCTCGGCGGCGCCGCGCTGGACTCGTTCCAATCGATCCGCCAAAACCAGGTCCGAAAGATGGTCGGTTACTTGTACGGTAGGGCCGGGTCGCCCGTAAACGTGGGGGAGCAGATCTTCCTGACGTCGCTTAACGTCATCTCTAACATGATATGTGGCGGCTGCATCGCGGCGGTGGACGGGGAGGAGAGGGCCGGGCTCGGGGCGGAGTTTCGGAAAGTGGTGTCGGAGATGACGGGGCTCATAGGTCGGCCCAATGTTTCGGATTTTTTTCCGGGTTTGGGTCGGTTCGATTTGCAGGGTATAAAGAAGCAGATGGAGGGGCTGGTGCGGAGGTTTGATGGGATATTTGAGCAGATGATTGATCAACGGCTGAGGATGGAGGAGGAAGGCGCGAAAGAGAGTCAAGATTTTTTGACTTTTTTGTTGAAATTGAAAGAGGAGGGAGGAGATTCCAAGACGCCTCTGACCATGACTCACATCAAAGCTCTGCTCATGGTATGTGAACATTCTTCAAAACTTAATTTACATACAAAAGCTAAATGCCCAGATGATGCAATTCAAACCTTTGATTTTGCTTTTGGAATTTTCGTTCAATCCAAACACTTGCACGTTGTTCATAATCATAACCTTCCATACTGAACCAATCTGTATTGGGGAAAAATAGCAAAATGGGGCCTTAAATGGGGCTGTGCCATTTTGGGCCTAAAAAATATAGAGCTCAAATGCCTAAAAGGCATCCCAACAAGAATTTTATAGTGAGGACCTTATATATGATCCTTAGGTGAAGCCTTATATTTTAATCGTTAGATCAGGCAAATCAATTTGATCCAACAAGTAACCAATGTGATCCAACAGTTAAGAAATAAGGTCGCACCTAAGAGCCATATATTAGGCTCTCACTATAGAATGACTTGCATCCCCAATTGAAGAGTTTTTGATCCCTATATCATAGAACTCGTCGAAACTAGTTCTAAATCCGTGGACTAGTATAGGAAAAATACTTCCCTACCACAGGGATGCCATGTAAGTATCCCGAACTAATCAATTCTCAATAGCTATCAACCATCTGACGGTTTGGACTCAAATTAATCAACCTTACTAATCTAGATAATGAACCCCATCAATCTAAATACATTGAGAACTCTAAGTATTCCAAATACATGAAATTTATTAAAAGCCAAACTATTCCAAATTCATGGATCTTATTAGAGCATCTCCAAGGGAAATGTCAAATAAAAAACATCAAATTTGTATTTCACGGCCTATATGGCAATTTAACATTATGGACAACTTCTTATTCCACCCGAACTGTTAAATAAAATTATTATTTTACTAAAGAATATATGAAAAACAATGAAAATATGGTAAGAGAAAAGCATATGGAAGCTTGAAAACGTCACTTTTATACACAGCAGGCAAGGCCCATTCATTAAAAAGCTATCGATAATTGAAATAACGTCTTTGTTTCTTGCTGTCAAAATTGCCGCTAGTTCACAAGACGTTATTTACACGTCGGATATAGCACTTCGGGTGGATATGAGTGAGTCACCTTTTCTAGCCGTTTAGCATTCCACTTGGCTTTTGACAGCTCGGGTGGAGATGCTCTTAAAAGCCAAAATAATGAGATAAGTGATTTCTATCCCAATGCTTAACTTTAAGGGTAAATTACTCAAATGGTTCTCAAATTTATACTTGATTTACATTTTGGTCCCTCAACTAAATTATTTGATCAAATGGTCCATCAACTCTATTTTTTGGAATGGAATTGGAATCCCTAATTCCAGCCCTGCACCCGACCCAACCCCTTACCATGCACTGCCTCCCTTTACTGCCTCTCTCTCTCTCTCTCTCTCTCTAAAACTGAAAGGTCTCTTGAACCCCAAGGAAGCACACACCCATCTCTCACATCAAGCTTTTACAGATTTGATGACAATTTGAAAATTTGTAGTCAACAAATGAGTGAGACCTTCAAAGAGGAGAAGGGGTGAGAATGAAGGATTCAGATATGGTTAAGTTGTTGTACTGCGTGAGAAGGAGGAGAGAGAGGGAGGGGACGATGACCAAGGGAGGGAGGGGGCGGTAGGAGACTGGGTCGAGGTGGGCGGTTACAACTTTTTCATGATCTTTTAGTTTTTAAATTTTATTTCAAAGGGTTATAATTGGGTTTTTATGTCCAGCTGTAATAAAGTTTTAATTGTTTTTCAAAATGATACATGGCAAATAGTCTAGCAAAATAACGTGCCTTGTAAAGCCAAAGCATATATATATATATATATATATATATATATATATATATATATCTTTCTCTTGTTTCATGTGAAATGTAAACAAACTATCACATTAACATGATGGTTAACAATATGACTGAGGACAGGATATGATGCTTGGTGGGACTGAAACAACCGCCGACACAGTTGAGTTTGCACTCGCTGAAACCATGAACAAACTAGCGGTGATGGGAAAAGCCAAGGGAGAATTGGACGATGTAGTTGGCAAAGGCAACATTG
This sequence comes from Prunus dulcis, assembly GCF_902201215.1. NCBI lineage: Eukaryota > Viridiplantae > Streptophyta > Magnoliopsida > Rosales > Rosaceae > Prunus > Prunus dulcis. The sequence goes on from NC_047654.1 coordinate 8,114,107, forward strand.
TACAAGAAACTCATATTTCCAAATTACCATACTTACAAGCTGTGATGAAAGAAACTCTGCGCCTGCACCCAGTCGCGCCACTTTTAATCCCTCACTGCCCAAGTGAAACATGCACAGTGGGAGGCTACACCATTCCAAAGGGTTCTAGGGTTCTTGTTAATGCATGGGCTATTCATAGAGACCCTTCTAACTGGGAAGACCCATTGGATTTTGATCCAGACAGGTTCTTGCATGGCAAATGGGACTATAGTGGACGTGACTTCAACTATTTACCATTCGGGTCAGGCAGAAGAATATGTGCTGGGACAGCAATGGCTGAGAGGATGGTGGTATATACACTTGCTACACTCTTGCATTCCTTTGACTGGAAATTGCCACAGGGGGAGGAGTTGGATCTTTCAGAGAAGTTTGGGATTGTGATGAAGAAGAAGATACCTCTGGTTCTCATCCCAACTCCAAGGCTATCGGATCCAGCACTCTATGAGTAGCCTACAATATTTCAAGATGTTAATGCTTTTGATGACTGAAGTTGTACTTAAACTACAGTTTATATGAACTTGATCAATAATTAAGATTATCAACTTGACCGTCTAACATCGAGAACTAATTCAAATGTTATTTTCTCTCTCGAAAATTCATGTATAGCGTTGGTAATGGAAAACCTCAAGGCCTATGAACTTTCTATACATACCGAAGAATTACTGATTCCGATGATAAATGAGCACGTGTGATGTAACAGTACTTGCGCAAGGGTGTTGGGAAACATGAACCACCAACCATCAAGCTACGTATAACCGAAACTAAGCACAAAAGATAAGATAAAACACTTAAATATGTTGATGTTAAGAATACTTAGATTATGAGAAAAGGAGAGAATGCTCTCTTTGTGTTCAATTTCAATTCTCAACAACTGCCTTGAGAAGTCTGAGAATAGTATTTAAAGACTTAATCTCTCTCATTCCATACATTGAACTTATTAATGCCAACGATCCCAATGCTTCATAAACGGTAATACCTCCTTATATATATGCATCAACATAAGAGCATCTCCAAATTTTAGCCAAATGTTTTTTTTTTTTAAATCACAAATGGTCCTTGAGGTTTGCACATAACTTTTTTTGTGACACTAATGGTCCTTAACGTTACCCTCTACACATCAAAATGGTCCCTGCCATTAGCTTCCGTCAAATTTTCTTTTAAATTGCTGACGTGGCATATTGTGTGGATGTAACATCCCACATCGACCAACGGAGAGGGGTGATGTGCCTTATATGTACATGCCCGCCTCCATCTAGCACGAGGCCTTTTGGGAGCTCACTGGCTTCGAAGTCATGGGAACTTCGAAGTTAAGCGAGTTGGGGGCTAGAGCAACCCTAGAATGGGTGACCCACTGGGAAGTTGCTCGTGAGCTCCTAGAAACAAAACCGTGAGGGCAGAAAGGGGGGGCCCAAAGCGGACAATATCGTGCTACGGCGAAGCCGATCACGAGATGTAACAATTTGGTATCAGAGCCACTCTGCTGTATGGTGCGAGTGTGCCGACGAGGACTTCAGACCCCTTAGGGGGGTGGATTGTAACATCCCACATCGACCAACGGAGAGGAAGTAATGCGCTTTATATGTACATGACCGCCTTAATCTAGCACGAGGCCTTTTGGGAGCTCAGACCCACTGGGAAGTTGCTCGTGAGCTCTTAGAAACAAAACTGTGAGGGCAGAGAGAGGGGCCCAAAATATACAATATCGTGCTACGGCGGAGCCGATCATGGGATATGATAGTGGAGCCCACACATCCAAAGGCACATGGCTTTAAATAAAATAAAATAAATTTTAAAACTTAAAATCCCTTTAAAAAACACTTTTAAAATATTTAAATTTTCTTAAGAAAAAAAAAACAGTAGCTAGCCATTAAATTTTTAAAAAATGTATTTTAAGTTTTAAAATGAAATAAAATATATTTTATTTCATTTTAAGCCACGTGGCTCAATCCATTGGATGTGTGGGCTCCACACATATGCCACTTCAGCAATTTAACAGAAAATTTGACGAAAGTTAACGACACGGACCATTTTGATGTGTAGAGGGTAACATTAAGGATCATTAGTGTCACAAAAAAAATGTTAGGGACGAAATGTAATAATTTTGCAAACCTTATGGACCATTTGTGATAAAAAAATATTTAGCCAAATTTTAGATAAAATAGATAGAAAGCTATTATAGCTAACCACTTAAAAGATGTTTCCTCCTGCAATGTTCTCTATTTTAACTAATTTGAAATATTTTATTATTATTTTCTCTTTCTCTCTCTTGCAAATCAAATATATTAAAAAGGAAAGTAAAAATCCAACCTCACCAACCTCCCAAATGTCTCTATCTCTCTTACTCTTTTTTTTTTTCTCTCTCTTCCTCTCTCTCTCTCTCATCCTTGCTAGATGTAGAAAGCCAAAAATTGGTTCTCTAAAATAAAAAGCCAAGTAATAAGTCTGTTGGAAGAAGAATTTTTCCTCTTTTTAGCCATGGTAACTAAGGATGAGATAGTAAAGGACTCTACTCTAAATCCGAGTGTATTTTATTTGATTTAGCATTTTTAAAATGGAGGCATATCATTTCATGTCGATCCTGTCAGTTGGGCTGTTACAGGCACGTGGCAATCGTAAATGTGGCCTCGCTATAAAGAAACAGATTTATATGGGCAGGGAATGAGATCCAGGCCAAGACCTCTCTGCAGTTCAAAGAATCAAGACACCGCCATAAATCGAAAAATAAATAAATAATAATATACAAATAATGCCAGAAATATTTATGTAGCCGATCTAGCTAACGTCCACCGAACTTTTACATATTGACCAAAACTATTTGGCACTTGTGATTATTATTCATCTTTTCCTAGAAAGTCTTATCTGAATCATTAAAACCATTTCTGCCGGAAATTCCTGCCCTTTTCTTCTGGATATATAGCACTTATCTGAAAAATTTAACCATTATTTTATCCGGTGGAGTTCAAAATAAAAACAAAAAGTTCCTATATATATACATGTGTGTGTGTTGGTACCTTTCATTTAGAAAAAAACCAATTAAAATGTTGAAGACAATGTGGTCACCATTTTGGGATGTTGTTGCTAGCGTTGAGAAAGATGAAGCAATCTTCATCTTTCCCACCCTTTTAGCCCTACTGTTTACTCTCTTCTGGTTCCTGTTGCCTTGGAAAAAGTCGAGGAAACCAACCCCTCCAATGCCACCAGGCCCCTGTGGCCTTCCCCTGCTAGGGTACCTTCCCTTTCTAGGCCCCAACCTTCACCACGACTTCACAAAGTTGGCAAAAACCTACGGCCCTATTTACAGACTTAAACTTGGTAGAAAACTATGCTTTGTGATCACATCACCAACTCTTGTCAAACAAGTTGTTCGTGACCACGACACCATATTTTCCAACCGTGATTCCACCGTTGCTGCACAGGTTGCATCATACGGTGGCATTGACATAGCGTTTGGAACGTATGGGCCGGATTGGAGGCGGTTGCGCAAGGTGTTCGTTAGCCAAATGCTGAGCAATGCCAACATTGATGCTTGCTATGCTCTGAGGAAAGAAGAGGTTCACAAGTCTCTGAATTATATTTATGGCAGAGCTGGCAGCGCAGTTGATTTGGGGGAGGTGGCATTTATGACCAGCATCAACACACTCAAGCGCATGATATGGGGCGGGACGCTGCAGGAAGAGAAGGGAGCAACTGATATTGGGGTTGAGTTTCGGAAGGTGGTGACAGAAATTATGGGGTTGCTTGCAAAGCCGAACGTTTCAGACTTTTTTCCCGTGCTTGCTAGGTTTGATATACAAGGGATTAGGAGGCAACAACAGAAGGCTATTTCTGTCACTGAAAAGATCTTCACTTCTGCCATAGAAATCCAGATGAGTATGCCTCCAGCCGAAAATGAGGGGCTTCAACAAAAACATGGAAGGAAGGACTTGTTGCAGTTCCTCTTGGAGCATAATAAAGATAGTGCAACACCGCTTACAATGCAAGAACTCTTGGCCTTGCTCACGGTACGTGTACAAGATCCATAGATCTTTTTCTTTTTTTCGGTGGAGACAAGATCCATTTCTTTTTCTTCTTTTGGTAGAGACAAGATCCATAACCCAGTTCGTGCTTCCGGGTTCACAATAATGTTATTTTAATAGTATATTTAGTTAAATTCCTTCAAATTCATTTTTTCTCACCTAAATCCCATCTCTTTATTTTTCTTTGAATAAAATTCTTTTTTATATAAATAAAACTCGATAATTAGGATCTAACTCAACAAGTATAAGATCTGATTTATTGTAATTTTTTTATTTCTAAGATACCCTAAATTAAGCCATTATTGTATTTTATATATTAATGGAGGAATTAATATATAAATACTTTTTAATGAGTGCTGTTATTTTCACCTATCTATCTTATTTTCTGACTCACCTTATCTTCAAAATTTTAAAGACAAATTTACCCTTTGCAAAATGATTTTTAAGGACAAAGTTAAAACTCTCTCTGTATATTAATGCTTGACACATCATTCAAATTCAATCTAAGGGTTAAAAAAATGACACATCGCCACTTTTACTTAAGGAAAATAAAACAAAGGGAATCTAATGTCCCACTTCTTTCTTCAGAAAGGTGAACAGAAACCACCCAAACTCTGAAACTCAAATATCCATTTTTATTGTCTAGTTTCATGCCATATTGAAGTCCAATCCCTTTTCTTTTCCTTCCGGACTATAACTTAGAATCTTTAGTTTTTTTCTACTTGGCTAATTTGTTTTCAAGTCAGACCTAATATGCTTCCTTCTTCCAAAAACAATAGAACCTTCAACCATATCTAGGCGTCAGAACTCAAAAGACAAAAAGGAATTCTTGATTGAGAGAAATAATTGAAAATAAGATAAAATTAATAGTTTATTTTGAATATCAGAGAGAGACAGAGAGAGACACAGAGAGAGAGAGAGAAGCATAGGAACCATTCATGATCATGGGAATCAAAATACAATGGGGTTCTATTTGGGTTTTGAGGGTTTATATTTTTTAAAGAAGAGGTTTGATTTGATGATCAACCCAGTAAATTCAATATATTTTAGTGTTTTTTTTCCTTTGTTCTTTGTGCAACTTGCAAAGCAAAATGAAGTTGCAAACGATTTTTGGGATTTCTTTATATATATTTATTTATTTTGTAATGTTTCTTAGAAAATGTTCTGGGAATCTTCATGCGGAGTTGGGTGGTGGAAGTGTTGTCCGTGCAAAATGGGTATATTATTGTAGTTATATTAAAGATCGGTAAAAAAATAATAATTTACCTATTCCGTATTGGATATGTACAAGATAGGTACATCCGGTTTTCGGTGTCGCCCTTACCCTTGGGCTTTCTAATTTTTTTTTTTGGGATAATAGTTTACTTATCATTTGTCATTGATAATATATTTTAATGTGTTTTTTTTGGTTGAAATTCTAGAAATTTTTTTTTTTTTTTTGGGGTTGAAATTTGAGGGATTGTATACTGATAGAAATTTTAAGGATTTCTTATTGGTCAAAATTTTCGGGAATAGAGGGAATGCCCAATAATAAAAAATGGAGTAATTGATATGCTATAAATATATGTAAGAGTATTATGACCTTTTATATCTCAGTTTGAATTTGAGTTATTTCAAAAGTGATGGGTTTATGTCTAGGAAATTTTAAAAAATAGAAGTTGTAGAGGCCTATATTAGACCAGACCTTATTTTAACTTATCTTGTCAAACTAGGAACTATATATAAATTCAATACACTTAAAGCATCTTATATTGTGAGACTGTAAATTTGTATATACACTACTTAAAATATATTATATTGTAAATTTGAATTATATATACGTTCAACAAGATCAAACTTTTTTCAGAGTGACTAACCAATTAGTAATTTCCAAAATAAGAAGAGGAGTCAAATTCGCATCCTGTTCCTTGGTTAATAAAAAAAAATTTGATTATCTTGTATTGGCTACATAATGTATATGTGCATTCCTATATATTGAGTTGCTCTAAATTGTTTAATATATAGGACGTTATGGTGGGAGGAACTGACACCACAACAACAACAGTGGAATGGGTGATGACTGAACTGATGCAAAATCCGGATGAATTGAGAGAAGTTCAAAAAGAACTAACAGAGATTGTGGGGTTGAACATCTTGGTTGAAGAGTTTCATTTGCCCAAATTACATTACTTAGATGCTGTCATCAAGGAGACCTTCAGATTGCACCCAGCTTTGCCCCTGCTACTTCCACGTTTGCCAACTCAATCTACCACCATTGGAGGCTACAACATACCCAAGGGTTCAAGTGTTTTTCTGAACATCTGGGCCAATCAAAGAGACCCAAGTGTCTGGAACAGTCCCTTGGAATTTAGGCCCAAGAGGTTCCTAAACGACCAAAGCAAGTTTGATTACAAGGGCAATAGGTTTGAGTATCTTCCATTTGGGTCTGGCAGAAGAATATGTGCAGGGCTGCCCTTGGCAGAGAGGACGCTAATTTATGTGCTGGCTTCATTCTTGCATTCGTTTGAGTGGAGGTTGCCCTATGGAACAAATCTTGATCTTTCAGAGAGGTTTGGGGTTGTGACAAGAAAAATGACTCCATTAGTTGCCATTCCAACACCCAGGTTATCTAAACTGGAGCTCTATGCTTAGATTAAGGTTCCTGTCCCCCTAAAGGTGTGTGTTGTAAGAAAAATAAGTGGAGAAAGTAAGGAAATAGAAATTTTAATTAAAAATTTGCGTTATGTGGTTCATCTTTTTTTTTTTTTTTTTTTTGGGTCAGGAAGATCAAATCTTCGATAGAAACACATGGGAAGGCTAAGACATACAAAAGCCAGAGCAACCGAGTAAGGAAGCTTAAAGGAAACAAACTAATAGGTGATATCACATGAACAAGAACAACGGGATTGTCCCAGATGGAGATATCAACAGATAAACAAAAGAAAAAATCACAACTAAATGCAATAAAGCACCGCACAACAACGAATTGAAACCAAAAAAGTTACAGAAAAAATAGAACCACACCACAGATCTACCACAAAAACCAGTAACTCTCAAAGCAGTCCAAAGGCACAAGAATAAGAACCAAGGAGCAGGAAGGAGGTGGTGCAGGCACCCGAGCCAGAGCGTTGTCGCGGCTCTACACACCTTCCAAGGGGCACGCGATAGATCGCGTTTTGGGTTGGCTGTTGTATCCATGTGGTGAATCCGGATCGAAAGGGAAGTGGGTGAATCTAGGTGTTGACCATCAACAACCCTAGAAATCACAACTTCACCGGAATCGTAGACACCGACGCACCAAGAGGAGATCAACAATCGAAAAGACGACGACCAAAGGATAGCTCTGAGAAGAATAGAATGGTGGAGATATGAGGGATCTAATCAGATAGGAGGCATGAAGCCTCGTAAACGAGCAAGGTAAGCTCGAACACATCACCCGCCCTCAACCAAGGTGAGAGCTTCATATCCAGCAAAATGGGGACACCAAATGTCCTAGAGAAGACCTCGAAAGACCAACGAAAACACAACAGCGGGTGAGAGGAGAGGGAGGGGGGCGGTTGGTGGGCCAGGGGCGGAAACACAGTAGCGGAAACTGTTGAAGTGAGCTATCCTAATTAAGGAGGTGATTTACTTTTTCATTTTATTTAGTTGACACATTCTTATATAATTAAAAGATATTCTCCTAATTGTTTACTGTATCTATTTCCTTATAAAGTATTCATGTAAACTTCTATATATACCTCATTATGGAAAAGAATACATTTAACCTAAAGTATTCAAACCATATTCATATTTTAGCATGGTATCAGAGCAATCGATCCTAGGTTGTCTCTAAACCCTCAAATTCAAACCCAAACCCTAAATCAAATTCCTCAAATCCAAATCTTACACCTCTAAAATCAAATCCTCTTATCAAACTCCTTAAACACACACCTGTCAAATCAAATTCCTAAATCAAATTCATACATCAAAGTCCTTAAATAAAATTCCTCAAATCAATTTCTTAACCACAAACACACACTCATATCAACTCTTACTTCCGTTGCGATGTCAGAACCCCCTACGATTCACTTCTTCCTTATAGACTCACAGAAGCATGCGGTCACTCTTGTTGAACCAACTACGCAGACTCGTGCTTCTATTGCCACCACCAAAGGTTTCGCTTTTCATACGTCTTCTCCAAAGCCCACATGGATTATTGACTCGAGTACTATGGATCACATGACATTTGATTCTGGCCAACTTCTAAGTCGCAAATCAACCACTCCGTCGGTAGTGTGTAATGCTAATAGTACCCCATCCCATGTGGTTGGGGAGGGCTCTCTATCTCTAACTCTATACATTTGGATTCTGTATTGCTTATTCCCTCCTTAGACCATAACTTGTTGTCTGTTGCACAACTTACTACTACTTTGGGGTGTACTGTAACATTTTGGCTTTATCATTGTGTTTTTCAGGACATCCTCACGGGGAGATGCTTGGTTGTGGTACTAGGCGGGGCAAACTCTACTACTTGGACTGGGCACTGGATAGTGAGACCAAGGTTGGTCAAGCTTTCACAACCAGTGGAGCTAGTTCTAAGAGGCAGAGAGACAAAGTTTGGTTATAGCATAAACGTCTTGGGAATGCCTCGTTTGGTTATTTGAAGAAGTTGTTTCCATCATTATTTTTCAGTTTTGACGTTTCCAGCTTCTAGTGTGATATGTGTGAATTGGCTAAGAGTCATCGTGTTCCGTTCCCCTCAAGTACAAATAAAAGTTTGGTTCCGTTTTCCCTTATTCATTATGATGTTTGGGGGCCTGCAGAAATCGCTACTTCGGCTAGAGCTCGATGGTTTGTCACTTTTATTGATGACTGCATCCAAATGACCTGGGTTTCCCTTCTAAAAATCAAAGGGGAAGTCAGTTTAACGTTTCAATAGTTCCATAAAATAGTGGCGGTGCAGTTTCATGCCCGAATACAGGTTCTCCGTTCTGACAATGATAGAGAATTTATTAATCATGATCTCAAACAATTCTTATAGGATCATGACATCATACATCAATGCTCTTGTCCATATACTCCCCAACAAAATGGAGTGGCTGAGCGACAAAACCGACATTTATTAGGAGTCATTCGTGCATCTTTATTTGGTGCCAACATGCCTCGCTCTTTTTGGGGCTAAGGCGTCCTCTCTGCAGCTTAACTTATAAATAGGATTCCCTCAAGTATCTTGAATTTCCAAATTCCTCTTCAAACACTTCACCACTATCTCCAAATACCTTCCCCAAACCTTGAACCACGGATTTTCGGCTGTGTTGTATTCGTACACTTACATGATCACCAACACAACAAATTGGATCCTTGCGTAAAAAAGTGTGTTTTCATTAGCTATGCCCCTAATTAGAAAGGCCACCGATGTTATCACCCTCTAAGTCAGAAGGTATATATCTCCATAAATGTAGTGTTCTGGAAATACAATATATATTTTTCAGAAGCACAGAAGGAGAATCTACAGCCAAATACCACTAATTTTCAGGACTTTTTCACAACATAAGGAATTCAACATCAAAGCGACCGGTTGCCCCTCCAAAACGACTAATCGCCCTCTTTTATTCCTTCACAGGCGGAGCCACTATGTCCAAATGCTCGGTCACTTTGTCCTATTTTGCCGAACATTGAGCCTATGTCGCCAGTGGAAAACGACTAGTCAACTCCACGGTACCAAAATCAGGAGGAGGAAGTTGAAATATTTTATGAGATTTTGCCCTCTTCGGACCCGCCTTCAGCTCTAGTACCACACCAATCACCTTCTGAGGAAGTCATTCGGGTAATATCTCCCCCTAGAACTGATAATGCTAATGAAATATATCATGATGATTTGATTTCAGAAAGCATAAATGACACAGATACCTTTATATATCAGCTTTCAAAAAGGAAGAATCGTGGTAAACCTCAAGTACAGTGTGAAGTAGATCTTAAAGCGAAAGAGAAATACCCTATCAATAATTATATCTCTAAGCAGATTAGCAGAGTCACATGTACACTTTGTGAAGCAGTTGGCCAATATATCTGTCCTAAATAGTTTGAATAAAGCACTAGAAGACTCAAAATGGAAAGAAGCCATGAATTAAGAAATACGAGCCCTCCAAAAGAATGTCACATGGGAGCTCGTGCCGTTACCTCATGAAAAGAAGATGGTGGGATGCAGGGGGATCTATACTGTAAAACTCAACGCAGATGGATCTATTGAAAGATAAGAAGCTAGACTGGTGGCGAAAGGGTACACACAGAGATATAGGATAGATTACCAAGGGACCTTTGCCCCATTAGCCAAGATCAACACTATCAGAGTCCTACTGTCTCTAGCAGCAAATTTAGATTGGCCACTACATCCGTTTGATGGTAAAAATGCCTTTTGATGGTAAAAATGCCTTTTGATGGTAAAAATGCCTTTTTACATGGAGAATTGGAAGAAGAGGTATACATGGATTTACCACCATTATGTAATATAGGTCTTGACAAGAAACATCACGTTTGCAAGCTCAAAAAATCATTATATAAGTTAAAACAATCTCTCATGGCAAGGTTTGGGAGATTTATTAAGTCCATGAAGAATTTGGATACACTCAAAGTAATTCAGATCATACCCTTTTCTTCAAGCATGATGGAGGAAAAATCACTGTATTAATTGTTTATGTGGATGACATGGTCGTAACTGGGAACGACACAGGAGCGCAACAAAAGCTACAAAAGTATTGATCTCAGGAATTTGACATGAAAGATTTAGGAGCTCTGAAATTATTCCTCATAATTGAAGTAGTAAGGTCAAAGACTGGTATATTGTCTCAAAGAAAGTATGTGATAGATCTACTCACTGAAATAGGAATGTTTGGATGCAAGCTTGCTGACACACCCATTGAGATGAATCACAAGTTGTGTGAAGACATGGAGCTGGTGAATACCAATAAGGAACAATACCAGCACCTTGTTGGAAAGTTGATATATTTGGCACACATAAGACCAGATATTGCATACGCTGTAAGTGTAATTAGTCAATTTATGCATTCTCCTAGTGTTTCTCATAGGAATGCAGTTGATTAGATCTTAAGGTACTTAAAGTCAACCCTTGGAAAGGGACTACTGTTCTCCAAGAATGGAAATCTTGAAGTTATTGGATATACAAATGCTGACTGGGCTGGTTCCATTACAGATAAACGCTCTACATCCGGTTACTTTACATTTGTTAGAGGTAACCTTGTCACTTAATGTGGTTTTCAGGTCTAGTGTAGAAGCAGAATATAGAGGAATGGCTCAAGGAGTCTGTGAATTATTATGGATCAAAAGACTCTTAACAGAATTGGGTTTCAAATTAGAAAAGGCAATAAAGTTATATTGTGACAACAAGTCAGCTATCGATATTACTCATAATCCAGTTCAACATGATCGAACCAAACATGTTGAGGTGGATAGACATTTCATCAAAGAAAAAAATTGAGAACAAAATCATCTGTCTACCTTTCCTTACCAAGTTGGGCATTGGTGATGTATATGCACCAACTTGAGGAGGAGTGTTGACGTATCCTAATTAATCAAGGAGATTCATTTCCTTAATTAATTAGGGGATTTAATTTCTTATTTTATATAGTTGACATATTCTTGTAAAATTGGGAGATATTCTCCTAATTGTTTACTATATCTATTTCCTTATAAAGCACTCATGTAAACTCCTATATATACCTCCTTATGGAGAAGAATACATTTAACCTAAAGTATTCAAACCATATTCATATTTAGCATAAACACAACAACGTTATGTGGTTCATCCCATTTTCACTAGTAGTGATATCTTGCGATTTATCTTGTTGCACTCGTTCTTGATTTCCTTTGTTAATTAGATATGGTAAAAATGTTGTGTGCCTTTTTAATTTACTCCATCATTTTAGAAAGTGTTGTGTATAAGAGCAACACAGACTTAACAGTTTTCTGTAGAGACTCTAAGTTTTGCAATTCAAACGATTTTTGTTCTTAGTACTCACACTATAAGAAAAATTATCTATATCAAATCTAGTTGTATTCTTCTTCTCAATGTAGAAAGATATTTTAAGTTCGAATCTTCCTCTCCGTTAATAAATAACTTACTATCTGCAAACTAAACTGGAGGAGAACATCAAATCCAAATAAATTTGTACCTTTTTATAAATTTATAAATATTAAAAATAAAAATAAAAAACTAAAATTTGACCCATACTTTCATAAATATCAGTTTCTATATTAAAAAAAAATTCAAATATAGCAGAAAACTCACTTAAAAAGACACAAATACCCCCAAAATTAAAACTCACATAAACCTTAAAAGTTTCAAAGTAAAATTGTTTGGTTCATTTTTATATATGATTTATCATGTCATTCACCCAATATTTAGAGTTAGTTCCTGACAATTTACAGATTTATACTTCCTTTTTGTGTTTGTATAAGTTTTACCTTGGTTGGAAGAAATATAAGCTAAAAAATTATTGAATGTAAATTTTGTTTTTGCTCATTTTCGTAGGTCAACTCCCTAGCTTTGGATTAGCATGTTTCAGTGCTCAGATGCAGTAAAGTGCTTCATGAAACTTGTTTCAATGGGTGTCAACTACAACATATCCGAAATTTAGCCTTATTGAACAAGTATAGCCTTTCAAACCAATCCAGCATTGATACTAGCTCTGGAATCCTGTTTTGGGCCAGTTTTACCTCAATTGGATGTAACCCTCCATTTTCTAATTGTTACACACCACTTGGTAACAATATTTTACTTAAATAAGCTAGGATTCCAGCTGATGGTTATTGGATCCCTTTTAAGTTGTTAAAAGTCAAAGGAAATGATGAAAGTCGAGATGGGCCAAAGAACTTTTGCAAAGGTGGAGTTTAATATTGATGTGTGAGTTAGCAAGGAGAGAGGCAGCCAAGTAAGGAAGGGGATTGGCTGAGACATCCAACATTTTCTACACTTTGCATTTTCTGAAACAAGGGAGAGAGAGGAGAGCAAAGGGCAGCAGCCAAGCAAGGAGGCTACGAAGGAGGAGAAGAATTCGTCCACCATTGAAGATCTTGTGACTTCATCTTCACAAAATTTGTAACTTCTTTCTTGTTTTATTTCAAGTTGTATTTACTATGAACATGAGGAACTAAACCCCATAGCTAAGGCTTAGGTTGAAGCCCTGAACATAAATACTCTATTGTTTTGATGCATGAGTTTATGGATTTCTAGATGTTGTTGATGAATTCCTCTTCACTAAATTAATCTATCCTTGATGTATGTTTTCTTTGATTGATCACCCTTGAAGGTATGCTTCTTTAGATTGTTGGGATCATAGGTATCTTCATGTTTTCCTAAGCAACTAATGGATGAAGTAAGAATCATTTATGTGAATTGGGTTCTTGAATGCCTAACGTAAACACCATACTATTAAGGTTCTTGTGATGTTCATATTTTCTTCAAACTTAATGGGTTTCTTTACATGATTAAATCGAAGTACTAAACACACCTAGATTGATTGTGTAGAAAACATAAGTATTGTAGCACTAAACACACACTTTACTTATCTTAGAGAGAATCAATGTGTCTTAAACCACTAAACACGGTCTTAATTGCAAACATCTTCATCAATGTATCTAAAATTCATAACTTGGGTATCCATAAACATGGTAGAATTAGGGTGGATTTCGAAACCCTAGTGTTTGTCACCACATTAAATTACACTTTGTTAATCACATTTGTTGATCTTGTTATAAAATTAGAGTTTGGTTACATTTAAGCATTAGAATTATGTCACTTGAATTAAAACCCCACACCCCCCCCCCCTTCTTTTGTTTTGTACGTAATAACCTGATCCTGAATTTATTTTTAATTATTAATTTATACTAGGAAAAGACAAGTATACCCCTAGAATAATTTATTAGATTTAAAGTTGACTTTTTGACCAAGAAGGAATTTTGAAATTCTGCTTGCACCGTTACGTAGGGCACGACAAAACGAGTCCGTAGACACGTAGTGGGCTTAAATCCGAATCGTATTGAAGAAAATACGATCAAAATACGTTGAGGGACAAAATGGTAATTTGCCAAATCAGATTTTTTTTTTTTAAACCTCTCTCTCTCTCTCTCTCTCTCTCTCTCTCTCTCTCTCTCTCTCTCTCTCTCTCTCTCTGGGAAACCCCCCTCCCCCGACATTTTCTCTCCAGCCGACCGCCCCTCCCCTCATAGCCATTGCCACCGGTCACGAAACTGGCGCCAACCGAATTGGCCCGACCCGCCATCAAGTCCCAGCCCCTCTTTGTCAAATGATTTTCGTTCTTAGTATTCACCAATATTAATATATGGGGCAGATATGATACTTTCAGTCCTAGAATTGGGCAGAAATAAAATACGAATTAATGTTATATCAAGTGCAAACTCAAACACTAGTGGCATTCCAATTAACCCATTACGTGATCAGACTTGTGAAACACCTCTCAATTAACCCAGGTTAGTCACTGCAGACAATTGTGATATATGCTAAAATATGAATATGGTTTGAATGTATTAGGTTAAATTTATTCTTCTCCATAAGGAGGTATATATAAAAGTTTACATGTGGGCTTTATAAGGAATTAGATACAATAAAGAATTAGGAAAGTATCTCCTAATTGTACAATGATTTATCAATTATATAAAAAATAGGAAAGTAAATCCCTTAATTAATCAAGGAAATAAATCTCCTTCATTAATTTGGAGACTCACGTCAACACTCCTCCTCAAGTTGCTGCATATATGTCACCAATGCCCAACTTGGTAAGTGAGTCATAAAATACTTTTCCACAAACAGCTTTGGTTAAGATATCTGCCAACTGATCTTCTGATTTTACGAATGGTAGGCGGATGATCTTCTTCTCAATCTTCTCTTTGACAAAATGTCTATCCACTTCAACATGTTTGGTTCGATCATGTTGAATTGGAGTATGGACAACGTCAATGGCTGATTTTTTATCACAATATAATTCCATTGGCTTTCCTGGCTTGAAACCCAATTCTTTCAATAGTCTTCTGATCCATAGTAGTTCACAAACTCCGTGAGCCATTATTCGATACTCTACTTCTGCACTAAACCGAGAAACCACATTTTATTTTTTACTCTGCTAAGTGACTAGATTACCTCCTACGAAGGTAAAGTAACCTGAAGTAGAGCGTTTGTCAGTAATGGAGCCAACCCAATCAGCATTTGTATATCCAACAACTTCGAGATCTCTATTTTTTTAGAACATTAATCATTTCCCAGGTGCTGACTTTAAGTATCTTAAGATCCGATTAACTGCATTCCTGTGGGAGACACTGGGTGAATACATAAACTGACTAACCACACTCACAGCATATGCAATATCTGGTCTTGGAGGACGTATGAAAAGTAGAACCTTTGGTGGTGATGATAGAAGCAGGAGTCCGGGTAGCTGGGTCAGCAGGAGTGACCGCATGCTTCTATGAGTCTGCAATAAGATGGAGAATCGTAGGGGTTCCTGACATCGCATCGGAAGTAATATATGATATGAGAAGGTGAGGAATTTGATGTATGAATTTGATGTAGGAATTAGATTTAAGAGGTCTGTGTATAAGATTTGAGGGTATGTGTCTAGGGATTTGGATAAAAGGATTTGAAGACTTTAGATTTGATGGATTTGGATTTGGGGAAAATTATGAGGAATTTGATTTAGGGTGTTGGATTTGAATATGAGAAATTTGAAATAAGGGTTTAGAGACAAAACAACTTCTCTTCACTCCCCTCTCCCCTTGAAGAGAAGGGGTCCTTAGAGTAAAGAAATATGCAGTATCTTCATGGGAATACATCAAGGTAATGGGGATATGTAAGTAAACATATCATTTTCACTCCCCCTCCCCCCCTTGAAGAGGAGGGGAGGAGAACACTTAAATTTCAAGAAGAACGTAAGCACAGGTCACAAGAGAACTAGGCTCTGATACCATGCTAAAATATGAATATGGTTTGAATGTATTATGTTGAATTTATTCTTCTCCATAAGGAGGTATATATAAGAGTTTACATGTGGGCTTTATAAGGAATTAGATACAGTAAAGAATTAGGAAAGTATCTCCTAATTGTACAATGATTTATCAATTATATAAAAAATAGGAAAGTAAATCCCTTAATTAATCAAAGAAATAAATCTCATTGATTAATTAGGAGACTCACGTCAACAACATACACCTAACACCTCTCAATTAACCCAGGTTAGTCACTGCAGACAATTGTGACTACTAGAAATTAATTCACAAAATAATGAATCTAGTGACCAAAATAATAGGTGATTGATTTTGTTGAAATATCAAATCAAAATAAATACTTACTATGCATATAGGTGACTTATGAGATCATCAAACAAAACTTGTCAAGTCTGGTAAGAGATGATCGCTTGCGAAAGATGAAATTTCTTTTTACTTTTAGGTTTATGTGAGTTTTTATTCTGAGAATTTTTGTGTCTTTTTAAGTGGGGTTTCTATTATATCTTAAAGTTTTTACAAAAACTAACATTTGTGAAAGTAAATGTCAAATTTTGGCTATGTTTGATAAAAATTCAGTTGGATGCCATATATCTGTAATGCATTCTAGCTCTTATTACCAATATGATAATCAGTTACAAACTAATACCAAATAATTGTCGGTGATATGTTTACAAACTATGTCACACCTCTCTCACTTTCACTTTCAAAGAAAATGGATGGACCAAGAAGCAAAGAAAGAAACAAGTATTTTTCAAGAAAGAAAACTTCAACTGGAATGGAATGCCTTACACACTATAGTCAAGATAGCATTTAATGCTATGAAAACAAATCAAACAAAAGTTACTGCTGCACACACATGCTAGAACAGTGGCGGAGATAGAGTTTGATGTTTTGGATATGAAACAGTTGCACTTATAAAGCTATGAAGACAAATCAAACAAAAGTTACTGTTAATACTATGTCATATAAATTAACTCAATTGTAGGGTATGAATAGTATAACAGTTTTTCATACCATGTATTGGAAGTTAACAAATATTCATACCACTTACAAATAACAAATTGTATACTACAAATCAACTTACCAGCTTGTTGCAATTTACAAGAGTAATATATTAGACCCACAACCACCCAAAAAGCCAAAATTGGCTTGTTGCAAATGTATTGTATTGGCTAATTTGTATTTTTGGTGCCCTTAAAGAAAGAAAGGACTAAACATCAACCAAAGCAAATATGTCTATCACGACTAAAGAACAAAGAAATTAGTTTCCTTCCATATTGAAACGATCATAAACCACAACATAAAAGTTAACATGTTCAAATCTCTAACCTAAGCCATAAAAATTAAGTCGTTGAATTTAAAACGTTCACAAGCCAAACACAATCAGAAAACACAACGATTCATACAATAAAAACTAGAAAAATACTAAAATGAGAAATCAGCATAAGAATAAACGGTGAAAATACGTACATCAGAGGCGTTACTGATGAGCTCATGAAGAAAGATCTCCTTGTTGCTCTAGAAGTTGTTGATGATCAAACTCAGAAGCTGGTTGATCTCATGGATTAGGACCCGAGTCCACTTCTTGAGTTGTAAAACGACGTTGTTGAGGTCGGCATATCCTGCTCTTCAAAGAAGAGCTTCTTCAATGGCAGTCGCAAAGAGGAAGAGGAAACGGTAGCCCCTCTGGCTTTGGAAGAATCGTCGTCATCGACATCAGCGAACAGGAGATCCGGGTTGAAAATCGAGAGCACCGAATGGATCTGGCCATTTTGGAATATATTGTCGGTGGAAATCGGCAATTCGTCGGGGTTGCAATAGGCGAAAGAGAAATCGCATTCATCTTTGTTCTTCTCGCAATCACCACCGGCGTCAGCATTCTGAACACCTTCGTCCTGCAATTGACACCTCAAATCTAGAGAGTGGCCACAGAACTCCGCGAGCTTATATCATGATCCGTCAGCTATTATATGGCAAGAGTTCCGTACTGCATTTGATGATCAGTCCTCCCTACTAGCTTATCAGAATATGATGAAGGAAGAATTTCTTCAGCCGAAACAGGGTAGCATGACAGTGTTAGAGTATAAGAAGAAATTTAAGGAGTTGTCCAAGTATTGTGCACCACTTGTGTCGAATGAGAGGAAGAAGTGTCAGTTGTTCACCAGAGGACTGAAGGCATCCATCCTTGACATAGTGATAGAACTGCGTCTGACTAATTTCGAGATCCGGTGATGCCAGCCTCATTGATAGAGAGCAGTCAGATGGTGATGCAGGGAAGAGGTGATTTTCGCATGCGTTAGTATGATATGGGTAGTCCTAGTCAAGGGTCATCCAAGAGGGTTAGCTTTAGCTCCGAATCATCTAGTGGTCGTAGTTATGGAGGTTTTTGAGTTGGAGTTAGTTCTAACAGTGGGTCTAATCAGAGTGGTAGTTCTTGACATCGTTTTGGAGGTGGTACAGTTAGAAGCTCGGGGAGACAGTTGCAGACTGTTACTTAGAAAGGGGTGTCCAGGATACTTGGCTCACGTAATTGACACCCAAGTTAATGGGATGAGGTTAGAAGATATTCCAGTGGTACTGGAATTTCCAGATGTGTTTCTTGAGGATCTTCCTTGGTTACCTCCTCACCGGGAGATCGAGTTCACTATTGAGCTTTTTTCAAGAACCAATCCTATCTCTCATGCACCGTATAGAATGACACCAGCTGAGTTAAGGAACTGAAGACACAGTTACAGGAGCTGGTGGATAAGGGTTTCGTTCGACCCAGTATTTCTCCTTGGGGCGCACCAGTTTTGTTTGTAAAGATGAAGGATGGCACCATAAGGTTGTGCATTGATTACAGACAGTTAAACACTCACTCAAGAACATAGCAAGAATCTAAGAGAAAGATAATAAAAATATACAAAATAATGGTTATATCAGCTAAACCAAGAAAACTATGTACCTCAGTGACACTAGTTGGTCATGGCCAATTCACTACTGCCTCCACTTTTTGGAGATCCACGTAAATACCTTCTGCAGAAATCACATGTCCTAAGAAATTCATTTTGTCCAACCAGAACTGACACTTGCTAGACTTTGCATAAAGTTGCCTCCTCCTCAAAGCCTTCAACATAATTTCCAAGTGCTTAATATGTGCCTTTTAGCTTTTAGAATACACCAAGATATCATCCATGAACACAATTACAAAGCGATCCAACTTACGTTAGAACACTCTGTTCATGAGATCCATAAACACCGCTAGCGCATTAGTCAGTCCAAAAGGCATCACCAAGAATTCATAAAGGCCATATCTTGTCCGGAAAGTAGTCTTAGGCACATTTTCTATTTTTACTTAGTTTTGTGTTGTACTAGGTTTGAAGAGTGAAGATGGAAAAGCAAGCAAAAGGAGCAATTTTGGGATTGAAATATGATGTGCAATCCTGGGAGCAGAATGTGCCGTGCAGAACTGTCAACTTGACAGAATATACTGTACTTCCTCAACGCGAACCATATATATTTTTAGAAAGATACAGATGTTAGCTTTTTGTAGAATTTTACGGTTCATGATTCGGACGTGTGTGGAGAGAGTTGTAGCCATTTTAGTACAGACAATTTGGGCAGAATGTGTTCTGCGGGTTTTGCAAAATAATCCTTTTGAAGTCCAATCCTTGGAGTCCAATTTATGTCAATTGCATTTGGAAAGTGTCTACAAGGATGCAAGGTTATTTTCTAAGGTCTAATCCTATATTTAGTAGGATTTTTGATGTAATAACTCAAACCTAAATTAATATTTAATTAGTAATTTATTAAGAAGAAAAGACAATTTTGCCCTTGGAATAATTTATTAAAGAAAAGTTGACTTTTTGACCGAGAAGGAATTTGACAATTCTACACACACCTTTGCATAGAGCACGACGAAATGAGTCCGTAGACAAGAAGTGGGCTCGAATCAAAGCTTTAACGAAGAAAATATGGTTAAAATACTACGAGGGGCAAAATGGTAATTTGGAAAAATCAGATTTTTAAAACCCTCATGCTCTCTCTCTCTCTCTCTGGCCTCCTCCCTGTCAATACCGCAGCAACGGTTTTCCGCCGCCACTGCTTCCTCCGGCCACCAATCGAGGTAGTGTTAATCCTAAAATAACCGGCTGGTCTTCCGCTTCCAACCCCAACCAAGCTCGCCGCCAGCAGCCGGGAGTATCGCCGGAAATTGCAGAAAATCCGATGGTTTTTCCTGAAACTTCAAACCGTTCGTTCTCCCCCATTTCTCCTCCAAATTTGACGAGTAAGGTATGGATTTTTACTTATTTTCCATGCTCTAGCTGATGGTTAGGTAGGATTGCATCGATTTTGACCATAGGTAATTGCTTTTCGAATTGGAAATTCGACCGATTTTTGGGTCTCGATTCCGGCCACTTCCGGTCAATTTTTGGGGTAGGTCCAAGAACAAAGTGGCTCCAAATAGGGTGTTATACCTAGGGCAGGAGTTTGGAGCCGCGGTTTTGAGACTTTTCCGGCGATGCGTAATCGCTTTGGGCACCCAGCGCCGTCAGCGAGTGGGGCGGCGCGTGGGCGAGGGTAGTGAAGTGGCATTGTGTCTCGATGAGATCCTTAGGCTATCACGAGCGCGTAGGAATTCACGGATCTCAATTTGGATACCGTTTGAGCCTCAAACGGATTGTTGCATATTGTGCGATTTTCGGGTTCAATATGGTTAAGCCATTGGATCGTAATCTTTTTCAAATATGTTACTCTAGACAATATCATAATCGTGTAGGATTTGACGGATCGTGAATCGGAGTCCCGGATACTCCGAAAATTGCAAACCCTAGGACTAGGGTTTAGAAATCGTTCGACTGTACAATCTTGATCAATCCGACCGTCCGAACCAAACCAAACCCTCGGGACATGTGTCCTAAGTATATTGGAACTTCTAGAGGCTCCCGGATCATAATTGTGAGATCATGGATCCGCGGGGTCCCGGGTTGACTATTTGGGACTTTAGCGTTTTTTGAGTCCCAAGATATTGCTAAACTATCTCAAGTGGAAGGAAAGCTTTTATGGCCATAGGAACAACTTTAATTTGACGCACGTACTTCTAGGAGCCGGGGGTCAGGATTTTTAAATTAATACTATATTGTATTAATAGAATATTATGGTCATTGAATCAAGCACCCGGGCACCAGTTGACCCGCAGGAGGGACCTTCAAGAGGTCCAGCGAGCACAGACTACCAATGAGTGGACTCTTTGTTTTTATAAATGAATTTAAGAAGTTCAGTTTCAGTTTCAGTATTTGATCTTGAATAAATCTTATTCAAAGATTAGTGTTATAAGTTGTTCTATTCTTTTGAATATTTTATATTTTCCTAAACCACCTTGTACCCAGATCTATAAATGTTGCCTTCATATTAAATGTTGCCTCCGGATTGTATTGGTTGCCTTCGGTTTAGTCAACATGCTTGACAGTTGCCCCACGAGTTCTTTGGTACTCGAACTCGTGTGGAGCGAGTAATACGGATCAGGTGGACTACGGTCCCTTGAATCCTGCGAGTTGTGGCTCGGACTGACCTTGTGTCACTAAGACCTGCGAGTATGTATCACCCAACGGATATTAGGAATTGACGGAAATAAAGGGTACACCTAGGTGGTAGTTTTAAACTGTTTTCAATGCCTTAAGAAATTAATGTTGACCATGGGTATGCTTGGCTTATATACATGTATAATTATATGAGTGCATTGATTTAAGAAATAAAGAGAATTCATATGCTATTTTCTAAACTTTGTTTTTGGGTCCACTCACCCTTTTTAATGTTTTGCGCCCCCAAGCAGTAGGCGTGCACAGGGATCCACCACCGGGCCGTTTTCCACCTTCCGCGCCTTTCTTTTGATGTAGGACTTTTTGTTTTGTAAAAGGATTGACTCCTTTGTAAATTCTTAGTTGTCACTATGATAATTTGCCCTAGACTTAGAACGTAACTGTTGGAATGTATATATATGTATGCTGGCAGTTGGTTGTATATATATACTTGTTTGGCAGGTGTAAAAGTTTTGGTATTGATCCAGTTACAAGGGAGACTCTGCCGATTTTTCGGTAGAAGTCAACCTTGTTATTTTATCATGCTTAGTATAGAAGGGCAGTTAGGTCATTCGTGCCCGACATTCGCCAGGTGTCGGACATGCACAGGGTCCATCTCGGATTCCAAAGAGGAATTTGGGTCGAGTCCTGTCATTGGATGCCAACTCATCGAAGACAATTGAAGCCAAACTAGGAAAGCATAGTTACCAAGTCAAAAGAGGACTTATTCCTTATTTAAAGATGACTAGAAAACAGGGTTCTCTTATGCTGGAGTTGGAAGGAGAGTCAAAGAGCCGCTGCCATCATCAAGTTCTCAAGCATTGTCATAATCCATAAGTTTTACTTTATGTTTTCTAGTTTTCAATTATGTTTTCTTTGAACATTAGTAACTAAATTATTCTCTATGGCGAGGATGATGCCCGAGCATGGATAGTTATGATTTCTAATGTTATTGAATGGATTCTAAGTTTCTTTTAGATGAATGTTTAATCACTATCTTAATTGTTGCTATTTGTTTAAGTTCTTTGATTGATCACCTTAGGGCTTTGCATCTAGTAAATTGGAAGATGAATTTGAGGCAGAACTCGCAATATAATTCAATTAGCTTCTTGTAATTAAGTGTGGTGAATTACATTATTGCTTGACGAAGAATAATGGTTTGCTTGGTTCTTTCGTTTTCTAGAACTTAATGAATCCAACTTGTTAAATTTATGCCTTAACCAGGATAGATTGCAGGGTTGGATATATGATCTTTGTGTGAACTAGAAAAGAACTATGATCTGAGTGCCTGAAAAGGACTTAGATACGGGAATTATCATCTAAAGAATCGAAAGAATCTGTTGAATGCATTGAAATCTAACTTGGATTGCTTGTGGTTGATTCCGAAACCCTAGACCTTCATCATTCTTTTTCAATCTTTAAAAGTCAACGTTTTAATTCTTAATTGCCTTGATTAATTTCTTGTTCATTTCATAAACTTCCACAAAAATAATCTCTACAAATTTACTTGCGTATCAGTTAGATTTAATTTAGGTATTCGAATATTAGATTAATTTGGAATCCTCGTGGGAACGATACTTGGACTTGTCAAACGCTATCCTACATCAATCTTGTGCACTTGCAAGGACATACCATTAGTCGGGTATTGCAGTCGCTTCATGGAGGGTTTCTCTACTATAGCGGCACCTCTCACGCGTTTAACAAGAAAGGGAGTGAAGTTTGAATGGTCAGATGAGTATGAGGAGAGTTTCAACGAACTCAAGACTAGGTTGACCACCGCTCCGGTGTTGGCACTTCCGGATGATAGTGGGAACTTTGTTATCTACAGTGATGCATCCCGGCAAGAATTAGGTTGTGTGTTGATGCAACATGGTAGGGTAATTGCTTATGCTTCGAGGCAACTTAGAAAGCATGAGTTGAATTATCCTACTCATGATTTGGAACTTGCTGCCGTGGTATTTGCCTTAAAGATTTGGCGACATTATCTCTATGGGGAAACGTGCCAAAATTTCACGGATCATAAAAGCTTGAAGTATCTATTTACCCAGAAGGAACTGAATTTGAGGCAAAGGAGATGGTTAGAGCTGATTAAGGATTACAATTGTACTATTGAGCATCATCTTGGGGGAGCTAATGTGGTAGTTGATGCTCTTAGTAGGAAGTCATCGGGATCTGTAGCTCATCCCTGAGGGAGATATCTTCCATTGCTGGTTGAGTTGAGGAAGTTGAGAGTTGGGCTAGGTATGGATAAACAGGGAGCCTTGTTGGCCACTCTTTATGTGAGATTCGTATTGGTAGAAAGAATAATTGCAGCCCAATCACAGGATCCATTGATTTTTACATTGAGATTGGAGGTAGAGAACGGTACCAGAACAGATTATTTAGTGAGAAGTGATGGAGCTGTAATGGTGGGTACCAAATTGTATGTTCCGGATGATGAAGCATTAAAGTGGGAAATTCTTGAGGAGGCTCACTGCTCGACATTTGCCATGCATCGTGGCAGCACAAAGATGTACTGTACTTTGAGGGAGCATTATTGTTGGCCTTTTATGAAAAAGCCAATAGCAAAGTATGTCAGTAAGTGCTTGATGTGTCAGCAAGTCAAGGCAAAGCTGCAGAAACCATCTAGGTTGCTGCAACCACTTCCAATTCCTAAGTGGAAAGTGGGAGCACATCACCATGAATTTTGTGTTCAAGCTTCCTCGGACACTGAATAAGCATGATGGAGTATGGGTAATAGTGGATCGACTCACCAAGTTTCTCATTTTCTGCCGATGAGAGTGAACTATACTTTGAATAAACTGGCTAAGATTTTCATAGATGAGATTGTAAGGTTGCATGGGGTGCTAGTATCAATTATCCCAGATAGAGATCCACGGTTTACATCCCGTTTTTGGACGAAGTTAAATGAAGCCTTTGGAACTCAATTGCGGTTTAGCACTGCATTCCATCCCCAGATTGATGGACAATCAGAAAGAACGATTCAAACTTTGGAAGATATGTTGAGAGCTTGTGTATTGCAGTTTCGAGGTGATTGGGATGAGAAGTTACCACTCATGGAGCTTGCGTATAATAATAACTATCAAGCAAGTATTGGGATGTCACCATTTGATGCATTGTATGGGAGACAGTGTAAAACCCCATTGTATTGGGATGAAGTGGGTGAGCACAGGTTAGAGGTGTTTGAAGATGTTGAACGGACAAAGAAACAGGTGGAATTGATTAGAGAAAGACTTAAGGCAGCCTAGGACCAAAAAAAGAGTTATACGGATAATAGAAGAAAAGATCTTCAGTTTGAGGTTGGTGACTAGGTATTCTTAAAAGTTATCGCCTTGGAAAGGCGTGGTGAGATTCGGAAAGTGAAGAAAGTTAAGTCCTCGTTACAACGGGCCATATGAGATTTTAGAGCATGTGGGCCCAGTGGCGTATAGACTTGCCTTTCCTTCAACCTATCCTAGTTACATGATGTATTTCACGTCTCTATGCTCTGAAGTATATTTCGGATCCTTCCCATGTTTTGGAGGAGCAACCAATAGAATTGAAGGATGATTTGAGTTATGTGGAGCAACCAGTTCAGATTCTAGATTGGAAGACGCAAGTACTGCGTTCTAGAGAGATCCCCCTTGTGAAAGTCTTATGGAGGAGTCATAATATGGAAGAGGCTACTTGGGAACCCAAGGACCAAATGCGGGATCAGTACCCTTATCTCTTCGAGTGACATGTATGAAAATTTCGATGACGAAATTTTTATAAGGGGGGTAGATTGTAATAACCCGATCCTAAATTTATTTTTAATTATTAATTTATACTAGGAAAAGACAATTATACCCCTGAATAATTTATTAGATTTAAAGTTGACTTTTTGACCGAGAAGGAATTTGGAAATTTCGCTTGTACCGTTACGTAGGGCACGACGAAACGAGTCCGTAGACACATAGTGGGCTCAAATCCGAGTCATATTGAAGAAAATACGATCAAAATACGTTGAGGGGCAAAATGGTGATTTGCCATATCAGATTTTTTTTTTTTAGACCTCTCCCCCTCCCCCCCGACATTTTCTCTCCAGCTGACCACCCCTTCCTCTATAGCCATTGCCACCGGCCACTACCGGTCACGAAACTGGTGCTAACCAAACTGGCCCAACCCCGTCATCAAGTCCTAGCCCCTCTTTGATGCTCGACACCGCGTTTTCCGCCGGAAAATTGAAGAAAACTACCCTATTTTGACAGAAATTTCACCGACTTCGTTCTCTCTCCTTCGATCACCGTTTTCGACGATCAAGGTATGGATTCTTACCTATTTTCCATGCTCTAGCTGATGGTTGGGTAGGTTTTCATTAATTCGTATCATAGGTAATCCAATTTCAAACCCAAAACTCTGCCAAACTTTAGGTAGAGATTCCAGCCAGTTCCGGCCATTTTTGGGGGGATGTCCAAGAACAAAAAGTGATTCCAAATGAGGTTTTACACCTAAGGTAGGAAGCTTGGCCGGCGGTTTGTAGTTTTTTCCGGCCGCCGGAATTTACTCAAGGCACACACGGGCGTGGGCCAGGTAATGGCCCGGCATTGTATCCTAAAATGATCTCTTGGTCCTCACAAGCGCGTAGGTACTTTCGGATTCCAATTTGATTAATGTTTGAACCCTGAGTGGATCTCGCCTATTTTGCAATTTTAGAGTTTGGTACGTTTGAACCGTTGGATCGTAGTCAATCTCTTATATGTTGATCTAGATAATTCCAGGATTGTATAGGATTCGACGGATCTTGAATCGGAGTCCCGGATACTCTGAAAATACCAACCCTAGGGTTAGATTTATAGGAACCGTCCGATCGTGATCAATCCGACCATCCAATTCGGACCAAACTTGTAGGATAAGGTTACTAATATATGTAGAACCTATAGAAACTCTCGGATTGTCAATTTGAGGTCTTGGACCCCACGGGGTTCCGGGTTGACCAATATGGAAGTTTATGGCTTAGCGAGTCTCGGGTCTTTTCAGACCGTTCTAACCATCCGAAATGCTTAAGTGGGCATAGGAATGATCTTAAATTGGTGCACGCACTCTTAGGAGACGAGGTTCAGGGTTTTGGAATTAAATATTTATGTTGAGTATTTTTATTGATTAAATATTTATGATGACTTAAATAGGTACTCAGGTACCAGCTGACCCGCATGAGGGACCTTCGAAAGGTCCAGCTAGCTCGGACACTCAGTGAGTGAACTTTTGTTTTATAAATGATTTTTATGCAACTGAATATCATTATTTAATCTTGAATAAGTTTTACTGATTGTGATTTTCCTAGCATGATTGATGAATTTAAATATTTTTATTTATATGCTGCCTAGTTGAATATGCTAAAAAGATATGGAAAGTAAGAATGGAAGTAGTTATCGGATTGAATGGCAGCAGGATTTTAGGATAATTAAGAATAGTTTTATAAAGGCTAATCTTTTTCATAAATATGTACATTTATTTTAAAACCATCATGGATACCCAAGGTTGCCTTCGGAATAGACGTTGCCTTCGGAATAAAAGTTGCCTTAGGATATGACAATGTCCACGGACATCCTAGTTGCTTTCGGTTTTGTCAGCGAGCTTGACATTTGCCTCACGGGTTTCGGGGACGCAGGGACCGTAGGAGTGAGGAATATGGATCAGGCAGACTAAATGTCCCCTGAATCCTACGAGGATTGCAGCTCGGGTGGACTTTGTGTTTTCGGGGACCTGCGAGGATGTGTCGCTTCGGTGGCATGAGGAATTGATAGAAAATAAAGGAATTGACGGAAAATAAGGAAATTGTCGGATAAATATGGGAATTGACGGGAATAAAATAGGTATACCTAGGTGGTAGAGAAATATTTATTTTTCAACATTTAAACTGTTTGATGATTTCTGTGTGTAATGGATTATATAAATATAAATATGTGTGTTTGTCTTCTGTACGAATATAGTATGCATGATGAAGTTTTCTAAATGTTTTAACAATGGGGTTAGTATGTTCATATTCTATTTTCTAAAACTTTATTTTTGTCCACTCACATTTTTTAATGTTTTGCGCCCCCAGACATTAGACGTATACCAAATTGCCACCACCGGGTAGTCTCCACACTCCGCACCACTCTCTCTCTTGTGCAGGATTTCTTTAGAAATCATATTGTTCTGTTGTATATTCTTGAATTAGTTGCTCTGATGAATTGCCCTAGGACTATCTGTGTGGCCTAAGGTCGTTAAGTCTAGTAGAACTATTTAAATGTAAATTGAATACATGCTGGCAGTTGGGATATGTATATATATGCTTTTGGCAGGTAGAAATGTTGGGAAATGATCAAATTACATGAGAGACTCTACTGAATTTTCGGCAGAAGTCAAACTTGTAATAAACCTGAATTTTAACTAGAAGGGCAATTTAGTCATTGTGCCCGACACCCGCTAGGTGTCGGACACGCACAGGATTCGGCTCGGATTCCAAAGTGGAATTTGGGTCGGGTCCTGTCATTGTATGTGTTGTTTGAAGTCTTGAGTATTCTTTCCACCGAATTCTGCTCACTTTTGTATATATTTTTTTACATTTGGCTTACCTAAAGTTCTTCATTTTTCCATGTTGAATCCAATCATACAAAGAACATAAAATTTGGATTAACGGTTTGAAATTTACAAATAAAAAAGGGACTGAGGTCGAAACTAGAAAACATAGAAAATTCATAAATTCGTCTCTAACCTAAAAGAGATTGATCGCTTCCCACAAGCGATCAATCGTTTAGTTTGTTATTCGGAGAATTTCCTCTCTGTCCAAAAGCGATTGATTGCTGCTACAGTAATGGGGTGATAAAGAAGTGATAAAATGGTGATACATGAGTGATACAAAATGCTGATTGTCACACCTTTGGTTTCTTGTTTTGTTTTGTTTCTTTTACTTTTCTTCACTCATTTCTAGTATCCGATTTTTATTTTACCTTTGTGTTGTGTTAAATAAGTGTTCTTTACGTACTCAAACTAGACCTTTGTATAAGCCTCCAATTCCTCGTGGGAACGATCCCGTATTTACAAATATATACTCCAATAGATTCATACACTTATTAATAGATGATTAGCACATTAATTGGTGCCAATTATTAATACAACAAAAATCGATTGCTTGCATCTCCCACGAAACTCGTGGTAGAAGAATATGTGCAGGACTGCCCTTGGCAGAGAGGACGCTAATCTATGCGCTGGCTTCATTCTTGCATTCGTTTGAGTGGAGGTTGCACCATGGAGCAAAGCTTGATCTTTATGTTTGGAGTTGTCTAAATTGAAGCTCTACTCTTAGATTAGTTGCCATTCCAACACCCATGTTATCTAAATTGGAGCTCGATGCTATTAGGGTTCATGTGTCCCTAAAAGTGTGTGGATATTGTAAGAAAAATAAGTGGAGAAAATATGGAAAAATAGAAAAATAAAAATTTGTTAGAAGTTGTTGTGTATAAGAATAACGCAGACTTCCCAATTTTTCTTATTCAAATGATTTTCGTTCTTAGTATTCACCAATATTAATATATGGGGCAGATATGATACTTTCAGTCCTAGAATTGGGCAGAAATAAAATACGAATGAATGTTATATCAAGTGCAAACTCAAACACTAGTGGCATTCCAATTAACCCATTACGAGATAAGACTTGTGAAACACCTCTCAATTAACCCAGGTTAGTCACTGCAGACAATTGTGACATACACCTAACACCTCTCAATTAACCCAGGTTAGTCACTGCAGACAATTGTGACTACTAGAAATTAATTCACAAAATAATGAATCCAGTGACCAAACTAATAAGTACTTGATTTTGTTGAAATATCAAATCAAAATAAATACTTACTATGCATATAGGTGACTTTTGAGATCAAATCAAAATAAACACTTACTATGCATATAGGTGACTTTTGAGATCATCAAACAAAACTTGTCAAGTCTGGTAAGAGATGATCGCTTGCGAAAGATGAAATTTCTTTTTACTTTTAGGTTTATGTGAATTTTTATTCTGAGAATATTTGTGTCTTTTTAAGTAGAATTTCTGTTATAGCTTAAAGTTTTTATAAAAACTGACATTTGTGAAAGTAAATATCAAATTTTGGCTATTTTTTATAAAAACTCAATTGGATGTCATATATCTGTAATGCATTCTAGCTCTAATTACCAATATGGTAATCAGTTACAAACTAATACCAAATAATTGTGGGTGATATGTTTACAAACTATGTCACACCTCTCTCACTTTCACTTTCAAAGAAAATGGATGGACCAAGAAGCAAAGAAAGAAACAAGTATTTCTCAAGAAAGAAGACTTCAGCTGGAATGGAATGCCTTACACACTATAGTCAAGATAGCATTTAAAGCTATGAAGACAAATCAAACAAAAGTTACTGCTGCACACACATGCTAGAACAGTGGTGGAGATAGAGTCAATATATAATTTAGGTTAAAAATGATGGCTCATTAAGTCAATATATACTTCATACTAAAATTCCATAAAATCAAGTTTTCTTATTTGATGTGTAGGGAATAAAAACTGCCAAAAATTATTTTGAGAAAATGATTATTCCAAAAAACCATTTTTCATATTTAGTCAATATTTTTATATAAAACATTTTTTCATGTATGATATGAATGCATGAAGGGACCTAAGGTTTTTTTTAGTTGGTGAAATTTTGATTTTTTCTTTCTATTAGGTTTAATGGGGGGAAAAAGCTTTAAAAATATTTGCTAAATCGCTACTCTTTGTCTATCTCTGGCAATTTTTCTTGTTCAGAATGTATTTGTCTATCCCTTTGTCGAGGACAATTATGATTGCAACCAATAAGCAATATAATTCTTGACATATGTGATATATATATATATATACACTATTTTTCGCATGTATTGTGAGTTCAAATTTTTTATTTTTTATAATTTGTAAGAGGTCCCCACACACATGAAATCCTGGCTTCACAACTATGCTTTCAGTCCTACAATTGATCCGACTGAACGTTATTTTTCTGACTAGACTGTTGTTACTTGATTTTTGCTCTATATTTATTTTCTATATATAACCCTACGGTGACTGACTGGTTAACATGGAGATGCTAGCAAATATTGAGAGAGATGGTCATCTCATGATCAGAGCAATGTTTCTCACCCTTTCAGCTATGGTGGTTGCTTTTTTCTGGTTCCTGTGGAATTGGAAAAGCTCAAAAAACCCAATGCCACCATTGCCACCAGGTCCTCGTGGCCTGCCATTTCTTGGGAGCCTTCCCCTTTTAGGCCCTAACCTTCACCATGAATTCTCCAACTTGGCAACCATTTATGGCCCTATTTACAAACTCCAACTCGGTAGCAAATTATGCTTTGTGCTCTCTTCGCCATCGATTGTCAAACAAGTGCTTCGTGACCAAGACACCCTCTTTGCTAATCGTGACCCCACAATTGCTGCACAGATTGCCTCCTATGGATGCACCGACATTGCGTTTGGACCCTACGGTCCAGATTGGACGAGGCTGCGCAAGGTGTTTATGAGCCACATGCTGAGCAAAGCCAACCTTGATGCTTCCTATGCTCTGAGAAAAGAGGAGGTGCTCAAGTCAATTAGTCATGTTTATGACAAAGTTGGCAGCCCAATTGATTTGGGGCAGTTTGCATTTTTGACATCAATCAACACAGTCATAAGAATGCTGTGGGGCGGGACTCTAGAAGCAGAGAACGGGGCTGATCTTGGGGCAGAGTTCAGAAATGTGGTGGCTGAAATTATAGAGTTGCTTGGGAAGCCAAATGTTTCTGACTTTTTAACTTCGCTTGCAAGGTTTGATGTGCAAGGAATTGCGAGGCGTATGAAGCAGCTTCAATCTATGACTGAGAAGATTTTTGATTCCGCCATTGAAAGGCAGAAGAGTGAGGCAGTAGAGAAAGATGAGGGCCTAGAGCTAAAACATGAAAGGAAGGACTTTTTACAGATCTTGTTGGAGCTTAATGATCACGAAGATGGTGCAAAATCGATTACTTTGCAACAACTTAAGGCCTTGCTATTGGTACAGTATTCTTATCTTTGATTTGGAGTGTAGTCAGTTGACCACACACGAGTAGGAGGTGATTCTGGCTCGATACATTACTTTAGCTTTACTTTTGACACCACTTAAGAAAATGCTTTAGTTCTGGCCTACAATTCATCAACGGTTAGAATTTTCTATTCATACCTGTAAGTGATTCATGGCTCTGGATACATGACTTTAGCATTACTTTTGACAACATTAAGAAGATACTTTAGTTACAACTCTTCCACATAGGCATGCATGGGAGACTCACTGTATAACATCTTTCTTTTGACACTACATAAACTTTTGCTCATATGCCTATGTGTGTACATTCTCAGTTTATTTTCAAGAGCAAAATTTGATTTACAAATTCTAACACAAGGGATACGAAGAAGTAATTTGAAATATAACCCATCCTTTTTTTTTCCTAAACTCTTAACAGTTTGATTATTTTGAACAGGACATTGTGGTGGGTGGGACTGAAACCACAGCAACAA
This sequence comes from Prunus dulcis, assembly GCF_902201215.1. Lineage (NCBI taxonomy): Eukaryota > Viridiplantae > Streptophyta > Magnoliopsida > Rosales > Rosaceae > Prunus > Prunus dulcis. The sequence goes on from NC_047654.1 coordinate 8,146,248, forward strand.
TGGTGGAATGGGTAATGGCTGAGCTGATAAAACACCCAGATGACCTGAAAAAAGTTCAAGAAGAACTGAAAGAAGTTGTGGGGTTGAAAAACATGGTTGAAGAGTCTCATATACCCAAATTACATTATTTAGACGCTGTGATTAAGGAGACATCTAGATTGCACCCTGCTCTGCCTCTTCTGGCTCCTCATTGTCCAAGTCAATCCACCACCATTGGAGGGTACAACATACCAAAAGGTTCAACCATTTTTATAAATATTTGGGCCATACACAGAGACCCTAATGTTTGGGACAATCCCTTGGAGTTTAGGCCCGAGAGGTTCCTCAATGACCCCCCTAGCAACAACTTTGATTACAAGGGCAATAAGTTGGAATATCTTCCATTTGGTTCTGGAAGAAGAATGTGTGCTGGGCTTCCCTTAGCAGAGAAGATGATGATCTATGTGTTGGCTTCATTTTTACATTCATTTGAGTGGAGGTTGCCCACTGATGCAAAGCTTGACCTTCAAGACAAATTTGGGATTGTGACAAAGAAAATGACTCCATTAATTGTCATTCCAACACCCAGGCTATCTAAACTGGAGCTCTATGCTTAGATTTATGTTCATTTCATCTTGAAAGATGCATGCATGTCACATATTATGCATTGATGCTCTTGGTTCAATTGTTGCCCCCATAATCCTTATCATCTTATAATAAATGGAGGAAGTAAATGACATGTTGTGGTTTGTCTCATTTCACCAGTGATAACTTGTGATTTTTTTGTTTTTTTTTGTTTGGACGAAACCTTGTGAATTTTATTTTTTTAGTACTATTTTAGTTAGTTTTTTTTTTTTTAACTTCAAAAAGAATTACATCAGCAAAAACAACATCTTGAATAATATCATAAGCTTCTTCAAACCACAACATATCAATCTCAAGGCACAAACCAATTCTAGCTAGACGGTGGGTTATACTTCAAAAGAAAATGATAAAGCACAATTCGAAGTAAGCATGAAATAAGGAACTAAAAAAACCTCACACAGAGCTCAAAGATGATATCAGAAAACAAAGGCAAAAGAAGTCGAAAAAAATTACACAAATGTTAGTCCAAATATTAACGACATGGAACATCTAATTGGTCTCTTATCCAACTATCCTTGTTTCATCACCTGCAAGTCATCAAAACCAATATTCATCCACAAATGCAATAATTGTTAGAATTCAGACTATGATCTGAATTATAACTTGCATTCTACAAATGCTGCTGAATGAGTAAAGGTTTCAGAGAGATTTTCAGAATGAGAGAGAGCTTGAGGAAGGAGCAAAAAGATGAATTCTGTTATTCTTCTCATGCACACACTGCTCACTAATAACAGCTGGAACAGGAAATTCCCAAATTACATCATGCAAATCTAGCCATCCATTCTTCTATTCTAAGATTACATCTTAGCTGTCCACTTGGACTGTAATCCAAGGTTACACATTTAAATGCCTTGTCTTATGATGATGCACAGGATTCTTGGTTATGGCAATAGCAGAGGTATTATCACATAGAATTGTAGTAGCACCCACATGTTCTTCACCAAAGTCTAAGAGAACAAAACGCAACCAGATTGCTTATACAGTAGCTTCTGCTGCACTAACATACTTTGCCTCTGCAGTAGACAGAGCTACACTACTTTGCTTGACTAAGGCCTAGGAAAACACACATGATCCAAGATTAAATGCATATCCAGAGGTGCTTCTCATGTCATCCTCACTCCCTGACCAATCACTGTCACAGTAGCCAATGAGCCTTGCTTCTTTTCCTTTCTCATATGCTATGCCATAATCAAATGTGCCTTGAATGTACCTCAGTACCCTTTTGGCATAGTAGGTCCGTGCATAAATCTAGCCAAAAGACTTGCTGCAAACATGATGTCTGGCCTTGTTGCAGTCAAGTACAACAGACTTCCAACTATCTGCCTATAAACCCCTTCATCAGCTTGTTCACTTCCATCTTCCTTGGATAGCTTTTCATTCATTGCAAGAGGAGTAGCCACTGCTTTACAGTCCTTGAAGCCAAATTTGTCTAGCAATGTCTTAGCATATTTCTTCTGGTGCAAGAAAATGTAAGACTCAGTTTGTATCACTCCTAACCCCAAGAAATGGTGAAGCAAACCGAGATCAGTCATTTCATATTGCATCATCATTTCAGTTTTGAACTCCATCATCAAGGCTTTTGAGCTTCCAGTGTAGATAATATCATCTACATATAAAGAAACAATAATAATACCACTTTCTGCAGCCTTTTACATATAGTGTTGCCTCACTAGGACTTCTCTGGAAACCTGCTCTTGAAGCTTGTTTAAGTCCATATAATGCCTTTTTGAGTCTATACACTCTGTCCTCTTTGTTCTTAATCATAAAACCAGGAGGTTGATCCACATACACCTCTTCATGCAACACTTCATTCAAAAATGCAGACTTCACATCTAACTGAAACAGTTTCCACCCCTTTTGTGCAGCCAATGCCACCAATGTTCTAATGGTATCCAGCCTAGCAACAGGTGCAAAAGTTTCATTGAAATCTATCCCTGGCTTTTGAGAATAGCCCTTTGCCACTAGTCGAGCCTTGTCTTTTTGAACTGTACCATCTAAATTCAGCTTGGTTTTATAAGTCCATTTGACACCAATTACTGGTTTATCAGTTGGTTTATCAACCAACTCCCAAGTTTTGTTCTTCTCTATAATTTCTATCTCATTCTCCATTGCTTTCTGCCATGCTTCATCCTTAATAGCCTCTTCAAAGGTCTCAGGCTCGATAATACATAAGTTACATCTTGCATACACTTCTGCAATACTCTTGTATTTCAGAGGTGTGTGATCAACATCCAGTGATCCTGAGTCAGGATCAACATGCCCCTCTTCTGAAATCTCTTCTTGACTCAGGCTAGAATCACTAGATTCCTCTTCTCTCTCAGTGAGTGTCTCATTAAGAGGTATTAAGATATCACATTCCTTTTGTGCATTCCAATCCCAAACAGCTGCCTCATTGAATATCACATCCCTGGAAATAATCATTTTTTTCAGATGCAATGTTATATAGTCTGTAGCCTTTTTCACAGTTGCTATACCTCAGAAATATACATCTTGTACTAGCTAAGTCGAGCTTCTGCCTTGTTGATTTGGAACATGTACATAGCATAAAGAACCAAACACTCTTAAATGCTTAACTCCTGGCTTTCTACCACTATAAGCTTCAAATGGAGTTTTTCTTGTCTAAGGCCTTAGTTGGACATCTATTCTGAACATACACTGCAGAGCCCAAAATTCTAGAGGCATCTTCTTCTCAATCATCATGCATTTAGCCATCTCCATAATTGTTCTGTTCTTTTGTTCTGCTACTCCGTTTTGCTATGGTGAATATGCCATAGTTAGCTGCCTTTCCATTCCCATGTCTTCACAAAATTTGTTGAATTCATTGGAAGTATATTCTACCCCCTGTCACTTCTTATTTCTTTAATTTATATCCACTTTGCAGCTCAACAGTGGCTTTAAATTTCTTAAAGACATTAAGGACTTTTGATTTATATCTCAAGAAATAGATCCAACACATACGAGTACAATCGTCTATGAAGGTAAGAAAATACCTATTTCCAGCTTTGGTAACAGTCTGCATTGGTCCACAAACATTTGTGTGTACCAACTCGAGTGGGATTGTGGCTCTGCTTGTTGTTTCTTTTGGAAAGGAATCTCTGCAATGTTTTCCAAAAGTACACCCCTCACACACTTCATTGACAAGCTTAATTTCTGGCAATCCAAGTACCATTCCCTGATCTTGCACCATCTTCAAACTGGTGAAGTTTAAATGCCCCATTCTTCTATGCCAAACTAAAGTTGATGACTCTACAGTTGCTCTTAATGCAACCTGTAAAGTTGTGTGAAGCTTCAAAGGAAAACTTTTGTTGCCTTTCATTTGCAACTAGATTTGATAGAGAACAATCATCATAAATTTCAACCTTATTGGCTCCAAAAATCAGAACATATCCATGCTCCATCATTTGCCCTACACTCAGCAAATTCTCCTTGAGACCAGCAACTAACAGTACTTCTTTGACATATCTTCTTCCCATCTTAGTGTCAACAACAAGATTTCCTTTTCCAACAACATCAACCAATTGTCATGTCTCCATTGCAACTTTTGCAGTTATATTCCTATCAACATCAACTAATACATCTTCTCTGCCAGTCATATGGTTGCTGCATCCGCTATCCAAATACCATACATCATCACATCCTTTTACACTAGCAGAACCTTTATTACTATAGCAATCTTTTGCAAGATGACCAAATTTGTCACAGTTGTAACATTTTGGTTTTCCCTTAAACCGACACTCACCAAAATTTCATTTGCCACAATGTTTGCAGGGATTTTTGGCTCCATCAGTTGATTTATTATCCCACTTTTTGCCTTTTGTCTTCTAATTCTTTTGATCCTTAGAACTACTTTGACTTCCACTGTATTTTTTTGATTTGGGATTCACACTAAGACTAGCAAATGCTTTCTCAGTCTTATCTCCAGAGTGCCTATCTAGCCTTAATTCAAAACTCTTAAAAGAGGCTACCACTTCTTGTATCTTAATTTCATCCAGATCCTTAGAATGCTTAATAACATAACAGATTGAATCATAAGCTAATGGCAAACTGATTAGTAATTTTTGAACAATCCTTACTCTAGCTAAATCCTCTCCATAGCTCCTCATTTGGTTTATCAGATCAAACAGTTTGGTAAGATAAGCAGAAAGGGACTCATCATCTCTCATTCTCGTATATTCAAATTCTCTACATAGACCTTGCAATTTAACACTTCTAACCTGTTTATCACCATGGAATTCCTTCATCAAGATATCCCAAGCTCCCTTAGGAGTTTCTTTATGAGAGATTCAAGGGAAGATCTCATCAGACACTGCTCCTTGAATCAGACCCAGAGCTTTAGCGTTCTTCATGAGTAGCTCGGTGAGAGTCATCTTCCCAGCACCACTCGATTCTTCCTTTTCTTTCTTCTTTGCATCAGATTCGCCCGCTCCCTTCGAATACGAGCACTCTATTCCCTTCTCAACCAATTCCCAAAGCCCATGAGATTTGAAAATGGATTTCATTCATATGCTCCAGAACTCATAGTTATCACCGCCAAAGATCGGCGCTCTCAGAAGATCGGCGCTCTCAGCTCACCACCTCCAGACCCTGCCATGTTAGACACAGATTGCGAAACCACTTTTCCAAATTTCAGCTTGTTTTCTTCACAGATTTAATCGCTCAAAGTTAAACAATCGAACCTGGCTCTGAGGCCATGTTAGAATTCAGACCATGATCTGAATTATAACTTGCATTCTACAAATGCTACTGAATGAGTAAAGGTTTCAGAGAGACTTTCAGAATTAGAGGGAGCTTGAGGAAGGAGCAAAAAGATGAATTCTATTATTCTTCTCACGCACACACTGTACACTAATAACAGCTGGAATAGGAAATTCTCAAATTACATCATCCAAATTTAGCCATCCATTCTTCTATTCTATAATTACATCTTAGCTGTCTACTTGGACTGTAATCCAAGGGCTCACATTTAAATCTGTAAATTTAACCTAAATACAAAATAATATCAGTTAAAACACTTATATTCCAACAATAATAAGTGGGGTGGGATAGTGTTTTTAGAAGCAGACTTCCTAGATAGAGGACTACAGTCAAGGTCAAAATTGGATCATTTTTATCGCATAAAAAAAAAGTAGAAATATGTGGAGAGGATATCAAAGAAAGAACAACCATAACATGAAGAAATGCGAATGGAAAACTACCTAACAACCTGAAGTCCTAAATTTTATTTTCCAGAAAAGCAACCAAAAAAAAAAAATTACAGAAGTGAAATCCTCAGCAATGGAAACAGCTACCAAGAAATAAGGGGAATTATTTAGAGCTCTTGCAATTTCTTGCGGATCATGATAAAAAAGTTAAGGCCGTTATATTGGAAAATGCTCCAGGCAATTTAAAGTTAATAGCTCCTTCAATTCAAAAAGATCTTGTCAATTCTTGTGCCAAAGAAACCATTGGTCTTATCTTGAGTAATGTATACAAGATAGAGATTTTTCAATAATGGTGGATGAAGCACGTGATGTTTCAAAATATGAAAACTCGCCGTGGACAATTGTAACTTGTATTATTGGTTTTGTTATGAATTATGAATTGAAGTACATTTCTATCTTTTTAGTATTATTTTCTTTGTAGAAAAATTTCGGAACATTTACACTAAGACCCCTTGGCCACAGAATCCTGGATCCGCCACTGGCAATAAGTTGGAATATCTTCCATTTGGTTCTGGAAGAAGAATGTGTGCTGGGCTTCCCTTAGCAGAGAAGATGATGATCTATGTGTTGGCTTCATTTTTGCATTCATTTGAGTGGAGGTTGCTCGCTGATGCAAAGCTTGACCTTCAAGACAAATTTGGGATTGTGACAAAGAAAATGACTCCATTAATTGTCATTCCAACGCTCAGGCTATCTAAATTGGAGCTCTATGCTTAGATTTATGTTCATTTCCTCTTGAAAGATGCATGCATGTTGCTGCTCTTGGTTCAATTGTTGTCCCCATAAATGACATGTTGTGGTTTTGTCACCAGTGATAACTTGTGATTTTTTATTTTTTATTTTGGACGAAACCTTGTGATTTTTTTTGTTGTTGTACTATTTTAGTTACTTTTTTTTCAGATAGTTTAAACTTCAAAAAGAATTACATCAGCAAAAAGAACATCTTGAATAATATCATAAACTTCTTCAAACCACAACATATCAATCTCAAGGGACAAACCAATTCTAGCTAGACGGTGGGTTATACTTCAAAAGAAAATGATAAAGCACAATTCGAAGTAAGCATGAAATAAGGAACTAAAAAAACCTCACACAGAGCTCAAAGATGAAATCAGAAAACAAAGGCAGAAGAAGTCAAAAAAAATTACACAAATGTTAGTCCAAATATTAACGACATGGAACATCTAATTGGTCTCTTATCCAACTATCCTTGCTTCATCACCTGCAAGTCATCAAAACCAATATTCATCCACAAATGCAATAATAAGTGGGGTAGGATAGTGTTTTTAGAAGCAGACTTCCTCGATAGAGGACTACAGTCAAGGTCAAAATTGGATCCTTTTTATCGCATAAAAAAAAAAGTAGAAATATGTGGAGAGGATATCAAAGAAAGAACAACCATAACATGAAGAAATGCGAATGGAAACTACCTAACAACCTGAAGTCCTAAATTTTATTTTCCAGAAAAGCAAAATATATATATATATATATATATATATATATACCGAAGTGAAATCGTCAGCAATAGAAACAGCTACCAAGAAATAATACTTTAAAAAAAGATATGATTAGCCAAAATTAAATCCATCACCAATATTTGTATAGGGCCACATATGATACTTAATCCGCAACTGAGTCGGCATGCCAACATCACATCACATATGATACTTGCCTAACACCTCTGCCCACCCAGTTTAGGCAAACAGTGGAAGACAACTGTGACTAGAAATAAACCTGCCACAAAATAAGGCTAGTCATGAAAAAAACTTATCAACCATGATATCCATCTAAAATCATTCCATTTATATGCTGTCTCCATAACTTTAGATAGTGACCAAAATCCAAGGTACTTGATTTTTGTTCTGGCGTTTTCTCCTGGATGTATTTAGCTCCTGGCGTTTTCTCCTTGATTTTTGTGTGGTAGGGGCAAAACAATATTTAGCTACTACAAGCCATCCCCACCACATCCAACAAGATTCTTCATCTGGTCAAAAAGCTTTTCTATATGTATTTTCTGTATATATAATAAGCATATGGTAACTGACTGGTTAACATGGAGATGCTTCTTCCTTCTTTCTAAAACTTTATATATCTTTCGTCTTCATTAGGGTTAAGGGCCTAAAGCCAAAAATGTGGTCATTATGGTGGGATGCTAGCAATATTGAGAAAGATGACCATCGCATGACCATCGCAATATTTCTCACCATTTCAGCCACGGTGGTTGCTCTGTTCTGGTTCCTGTGTCCAACACCTCCATTGCCACCAGGTCCTCGTGGCCTGCCACTGTTGACATGAGTCTCCTAATTAATCAAGGAGATTTATTTACTTGATTAATTAAGGGATTTACTTTCCTATTCTATATAGTTGACAAATCATTGTATAATTAGGAAATACTATACTAATTAATTACTGTATTTATTTCCTTGTAAAGCACTCATGTAAACTCCTATATATACCTCCTTATGAAGAAGAATAAAACCTAACCCAAAGTGTTCAAACCATATTCATATTTTAGTATGGTATCAGAGCAATCGATCTTAGGTTGTCTCTCAACCCTTATCTCAAATTTCTCATATTCAAATCCAAAACCCTAAATCAAATTCCTTATATTTTTCCCAAAATCCAAATCCCTCAAATCTAAAGTCCTCAAATCCTCTTATCAAAATCCCTAAACACATACCCTCAAATCTTATACACATACCTCTCAAATCCAATTCCTACATCAAATTCCTTAAATCTCAATTCATCACATTCTCATATCACATCTTACTTCCGTTGCGATGTCAGGCCCTACGATTCTCCCCCTTATTGCAGACTAACAGAAGCATTAGTTCAATCCTGCTGACCCGGCTACCTGAACTCATTCTTCTATCGCCACCACCAAAGGTTCTACTTTTCATACGTCCTCTCACAAATCCGCATGGATTATTGACTCGGGTGCTACCAATCACATGACATTTGATCCTGGCCAACTTATTAGTCGCAAATCATCCACTCTATCGCTGGTGTCTAATGCTAATGGTACCCCTTCCCCTGTGGTTGGGGAGGGCTCTCTATCTCTCTCTACTTCCCTACATCTGGATTCTGTATTACTTGTTCCATCTTTGGACCATAACTTGTTATATGTTGCACAACTTACTACTACTTTGGGGTGTACTGTAACATTTGGCCTAATCATTGTGTTTTTCAGGACATCCTCATAGGAAAGATGATTGGTTATGGTACTCGGCGGGGCAAACTCTACTACTTGGACTGGGCACCAAATAGTGAGGTCAATGTTGGTCAAGCTTTCACAACCAGCGGAACTCGTTCTGAGGGGGAAAGAGACAAAATTTGGTTATGGCATAAACGTCTTGGGCATGCCTTATTCTGTTATCTTAAGAAGTTGTTTCCATCATTATTTTCCAGTCTTGATGTTTCCAGCTTCCAGTGTGATACGTGTAAATTGGCTAAGAGCCATCATGTCCAGTTCCCATTAAGTTCAAATAAGAGTTTGGTTACGTTTTCTCTTGTTCATTCTGATGTTTGGGGACCTACTAAAATTGCCACTCCAACAAGGGTGCGATGGTTTGTCATGTTTATAGATGATTGCACACGCATGACTTGGGTTTTCCTTCTCAAAACTAAAGAGGAAGTCAGTTCCAGGTTTCAATAGTTTTATCAAATGGTGGAGACTCAGTTTCATGCCAAAATTCAGGTTCTTCGTTCTGACAATGGCGGAGAATTTCTCAACCATGATCTTAACCAGTTCTTACAAGATCATGGCATCATACATCAACGTTCATGCCCTTACACTCCCCAACAGAATGGGGTGGCTGAAAGAAAGAACTGACACTTATTGGAAGTCGTTCGTGCCTCTCTCTTTGGTGTCAATATGCCATGATCCTTTTAGGGCAAAACCGTCGTCTCTGCAACATACCTTATCGATTGGATTTCCTCTAGTATCCTAAATTTCCAAACACCACTTCAAACACTTCACCACCATATCCAAACACCTCCCACCCCAAACCTAGAACCCCGAATTTTCGGCTGTGTTGTATTTGTCCACTTATATGATCACCAACGAAGCATATTGGATCCCCGAGCTGAAAAGTGTGTTTTCATTAGCTATGCACCTCATCAGAAAGGAAACCGGTGTTATCATCCTCCTAGTCAGAAGGTCTTTACCTCCATAGATATTGTTTTTTGGGAACATGACTTGTATTTTTCAACAGCCCAGGAGGAGAATCAAGAATCCACCAGTGCTCCAATTCTAGATTTTTTTCCCCAAGACGTCACTCTGCATCAAAATGACCGGTCGCCAATGGAAAGCAACCAGTCACCCCCCTTAGTTCTTCATCTACAGAGAACCTGCTTCAAAATAACCGGTCGCCAGCAAACAGCGACCGATCACCAGAGGAAAACGATCATTTGTCTTCACACTGTCAAAATCAAGATGAGGAAATTGAACCGTTTTATGGGATTTTGCCCGCTTTAGCTCCAGTACCGCACCAATCACCTGCTGAGGAATTCATTCAGGTAACATCTTTTCCTGAAATTGATAACACTAATGAAATATCCGATGATGATTTGATTTCAGAAGGCACAGAGCCTCAGCTTCCAGAAAGGAAGAACCGTGGCAAACCTCGAGTACAATATAAAGCATATCTTAAAGCCAAAGGGAAATACACCATCAATAATTATATATCCCTCAACATATTATCAGAGTCACGTGTGCACTATGTGAAGCAGTTAGCTGACATATCTGTTCCCAACAGTGTAACTGAAGCACTAGAAGACCCAAATGAAGAAATGCAAGCTCTCCAAAAGAATGTCACATGGGAACTCATGCCCTTACCTCATGGAAAGAAGACAGTAGGATGCAGGTGGATTTATACTATGAAACTCAAAGCAGATGGATCCGTTGAAAGATATAAAGCTAGATTGGTGGCGAAGGGGTACACACAGAAATATGGGATAGACAACGAGGAGACCTTTGCCCCAATAGCCAAGATTAACACTATTAGAGTCCTATTATCTCTAGCAGCAAATCTCGATTAGCCACTACATCAGTTTGATGTCAAAAATGCATTCTTACATGGAGACTTGGAAGAAGAAGTATATATGGACTTACCCCCAGGATGTAATTCAGCTCCTGACAAGAAAAATCAAGTTTGCAAACTCAGAGAGTCATTATATGGGTTAAAGCAATCTCCCAGGGCATGGTTTGGCAGATTTACTAAATCTATGAAGAATTTTGAATATACATAGAGTAATTCAGATCATACGTTATTCTTGAAGAGTGATGAAGGAAAACTTACTACAATGATTGTTTATGCAGATGACAAAATCGTAACTGGAAACAACGCAGAACAGCAACTGAAGTTGCAAAAGTATTTGTCTCAGGAATTTAAGATTAAGGATTTAGGTGATCTGAAGTACTTTCTTGAAATTGAAGTAGCAAGGTCAAAAACTGGTATATTTCTGTCTCAAATGAAGTATTAATGGATCTACTCACTGAAACAGGTTGAATGTAAGCCTGTTGACACACCCATTGAGATGAATCACAAGTTGTGTGAAAACATGGACCGAGAACCAACTAATAAGGAACAGTACCAACGCCTTGTTGAAAGGTTGATATACCTAGCACATACAAGACCAGATATTGCAAATATTGTGAGTGTGGTTAGTCAGTTTATGCATTCGCCTAGTGTTTCTCATAGGAATGCAGTTGATCGGTCTTAAGATACTTAAAGTCAGCCCTTGGGAAAGGATTAATGTTCTAAAAAAATGGAGATTTTGAAGTTGTTGGATATACAGATTCTGATTGGGCTGGTTCCATTACAGATAGACGCTCTACTTCTGGTTACTTTACATTCGTGGGAGGTAACAAGTCACTTGCAGAGTAAAAAGCAAAATGTGGTTTTTCAGTCTAGTGCAGAAGCAGAGTATCGAGGAATGGCTCACGGAATTTGTGAATTATTGTGGATCAGAAGACTTTTGACAGAATTGGGCTTCAAGCCAGAAAAGCCAACGGAGTTGCATTGTGACAAAAAGTTAGCTATTGATATTGCCCATAATCCAGTTCAACATGATCGAACCAAACATGTTTAGGTGGATAGACATTTTATCAAAGAAAAAATTGAGAAGAAGATCATCCGCCTACCATTCGTAAAATCAAAAGATCAACTAGCAGATATCTTAACAAAAGTTGTTTGTGGCAGAGTATTTCATGACTCACTTACCAAGTTGGGCATTGGTGACATATATGCACCAACTTGATGAGGAGTGTTGACGTGAGTCTCCTAATTAATTAAGGAGATTTATTTCCTTGATTAATTAAGGGATTTACTTTCTTATTCTATATAGTTGACAAATCATTGTATAATTAGGATATACTATCATAATTGATTACTGTATCTAATTCCTTGTAAAGCACTCATGTAAACTCCTACATATACCTTATCCTTTATTTAAACCATATTCATATTTTAGCAGCCACTTCTCAGGAAGGCCCCTACCTTCACCATGAGTTCACAAACTTGGCAACCATTTATGGCCCTATTTACAAACTCCAACTTGGTAGCAATTTGTGCTCTCTTCACCATCGCTTGTCAAACAAGTACTTCGAGACCAAGACACCCTATGGGTTTGTTCTTTCATGTTCATTCTCGTCTGTAATGGAATTCCCTCTTTCCATTTTGGCCAATGATATTGTTGACATTTAATAATAGAACGTGGTTCCAATCAACACATCCCATTGATGATTTGAGCAGCTACTCCAAAACCAAAAATTGTCATTCATCAATTCATGATCCCACCATTCTCATGCGCATGCGCATGCATCAATTATAAGCATTTCTTTGCTTTAGGTACCCAAGCCACTTCAAGGGGCTTTTATGTCTCTTTCTAAATAGACATCTCTTATAAGATCAATTATGTGAGAATGTGGATCATAACCTCCAATGGAGCATTATTTTACAGTAGGGCGTGGATAATTTCCATTTAGGGAGTTGGAACATTTAGAACCCATATATCTGTCATGTTGCAGGCATGCCACAGATTAATACATACTTGTCAATTAATTGTCCTTCAAGGACTTTAAACCATATAATTTGCTACACAGCGTGCACCGTATTAATATTGGAATGTTAAAAGATTGTCCTTCCAGGACTTCAATCTATATCATTTGCTACGCAACAGGCGTGCATCATATTGATCACTGCTATACCCATATTCTGTTCTTATGGGACGTCAATCTATGCAGTGTATCGTTAATGTATTCAACTTGCAATCTGTGAAATTTGCATTAATAATTCATGAATACATATCAGAATGATACAAGCCATTCTTTGGAATGGTCATAATACAAGTCGTTCTTCTAGAACGATCTATAATGCAAGTCATTCTTCTGGAATAGTCCTTTGCATGGCATCCTTCTAGAACGGTCTTATCTCCCTATTTGGTTACCTTAAAGGATGTTGTACAAAATATCAAAATAAGAGTACAAGCATGAAATAACACAAGTATTGCTTACATCCTTAGGCGAGAGAAACTTTTCTCAAGTATCATTCAAGCTCGTATCGGCTCAGCAAAATATAATGTAACTCTTGATGATCTAGTTATATCCTGCAAGAGCAAAAAATCACAATTCTTTTGTCTCTGTAAAAAAAATAACCCTCAGTGTTAGGATCACTCTATGGATTCTTTCTTCAAATGTTAGTTCTAAAGAAAATAAAATCCCTTATGAACAGAGAGTTATAAAAGAAAGAAAAGATACAAAGAATTGTGATATTGATTGCAAGGTAGGTAAGCAATCAGGGAAGGAAGCTAGTGAGAGCAGACAACAAACTCTCATTTCTCCTAGTCTAGAAGAACTTCAGGAGATTAGAGCATGTGGTCGTCTTTACAACTCCCCGACATCGCCGAAATGTGATCAGGGATAGTCTCGCTTCCTGAATGAATGATCAGAGATAGTCATGCTTCTCAAGCACATTGAGTGCTCGCTGCTAAGAAAAATAGGTGGATATTGCATAACTATATATGGAGAAAACTAGATGTATTCTGCAAAGAAAATTTCGTTAGTAATATACTTATATACAAATAAGAGGAATAGGTAGATCTAATGAATTTCAAGTTAACCACAGAAATTCGCGAGGTTCTCAGATGCTTTTGAAAAAGTAGCTTCGTGAAATCCACCAAGCAAGATCGCTTTGAGGAAAATAATCCTTGAGAACGCCGAAATTGCCGACGAACATTAATGGAGGCCGCGTGAAGTTTTGAAATCTAGGAAAGAAAAAGAGAATATGGGGATCCAAGATAATATTGGGATCTTGGAAACCGTTGCCATATTTCCACCTATAGATATTGCCTCTGCAAGACCTAATTGGAGTAACTGCATTTCAACTCAACTTCCTTTCATTTTCTGAAAATTCAGCTTCTCTTAAAACTTTCCTTGAGACCTTCCTAAAAATGGCTTCCGCTTCTTCTTGCCCAAACCATCTTGATTTAAATGTTGCTCCCAACACAACTCGTGATGCCAAAGTCTAACGACCATTCTTTGTATCCCAAAATCGTCATCTCACAGTTAATAATCTTGTGATGATAAATGATGTGACTGCTGTCATAGTAGCTAAGAATTTCCTTACTCCAATGGATGAAATTTTGTTAACATTGAGGTCTGATGAAGAGGCTATTGATGACTCAATGGCTTTTAGCATTCAGAGTACTGCTTCTGTTTCTAACATGGCTGATCATTTGCGTAATAGAGCAAACAAGATTCAGGAGCTGACCACTGAAAATTTGTCTCTTTAAAGAATGCTTCATGAGTCTCAACAGGAGGTTGAGAAACTTAAAGAAGAAAATAATGCCTTGTTGAAACTAGTGAGTTCGTACTCCATTGATATGCTGAGAAGGCTAGACATTTTGTAGGTTTCCAATGAAAAGATTCAGGGAGACCACGAGAGCTCATGGCTAAGCTTAAGAGGCGTCGTCCTCTTCCTTCAAAGGCTTCCAGAACATAATGTAATTTTATAGATTTTGTAGAGCCTGCTTTTCCTTGCAGGTGGAAAAAATCTATCTGTTGTCTGTTCCTTTCCTGTTATAATAATTGCGCAAATTCTTAAACTTGCACCTGCGGTTTTTACGTCTTTTCAAAATGACGGTTTGGAACCTTGTGCCTTATAGGTTCCAGTAACCACATCAATTTCCCAAATTACATATTTCAATGCATGTGAGTCCGGAACTTCTGGCCCGGGCTAAACATGACCTCAAAATTTATTTGTCCTTTTCAAATTGGCATGATGTATAAATTGAGCAAAAGCCATGATAATATTGCAATATAGTAGTAAAGAGAATTAACTACTATATACCTAAAACCTTAGGTTTGGGATTTCTCATATATTTGGATTCATGGGCTTCTGGCCCAAATCATATAATATAACAAAATATGTTGGGACCCTCAATTCATCCTTTGAGGTTTATCCTCATATTATCCATTTCACGGTGTATTCATAACAACCGGAATTCACAAAATATATTTCTTCCTTGAGGTGTCGATTATAACATAATCGAATTTTATTAAATTCATCATTTTCTTATACCAAAGAAATATGTGGTTTGCCATAACGTGCAATAGAACATCAAGGATTGTCCATTTAATTGTTGGAACTTCAGGTTCTCAACACTGTTAGATTTTGAACTTCATGCCAAAATCACATATTCTCATGGTATGGGCATTCAATACTCTTAGATTTTGAACTTCGGGCCAAAATCACATATTCTCATGGTATGTACATTTTTACAATTTTCTGTACATATTTCGGGACTTCAAGCCCTTACATAATTGTCCATATTTTGAGGACCTTCGGACATCTCATTTAATTGCTCATCCATGAGTTTAAGGAACTGCAGGTTCCCTTTTGTATGTAGTGACGGTTTACCCAAAATGGTGTAATATTTATGTATACGTCACTATTCATGTATACGATACTATTCATCATGTCATGAATACGTATCTATTCATGTGTACAATACATTTGTCAGTACAATTATTATTCATGTGTACGACATATTAACCAATACAGTACTGTTACATCATCAAGGAACTCCAAGTCCCTATTTACATGTCAAGGATCAAGGATCTTCAAGTTCGATCTCTTGTTTACAAATATAGTACAGGAGAGACTGCCAGCTCTCATATCAATATCATCATCAAGGATCTTTAAGTTCTTATGTAGCTGTATGATGAGGATCAAGGAACTTCTGGTCCTGATCTGTGTACTGTAAAAACTCATCATATCACACAATTAATTCATAAAATAAAAAAAAATTGATGGTATGGACAATAATCCCACACCATACTTTAAATAAATGTAAATGTGCGGTAAAATAAATTCATAAATTAAATTGATTGTAAATAAATTACTGGTATGAATGATAATCCTGCACCATACTTTAAATAAAGGTAGATGTGCAGTAAAATAAATTCATAAATTAAATTGCTTGTAAATAAATTGCTGGTATAGACGATAATCCCGCACCATACTTTAAATAAATGTAAATGTGCGATAAAGTAAATGTGCTTGTATGAGCACTAATTCTACTCCATACTTATTAAATAAAAAGTAAAGACAGTTGTGTGGACGATAAACCCCGCGCCACACTTTTAAATAAATATTGTTGTATAGGTAATAAAACTACACCATACAGTAAATAAATTGTATGAGTAATAAACATACATCATACAGTAAATAAATTGTATGGGTAATAAACCTACACCATATAGTAAATAAAGTAAATGTGGGGATAAAACCATCACTAAGAGGTGAAACCGTCCATTTTTATTAGTGGTTAGTAATAGGAAAGCAAATCAATATAGTAATTTATATTACCTTTTTATAATATATTATACCAAGACCAAAATAGTCAATGATTCTTTCATAAAGCAACCATATATCAAAAATGAATCTTGGTCGACAATGATATTGAAGTGATTATTGTGCATATGCCCATGCCTTTAATTTTGTTGCTTTCTCACCTTCCATTAGTCAGCATATATGGAAAGTGATATTGAATGGTGTAGAGTATTAATAAAATAAATGAAGAAGATAAAAAGACAGAGAGCTTATCATGTTTTGGTGGGTTTGCTCGTATATCTCTCTAGCAGACCACAACTCCTCCACTACTTTTCTCCCTTACATCAACACAACGGTTAGTAGTATAAATAATAGTGCAGCACAAAAATTCTACCTGAAAGCTTTTCGTGCTGATAACGTGTTATTAAATAACAGGAATATGTGCGAGAATATTGAGTTGCACGTAAAGTAGATGAGACACAGTATTTAACTAGGTTCGGGTGTAATAACCCAAAACAAAATATCAAGAAAATAACAAAAATATCTAAAAAGTAGGATTAATACCTTCTAGCAAAAGGACAAGTTTGCCCTCACATATTTTAATAGAGAAAAAGTTGACTTTTTGATCGAGAAAGAATTTGGCAATTCCTCTTGCGCTGTTGCGTAGAGTACGGCGAAACGAGTTCATAGACACGTAGTGGGCCCGAATCGGAGTCGTAACGAAAGAGTTATGGTCAAAAGATTCTCAGTGGCATAACCATAAATATTTCGAAGTTGGATCTATAAAACCCAGCAACTCTCTCTTCTCGCGCGGAAAACGGGCCGCCGCCTTCCAGAGCTCGCTGGCGCCGCCTCCGAGCACCAATGGCCACGGGACCAGCGGTGTTGGAACCGCCGTCGAGTCCCCTACTTTTTCCGACCGATCCCCCACCGGCGACCTGTACTGGCCGGAAACTGCGAAAGAACGACGGAAGCTCACTGAAACTCACCGAAACTTCAAGGCCTCCAATCTCCCTCCTCCGGCCACCATTTCCGTCGACCCAAGTATGGACCTTGAACCTCTCGATCTGTTCTAGCTGCCTGTTGGGTCGGATTAGATCGATTTGTAGTGTAGCCATTGGATCTTTGAGCTTGAAGTTTCAGCCGATTTTCGGCCCCTGTTTTCGGCCACTTCCATTCACTTTTTGGGGTATGTCCAAGAACAAAAGTGACTCCAAATGGGGTGTTTTACCTAGGATAGGAGTTTGGAGTCTTGGTTCCGAGATTTTTCGGCAACCCAAAATCGCTTTGGACACCCGAATCTGCCCGCGCGTGGGGCGGCCCGTGGGCATGGGTGGTGAAGTAATTCTGTGTAGTTTAACGATCCTCGTGTCGTCACGAGTGCGTAGGATTTCGCGGATCTCGATTCGGAGTCCGTTTGAGCCCCGAACGGATTTTTCATATCGCGCGATCCTTGGGTACAGTGTCGTCAAATTGTTGGATCGCACTGAATTTTGGATATGTCATAATACATGATTCCAGGATCGTGTAGGATTCGACGGATTGCGAATCGGAGTCCCGGATACTCCGAAATTGCGAACCCTGGAGCTAGGGTTTAAATTTTAAGCGATAACGCGATTTTGACTAATCCGACCATCCGTTTCGGACCAAATTCGCAGAACATGGTTCCTTCTCTATGAGGAACCTTCAGAGAAGCCCAGATTGGCCATCGGAGATCGTGGACCCCACTGGTTTCGGATCGGCCGATCTGGCAGCTTATCGCTTAGTTAAGCGTCGGGTCGTCCAAAATTGATCTGAGAGTCTGAAAGGCTAATGTGGGCATAGGAGTAACTTTAAAGCGAGTGCACGTATTTCTAGGAGCTGAGGGCAGGGTGTTTAATTTAAATTCTTTTTATTCAGCAGTTTATTAATTTATTATCCATGATTAATCAGGCACCATGGGTCCAATCGACCCGCAGGAGGGACCTTCGAAGGGTCCAGCTAGCTCGGACCAACTGTGAGTGGACTTTCTTTCATAAATGATTTTATATAAATGAGTTATATAGATGATTTCTATAAATAAGATTTCATAAGTGATTTTATATAAATAAGTTTTTATAAATGAATTATCTGAGTAAATTTCAGTATTTGATCTTGAATAAGTGATATTACATGTTTTCCTGGCATGAAATGTAGCGTAAAACATTCTTATTTTTATATTACTCAGTTGAGCAGTAAATTTGAGATTGGTGATTCAGAATAGCAGCTTAACTCAGACTTATCATATTACAAAGAATTATCAGGTTTTTCTAAAATAGTTGTTTTAGAACCACCATGTACCCGCCTTTTATTGGGTGATTACCCTCAGACGGACCGATGTCTACGGACATCCAGTCTGTTCATAGTTCAGTCAGTGCACTTGACTTTGCCTCACGAGTTTCGGGGACGCTCGGACCGTGAGTGCCGGGATTTGCGGCTCGGCAGACTTGGTGTCCCGAGACCTGCCAGGATTGCGGCTCGGCTGACTCTGTGTCCCCGAGACCTGCCAGGATTGCGGATCAGGCTGACTACGGTCCCCTGCATCTGCCAGAGCGACTCGAGCTGACTTGGTGTCATCGAGGACCTGCCGGCGGATCAGGCTGACCATAGTCCCCTGTATCCTGCCAGTTTGCGGCTCGGATAGACTGCGTGTCATCCGAGACCTGCCAGGGGAATTGACGAACTTACAGGGGTACTTCTAGGTGGTACTTTTAAAGGAATTCAGTGTTTTATGAAATTATTGTTTTCAGAAAATTTTATATCAATTTTCTTAATATTCGTGCCGTTTTATATCTGTATATATATATATATACATATACGTATATCTGTTGATTTACATGCTTTATATATTTGATTACCGATGAACTTTAGATTTACATACATAATTATTTTGACTACGGGGGTTAGTATGTTTATAAACTAGTTTGAGAACATTCTTTTGTCCACTCACATTTTCGACTTGTTTTTCGCCCCCAGGCTGTAGATGCGTGCAGTCATCCACCATCGGGCCACTCCCAGCTTCCGCACCGCCAAGAAACGTAGGGTTTTATCGTAAAAGTTCTTGAAACCTTGTGAAGTAGTAGAAAATGCTCTGATATCTAGTTTTAGTAGAAAACTTGAACTGGTGAATGTTTGATTGACTATTCTTGTAAGAACCCAAAACAAAATATCTAAAAATAAAAAAAAATATCTAAAAAGTAAGGAAAATATCTTCTAACAAAAACACTATTTTGCCCTCGCATTAATTAATAGGGGGAAAATTGACTTTTTGATCGGAAAAGAATTTGGCAATTCCTTTTACGCCATTGCGTAGAGCACAGCGAAACGAGTCCGTAGACATGGAGTAGACCCGAATCGGAGTTGTACCGCGAAGGGCAAAATGGTAATTTGGTCAAAAAGTCAGATTTTTATTTCCCTCTCTCTCCTCTCCCCCGTGAGTTCTTCTCTCTCTCCTCTCTCCTCTCCACCACAGGCCGAGCCGATCTCCGGCGAGGGTACCATCGGCTCCGCCTCCCTCTCGCCGTCAAGACCTGACTGACCTCCACCCCAGGGCCACCCTGAGCTGGTCGGAAAATCACAATTTTCGACGGATGTTCACCGATTCCAGTTCAAACTTCCAGCTCGATTTTCTCCTTCAATTCTTCACCAAATCGATCGAGTAAGGCACCAGGAGCCCGACAGGATTGCAAAAGAGACCTTCAAAGGGTCCCAATTTGCTCGGACCATCTGTGAGTGGACTCTCTTTCATGAAAGATTTTATATAAATAATTTATATAGAAAATTTCTTATAAATAAGAATTCTTAAGTGATTTTATATAAATAAGTTTTTAATAAATAAGGTTATCTGAATATACTCTCGTATTTGATCTTGAATAAGTATTATAGCAAGTGTTCCAACCATGAATCGTAGCGTAAAATGTCTTTACTTTTATATTACTCAGTTGAGCAGCAGATTTGAGGTTTATGATACAAAATTTACAGTTGAACTCTGATTTATCAGATTTATCAGATTACCGAGAATTATCAGGTTTTTCTAAATTTATTTTTCAAAGAAAACCACCGTGTACCCATTACTTTTGGTGATTACCCAGAGTCGGACCGATGTCTACGGACATCCAGTCTGATTATAGTTCAGTCAGTGCACTTGACTTTGCCTCACGAGTTACGGGGACGCTCGGACCGTGAGTGCCAGGATTTGCGGCTCGGCAGACTTGGTGTCCCGAGACCTGCCAGGATTGCGGCTCGGCTGACTCTGTGTCCCCGAGACCTGCCAGGATTGCGGATCAGGCTGACTACGGTCCCCTGCATCCTGCCAGAGCGACTCGAGCTGACTTGGTGTCCTCGAGGAATCTGCCGGCAGATCAGGCTGATCATAGTCCTCTGATTTCGCCAGTTTGCGGCTCGGGTGGACTGCGTGGCGCTCGAGACCTGCCAGGGGAATTGACGGATATGACAGGGGTACAAATAGGTGGTATTTTTAAAGGATTTTCAGCTCTTTTATTCAGTTATGATTTTCAGCTATTTCAAACCAGTTTCTTTGATATTTGCGCATTCTATATCTTTATATATTTGTTCAGTTATGCAAGGTTTGAGTACAGAGCTTTTATACAAGTTTGATTTCAGTGTTTTATGCAAGCTTTTGATTTCAGTGCTTTTGTGCGAAACTTTTCGAGCTTGAATATGATTTATATAGAATGCCTTGAGTTTAGTATGCTTTCAATGGAGAGTACGTATTCAGCTTTATTTAACTACTTTTACAATGGGGGTTATTATGGTTATAAAGTTGTTTCTAAGAACCTTATTTTTGTCCACTCACATTTTCCAACCTGTTTTTCGCCCCAGGCCGTAGAAGCGCACGGGATCCACCACCGGGCCATGTAAAATTTCCGCTTCACCACGTAAGGTAGAGTTTCGTAGAAAACCCTTGAAACACTGAAAAATTTAGAAAAAAAAAATGCTCTGATATCTAGTTGAAACTGAAAAACTAGAGTTAAGATTGGTTATTTGAGATATTCTGGCAGTTGGTGTGAAATTATTGATTGTTTAACAAGTGGAAAATTTTGGGAGTGGTCAAAATACAGGGGAGATTCTGCCGAAATTTCGGCAGAAATCTAAGGAAAGTTAAAAAGAATTTAAATTAAGAAGGGTAAAAAGGTCCTTGGTGCCCGACATTCGCCAGGTGTCGGACACGCACAGGACTTGGCTCGAATTCTAAAGTGGAAATTGGGTCGGGTCCTGTCAATTCTGGCAGTTGGTGAAGAATTATTGGTTTGTCTAACAGGTGGAAAAATTTGGATTTGGTTTCTGCCGAATTTTCGACAGGAGTCCAAAGAAAATTTTAAGAATAACTGTAACAGGAAGGGTAAAATTGTCATTTGTGCCCGACGGTTGCCATGTGTCGGACACGCACAGGGCTTGGTTCGAATTCCAAAGTGGAATTGGGATCAGGTCCTGTCATCGGGTATGCCTACGTCTTCGGAGAGCAGCAGCAATAACTTTTTCACTATATAAAATAATAGGGCTACAACTTTAGTGTTTACAATATATGTGGCTCACTGATTATTTATTTTTTTCTCTCTAGAAGAATTTCTCTCTGTTCTCTTTTCTCTCCACTCACTCACCCTCTTTCTTCCTTCTCTTCTTTCTCTCTGGGCTCTATCTCTTCCTTATCTGATGGTGTGTATCACGCAAGGGAAGGATGAAGCCTTTTTATAAACAAAGTTGATAGCTTCCTGTGAGTGTGACTCATGCACCAATGTCTTCAAACCAATAGTGAGTGGGCTCCACATATTTTTTCTTTACAACAAAAAGGTCTTATATTTTATGATTCGTCTTAGAAGACTCTTTAGTGTATGGTCACGACACTAGTAACATCATTTTCTTCTTCAATACAATTTGTTACTTTATCATGTACTTATTGTTCCTTCTACTACTCATACCTTGGCTATTTTTTTTCAGAGAAATTGGTACATTGAAGTCTTTGTTCAACTGGTTAGAAGAAAAATGTAAAACTGAACAGATGATCATATATAACAAAGATGTGTATAAATACTGTAAGAAAAATAATTTTTTTTACTCATAGGCCGAAGCCTAACACCTCTGAGCCCACCCAGTTGAGGCAAACACTGCAAGACAACAGTGACCAGAGATATTAATCTGCCACAAAATAATGCATCCATTGTCCAAATCTGTCGAGTTGTCGATTTTTCTTCTGGCGTTTTCTCCTGGATGTCTTGCGTGGTAGGGGCAAAACATTATTCAGCTCTTAAAAGCTATCCCCACATCCCACAAGCTTCTTTATCTGATAGGAGCAAAAAGCTTTTCTACATGTATTTTCTGTATATATAATAAGCCTATATATCTTTCATCTTCATTAGGGTTCAGGGCCTAAGGCTAACAAAAAATGTGGTCACCATGGTGGGATGCTAGCAATATTGAGAAAGATGGCCATCTCATGATGACCAGAGCAATATTTCTCACCATTTCAGCCATGGCGGTTGCTCTGTTCTGGTTCATGTGGAACTGGAAAAGCTCAAAAAACCCAACACCTCCATTGCCACCAGGTCCTCGTGGTCTGCCATTTCTTGGGAGCCTTCCTTTTTTAGGCCCCAACCTTCACCACGAATTCACAAACCTGGCAAGCGTTTATGGCCCTATCTACAAACTCCAACTCGGTAGCAAATTATGCTTTGTGCTCTCTTCACCATCACTTGTGAAACAAGTGGTTCGTGACCAAGACACCCTCTTTGCAAATCATGACCCTATAATTGCTGCACAGATTATCTCCTACGGAGGAACCGACATCGCCTTCGGATCCTACGGTCCAGATTGGAGGAGGTTGCGCAAGGTGTTTGTGAGCCACGTGATGAGCAAAGGCAACCTTGATGCTTGTTATGCTCTGAGAAAAGAGGAAGTTCTCAAGTCAATTGATTATATTTATGGCAAAAGTGACAGCCCAATTGATTTCGGGCGGGTTGCATTTTTTACAGCAGTCAACACAATCATGAGAATGTTGTGGGGTGGGACTCTGGAAGCAGAGAAGGGGACTGATCTTGGGGCAGAGTTAAGAAATGTGGTGGCTGAAATGGTGGAGTTGCTTGGGAAGGGAAATATTTCCGACTTTTTTCCTTGGCTTGCCAAGTTTGATGTGCAAGGAATTGCGAGGCGTGCGAAGCAGGTTCTATCTGTGACTGAAAAGATTCTCAACTCTGCCATTGAAAAGCAGATGAGTGAGGCAGCAGAGCAAGATGGGGGGCTATCGCTAAAGCATGAAAGGAAGGGCTTTCTGCAGTTCCTGTTGGAGCTTAATGAGCATGGAGATGATGCAGAATCGCTTACTTTGCAACAAATCAAGGCCCTGCTCACGGTACTCTATTCTTATCTTTTGGTTTGTAGTTTGTTGGCAGTTGACCTGAGCGATTTGTGGCCATTGACACATGACTTTTGCCTTACTTTTGACAACACTTTAATGCATTAATACGGTCAGTATTCACATATACATGAGTGAGAGACTCACCATATAATATCCTTCTTGTGATGATAAATAAACTTTGCTGATATGATGTGCATCCTATCAATTTATTTTCAAGAGCAAATTTTGATGTAAAAATTCTAACACGAGGGATAGTAAGAAGTAAATTAAAATGCAACAAATCTTTTTTCTGAACTTTTTAACAGTTGATAATTTTGAACAGGACATTATGGCTGGTGGTACTGACACCACAGCAACAATGATGGAATGGGTAATGGCTGAGCTGATGCAACAACCAGATGACCTGAAAAAAGTTCAAGAAGAACTGAAAGAAGTTGTGGGGTTGAAAAACTTGGTTGAAGAGTCTCATATACCCAAATTACATTATTTAGATGCTGTGATTAAGGAGACATCTAGATTGCACCCTGCTCTGCCTCTTCTGGCTCCCCATTGTCCAAGTCAATCCACCACCATTGGAGGGTTCAAAATACCAAAAGGTTCAAGTGTTTTTTTAAATGTTTGGGCCATTCACAGAGACCCTAATGTTTGGGACAATCCCTTGGAATTTAGGCCCAAGAGGTTCCTCAATGATCCTCCCGGCAACAACATTCATTACAATGGCAATAAGTTGGAATATCTTCCATTTGGTTCTGGGAGAAGAATGTGTCCTGGGATTCCCTTAGCAGAGAGGATGATGATCTATGTGTTGGCTTCATTTTTGCATTCATTTGAGTGGAGGTTGCCCAATGATGCAAAGCTTGACCTTCAAGACAAATTTGGGATTGTGACAAAGAAAATGACTCCATTAGTTGTCATTCCAACACCCAGGTTATCTAAATTGGAGCTCTATACTTAGATTTATTTTCATTCCCTCTTAAAAGATGCAGCATGCATGTCACATATATGCATTGATGCTCTTGGTTCAATCGTTTCCCCCATAATCCTTATTATCTTATAATAAATGGAGGAAATAAAAGACCTGGTGTGGTTTGTCTCATGTCGAGTGATACATTGTGATTTATTTTGTTGCACTATATTAGTTACTTTTTTGTTAACAGATAGTTTAAACTTCAAAAAGAATTAATAAACAAAAAAGAACATCTTGAATAATATCAGAAAATTCTTCGAACCGCAACATATCAATCTCAAGAGATAGAGGTGGGTTAGTTCATAAAAAAATATTAACAATTAAAAAAAATAAGGTTCAAAACACTTCCTCAAGTATTTACTTCAAATTTGAAATTCTTGAATATGAACATTGTATTATTGTATTGAGGACACTACCTATATAGTAAATGATAATTTTGTAACATGGTTAAAGCCAATAGCAGACCCAGGAATTTTTATAGGGCTAGGTTAAATATAAAAAAAATTTCTTTAGGGGAGATATATTATAAGCTTTTTTTCTCATGAAATTAAAATGTAAATAAAATTTTATGGATCAAACAAAGTCACATTACAATATCAAACTCTTTAGGTTGAACTACGTGAGATCCGAGTTCAGAAAGTTTCTCAAAAATTGAAGTATCGACATTAGATGCAAATGGTATATCCTTATTATCGTTACCACTTTTTTTGAAAAATGTATAAATAGTTTTTCCTCTCTTTGCCAGTCTATTATCATCACGTGACATAATATCCTAATAAGAAATACCAGACACCAAAAATCATATATGCTAATTAATAATTCAAGTTGCAAAAATAAAACATATATCAACAATCTCCAAAAAAATTCACCCAAACCCTAAATCATAAAAACTTAACAACAACAATTAAAATTGGAAATTAAATATATAAAACAAAGAGAAAAACTTACCAACATTGAAGAACCCACTGAAGATAGGTTGGTACCATTTTTTAGAGGAGGAGAGCTATTTCCTCTAGGCTCTCAAGGTTCAAATATGGCGTTTTGGGTGGTTGCTCTCTGTGGGTGTAGTCCAATATCAGTCCGATTAGAATAGGTCAAGTTGGTAGAGCCTTACAAGAAAAAATAAATAAAATAAAAAAATTGGTAGAGCCTTAGCGTGAGTTCTACTTCTAATCAAATTTATATAGGTTTGGATTGATGTTTATTATTTCCTATATGCTTCAGGAATGGGTTTGTTTTAAATAAAGCTATTATTTACTTTACTTAAATTGGGCTATTATTAGTTTATTATATTTATTTGGTGTAGTGGGCACTGGCGGACCCAGAAATTTTTTAGCAAAGGTGCAATTTTGAAAGGTTAAAAACTCTTTGTGGATTGAACATCTAAAGCTTTTTAACTAGATTGACCTTAGGTCCCTTCATGCATTCATATCATACATGAAAAATTGTTCTATGTAAAAATATTGACTAAGTATGAAAATGGTTTTTCGGAATAATCATTTTCTCAAGATAATTTTTCGCGGCTTTTATTCCTTACACATCAAATAAGAAAACTTGATTTTATGGGATTTTATTATAAAGTATATATTGACTTAATGAGCTATCATTTTTAACCTAAATCGTATTTTGCACTAAAATCGATTTTTCAAATTTTGATTTGGGAGGAATTTGATTTTCTAGTATTTTTATTTGAACCCAAATGGGGGTACTTCCTTATTTACATTGTAAACTTAAGTAAATTGAGTAATATAAAAATAAATTAAAGTAAAAAGACAAAGACATTTACTTAAATGTTGAAGATGGAAATAAGGTAATTTGTACACCACCACCAGCTGAATAAATGGGCAATTTCAAGTACCTACAATGATTTTTCTGGCAAGATGAGGTGCAGCACCTCCTTGCTCCTTAATAGGTCCGCCAGTGGTAGTAGTCTAATATTTATTGGAGTAGGAATAAACTTAACTATATTTAATATTTAAAAATCTTCCCCTAGGCTAGAGCCCACTCCAGCCTAGTAATAGATCCGCCCTTGGTTAAAGCACAAACTGGATAATGACATAACTGGCTCCACTTTAAAGATCATATTTCGAATTCACTTTTAATACTTTAAATTATAGAACTAATTTAATTAGGTTTGGAAAGTACAAGTGCAAACTTAGTTTATCTAAACATGGTGATATCGAGTTAAACATAGAACTTCGGGTACAGAAATTTAAGAATATAAATTATATGACGGTAATACGATCTCATTCAAAAATTACTGAAATAGAGACAAGAATAAGGTTAAATAACGTACCACTAAAATTAGTGGTATATTAAATATCAATATAAGAGCCTTGGAATCTTCAAGTGAGATTCCATCATCACTAAATCTAATTTCTTACATAATGGCCTCTGTACATAATGTAGATTCCCAATAACTCCACTCATCGATCTTTTATTTCATGGCCACATCGGTTTCGGTACAACTTCTTGTTAGTTGTTACATCAAGCTCATTTCATGCAAGCCCCCAATTGGCACATTTTGAGGTAACTTTCTACAAGTAGCTGATCAGAAATATCTTTCGAGGCACTTGATGTTCATTGCTTAATTAAGCTGAAGCAGCAGCGACGCAAACAGGCAGATCTGTCTCAACATTAGGTGGAGTTCGAAGTATGGGGTTGCTCTCAAAGAAATTCACAGGCTTTAGGTCAAAGCTAGATGACACCGTCGGCATTATAGGGAAGTCTTCTTGACATGGTATGTGATGAAAACCTAATGTGTACCAGAGAACAATATCCTTGTTCTCGATTGGCCGGTCCCTGCAAAATCAAAATCATCAATTAGATACTATTTTCAGATACTATTTTTGTAAAAGATGTTACCAGTAAATATTATACAAATAAATTAGATGCTTACCTGTCGGACCAGACGGCTAGGGTATCTTCACCCTGACTTTGGCAAACGAGCAGCCCACCAGCCCATTGCTCACTCCTATTGTATGGGGTAACCCAAATTTGATTGTTCGTAAAAGCACCTCTCTTTTGGGGAGGGTCATCTAGATCAAGCAAGCTAGCAGCAGTGCCACCAGGGACCAATTTATACCCGACCGGGTTTCCGACCCGGGTCTTTTTTGTTGGGTTGATCACATGGAATTCGGATGGGTCATAGAGTTTTAGCTTAACTTGTGCATCTTTTTCTGTTTTGGCCACGGTTTTAGTAGCTTTCAAGTAGCTTTTCCTTGGTGACTCATTTGGAGAGTTTTGCTCCCTTTGGAGATTCACTTTCAGAAAGGAGTTATCTGAGCCGTCCACGTCCATATCAAGATAAAATGTGACATAATGGTCATGAATAACGCCAATAACGTTTTCTGACAAGAGTGTTCCGTGGAGATTCTCTGGGCTAGACACTTGGTTCACATTCTCATAGGAGGTGCCTTTCACCATCAAAATCCCACTCAGTCCAACCTGCATACGCATATATGTATTGAAAAATGTTAGAGAATAGCTATACTTGCTGCTTGGGTGACTTTTAGTTGTTGATGTTCACGACACATTAGCGACGGTATAACCACTAATCAATAATATTAACAATAATTTATGGCATCGAGATTAAAAGAAGAAATGATGCAAGAAATTTAAGAACCAAAAGAAAATTGACCAAGCCTATTATTCATATATTCATGATATTTTTCACTATCAATCTAATTTAGACTATTACTTATATTCATAAAATAAAATCAGCAAGCCACTAACCTTGACTCTGATTAGTCCATCTGTTTGAAACTCCCAGTCGATGATATAGTCATAGTTAGCCACTGATGCTGCCATTCTGACCACTAAAGTCACCTTTGGCCTTACTTCTCTAATCTGCCAAACACTCACATAAGTAGGGCCCACTTGATTTAAAATTCATACATAAGAAAATCATTAGCGTATTATATTTACTGAACATATTACAGACCGTATTTTCAACAAAACTAAAATAAAGTTCAATTGCATGATGAGTCTAATTTTTACTAAAAAAATTAATAAATAAATATTACTCTTTTTAAGTTTTGCTTTTGGACTTGAGTTTCTTTACCTGCATACCCGTTATCGGACATTCTGTGTGCCGCCACGCGATATCACCCGCATAGCTCTCAAACACACAAACCATGTTTGATCGGACGTACGGTGTTCCATCAGCTGCTGCAAACACACCATCCATATAATAGGCATTGCGTGGGCAATCATTAAGCGGGTCAAGAGACATGGCCTGCAATCCGAACCCATATTCGCCTGCATCCATATAAGTCTTGAAGTACCATGCATCAGTGGGGTCCATGTAAGGCACGAACAATTCCGACGTAAACCCTTTGTACATCACATCCCTAAATTCCCCGGTATTCGGGTCACGGACTTTAGCCTGAGACACGATCACACCCGCCCGGGCATCGGGTTTCAAGTGAAATTCCCAATTTGCCCATTTGACCAAGTGATCATCCTCCACAGTAAAACTCCGCCCATTGGGCTGCTCTATGGATATGGGCTTCAGCAGCTTGAGAACTTGATTGGGCTTCTGGGCCGAGTACCTATAGTCTGTGTTGGCAGCCTTTGGTATGGGGATGCTCCCGCCCTTATCCGAAATCTCCAACACTTGTTTGGTGTCCAAGTCAACAAGCACAGTCAATCCTTCGATT
The DNA here is from genome assembly GCF_902201215.1 of Prunus dulcis. Lineage (NCBI taxonomy): Eukaryota > Viridiplantae > Streptophyta > Magnoliopsida > Rosales > Rosaceae > Prunus > Prunus dulcis. The sequence continues at coordinate 8,175,926 of NC_047654.1, forward strand.
GGCCTCATGTAGAAGTTCACAGTATCCTTGGTGGAGTAGCACTGCACCTTAATCAACCTCCTTTTCTCCTCCACCTTGCCGTACCACCCCGTGGAAAGCGGCAGGCAAGCCAGATCCGTCAGATCAACCCCGCGCTGGACGATCGTGCGGTTGAAATCCGCGTTCATGAGCGGGACCCACGTGGCCGCGGTCATCTCCTCCAGCGTCATCGTGGGGTAACCGGAGTGGGAGGCGGTGTCCTCCACGGTCACCTCGCGGGTAGTCAAATCAACGGTGAGAACGTGCGACATGTCATCCACACGCGCGACGACGGTGGCCTTTCTAGGAAAGAGAGGGTCGCCGTGGTGCCAACGGAGCATGAGGGACTTGTCGGGCTCTTGGAGTTCGACGGAATGGAGCGCGTGGGAGGAGGAGGAGGCGAAGAGCGCATGGGAGGAGAGGATGGAGCGGACGGCGGTGATCTCTGGGAGAGTGAGGGGGTCGAGAGGGTGGTGGGGGGTGTCGGAGGCGTGGTCGCGGAGGCGGCGTGTGGGGCTGGGGGGTTTGGACTGGAGGCGGTTTTTGGAGGAGCACCAGGCCGAGTTGGTGGAGCAGTCGAGGAGGTCGGAGGCGTAGGGTGGCCCGTAAGGGAGGTGGGCCCAGGTGAAGAGGAGGGCTACGGCTATGCAGAGGGTGAGAAAGAAGAAACGCAGAAAGCTTCTGGTGTCCATGGGAGCTTTCTCCACCTGAAGGCTCTGTTTGAGAGTGAGTGTGAAGGTGAGAGCTGAGATTTGTTGGTTGGCTTGTTTGAGTATTAATATAATTAGTGCTGAGCTCTTGAACTATAAGAATAAGGGATTTGTCGTCAATAACCATTGGATATAAATCCAACGATCCATTTATTATTGCATTCATTTTTAAAAAAATTTAAATCATTAAATTAATATACAACGATAAATAATTACAATCTTTTAAACTCCTGTGATCTAAAAAATCGAACTTTTAATATAATATAGAGAGGTAGCCGCTTGCTAAGGTAAGGATAAGGATGATGGCATGAGAAAGATTCCAAATATTGAGAGAATCAGTATGTGACAATTATAAATTAGTCCAGTAGGCAAGTCGCCTCTTGTTGTGCATACTGATCACACATGCACTTGTGCGTATACTGCATAGTGACGTTACTTTCTTTTTTCTTTCTTAATAATACACTAAAGCCTGTCTTGGTCAAGATATTTAGATAATTACGTGTTTAGTCAAATTTTAAATTTCGTATAGAGCCCTCAAATTTTCAATCTGTCTAATTATATAACTCTAACTTAGTTGCAAGATCGTATTAGATTATTGTAACGCAAGTTTGATTGAAAATTATTAGTCATTTGATTATTGATATGATCATTTCTATTATTATATAGGACACCATTTAAATCTTGTGATCAGTGACTATTGGGAGACACCACATATCCGTGCTTAAGGGGAAAAAAATTGTTTATAATTACCATGCATTGGTTTTATCTACAGGAGTTTTAGTGGGGGCCGTCGCATACGACAGGAGGGCTCGTATATTCTGAAGATTCCGTGTTTGCTTTGGATGATAAAATGACAGTGACACCAATAAAAAGTCATTGTTGAAGGCTCCGAATCATCGAAACGACGACGAATGAGGTTGAGCAGTCGGTCTCTCCACTGACTTCGCACGCACCCAAATCATCAAAAGCAATCAATAATTGATTAATCCCCTTTGTGAAGTTTAGAAATTGAATGGCATTGGTTTTTATTTATTTACACTATGACAAATTTAAATCAAATGGGCCTCGGATGAGTCATGACTTAAGTCTGCTAACGGGCTTTTTGAGAGTCATTATAGTGTTTTCTTCGCTACTTACTAAGTAAAATAAATAAACGCCTTACTTTATCTCAACGATTCTTCTCGAGTAATTATAGTGTTATATTGGAGTAAGAACATATAATATAACTTGTTCACGTGTTTATCATAAGTAATGAAAATGGAAGAATTCATTTTCAAATTTTGGAATTTGATTCCTTTGCAAATTTTGGTAATTGATTTTCTAAATTGAGCAAAACATGCTTGATTGTTGTTTTGGGTCAACAAACATGCATTGGATTTGGTTTAGGCTGAATCTAGAATCATGTCAGGCACTATAAGAGCATTTCTACCCATTTATCATGGCAAATGACAAAGGTAAGACAAGGGCTGTTACTATTCATGTGAATAGTGGCAGCCCTTACAAAAAGCTTGTTGTGTTTTCACCCATTGTCATGGCAACTCAAGGGCAATCACTATTCACATAAGATATGAGTAGATGAATTTGTATAGAGTTTTGGTGTGGGAAGTGAAGCATATGACTAAGTTTTTTTTTTTTTTTTAAATTCTGAAATTTTTAGTTTTTTTTTAGATTTTTTAAAATATTTTTTTCATTGCTGAGGTCAGCAAATTCAGGCAACAGCCCAGGCTATTCTTACCTTCTGGCTTGCTTAGGCTTGTGGAGCCCACCAGCTACCCAAGCTGCATTTGTGCCCTGGAACCTCTGCCTGGGGCTTGGGCCCTCTCCTACTCGAGCCACAGCCTTCCGCTGAAAGTGCTCTAAGGAAACAATTGATTTCAGGTCCTATGAGAATGAGAATGAGAAAAACTGCCACAATATTTATGTACACATTTTCTATCTATTTTCTCATGTAGAACTTCTCCTCTACAATCTAATCCTATAAAGGAGACTTGGATCCGGCCATTGATGGCACTTTTAATATATATATATATATATATATAAGCAATCGGAGAATGGGAGATTCAAACACAAGATTTTGAGTGTAAAGAAAAATAATTACTCTTAATCACGTGAACTACGTACACTTTATCACATAAAATAAAGATCAAAACGTTTAAGTGATAGGAGGACTCGCGATGAAAAGGTCAAACAAAATTAGAAGACTTGATGTGAAGGTGGGAAAGAAAAGTTGAAAATACCTGTAGAATGACTAAAAATGCCTAGATGGGGGGTGAATAGGCCAATTAAATATTATAATCAATAAACAAAAATTAAACTTCAGTAGCAGGATTGATATGGCTTATCAATCATGGAACGTGTTGAGCATAAAAATAAAGGAACACGCAGAGAATTATTTTACGTGGTAAAACCCCACATATGGGGAAAATCCATGGGACCCCTCAGTCCAACACAAATCCACTATAGAACGATGATTACAAGAAGTACTCATACACTTATCGTAGACTCATTCTAGATAATGTTTACCGACTTCTTCATAACTCAACTTCTGTTACGGGATGATCTTCAACACTCCTTATGTTGAACGCAATACTAGTCACGATTGCTTCAAGCTCGCCGGAGGAAAACCGCCACTACGGTCTTGGTGCCCTCAACCGTATGAGTCACCGACATGCATATAAATGCAATATGAATGATGAACTTATATGATAAATCACCAAATAAACAAGGAACACTTGATGACTTATCTGAAAAATATGCGCATGAGCTTTTTCTTCAAAATTCAATCTATGCAAAACCAAATATGTCGAGCAAACTCTGTGAAAATAAAGACTCACGTTCTATTCAAAGCAGGTTCTCTCTAGTAAGAGAGAAACCCAATAGTCCAACAATTCTATTCAAATGTGATTCTCAAACTTGATCCCATATGGACTCAAGTCAATCACGTCAAAACAAAAGACACACTACTATGCCATTATGAATAATAACTTTGATTCAATATCAACTACCTGTAAGGACGCCAAACATGAGACTACAAATAGTATCACTCATGAATATCAATTTTGATCTAGTATGGACTCTAAATGACGATGCCAAACAACCAATCTTTGTGGGAGAAACAATATCTCCTAAAACAAACTAATTAGACCAATCAAGTAGGAGATGAGCAACGTGCAAGTCTTAACGGGAAAAGATAAAACTTAAATCAAAATAGAGTTCAACTAGGAAAGTAATCTCAAGAGATAAAATCTAATCCTATTAAAAATAAGATTAAGATAAAAATACTTTGAGTGAAAATAACTCCAATTAGGAATCCTAGAATGCATGATTATGTCATGATTTACCTAAAATCAGTTTCTCATATGGGTCAAGTCATGCTTCGGAAGTATAGGATTGAACGAGTTGTGCCAAAACGTCCAGTAACAATTCTTCACACACTAATTTTTCACCTATACTAAAGACTAGGATATGACAATACAAATTTCGTACTAATAAAAGTTCAACAAACACCCCTTAGGTTAGCCATCTAGAAATAGATCTTAACTTTTCGGAGACAAAAAAAGAAAAAAAAAAAGAAAAAAAAAAAGAAAAAAAAAGCCTGAAGAGTTCTATAAGATGATTGGCGATGGATACATGTGATGCGACCATACCATATCAGTGATCGATGATGCGACACATTTATCAGGCACATTATTTCCACAAGATGTCTATGTGACTTTATAAAAGCAAAACACAAAGGTGCCAAGTCATTGTTGGCGCATGCGTCGTGACCCTTTTTGTTCATTTGTTTCTTGCTATTCTATTCTCTAAAGAGCCAATCTTTTATGTTATTGGTATTTGGCGATGCTTAATTGTTTATTTTTCATATATATATGTGAGCGTGTAACATATTTATACGATTGTCCGCTCAACATAATTAATTTCTCGTACTTCTATTTTCATTGAAGGTGCGTATATTCAATCTCCACTAATGCACACCTTATAACTCCCTAGCGATTTATAACACACTGCTCTCAAATTAAAAGTAGAGTCATTTTCGACGAACAAAGAATCTATATTTTGATTATTGCTAACATAAAACCAAGAATTAATACATATATATATATATATATGTGTCCCTAAATATTTCTTCAACTTAAATCTTCATGACAGGCATGATGAGTTTACAGTAAAGTAAATTAGGTGAGTTCTACTTCTTTGTGATTCATCAATTAGCAGCTAAAACAATAAAGAGGACGACCTAACTTGAATTAGAAAACAAGATATCTCAATAATAATGTTATAGAGTGATTGCCTTCTTTTGAAGTTTGCCCCACCCCTCGTCACTCTTTGCTACTGAAGGAACTAATTGTATATTAATATTAATCCATCTCACCATCCATATCATCTCTTGTTAATTTCTCAATTATCACCTGTATTTTTTATTTTATTTTTCACATGCAAACTGTGTGCATACGAAGATAAACCTAAATTTTTTTTACTTTACAGAGAGTTCAGATGTGCCAAAAATTCATAAGAATTTTTTTAATATCATGTGGCAGTGTGACCATCACACTAAAAATTTATCGTTTGATGGGGATTCAAGCATTGGTCGAGAAGTCTATATTTTTATATATATATATATATATAAACATCTTGAAAAGGAGACTAAAAGTCTTAGCTGTGTTTAATAAAAAATCCAAATTTCCCAAAATTACACCTTCTACTTGTGGAAAATTTAATTCATGCACCGATGACTTGTTATATATATTTAATCTTTTTCTCTACGTATGCATGTTGTAAATATAGGTATACAGACATATACGTGCATGTTATGAGTGGAAAGTTATATACAATCGGCAAATACAATAATTGTTTTTCCAGAACTAGTAAAACAACAACCTAATTATTTCTTTAATTAGAGCTCTATAGCTGTCCAAGCAAGTTATAGGTGAAAACTCTTCACTCACTCATTTCTATGAACAGAAGCTTGTTAGGTGAGAAACTGCACAAATAAGAAACGCGGCTACATAACCTAAACAGCTCAAAATCCTACTCTATAAAGGAGAGACTAGACAGTGATATTATTATTGGACCTCACGCTGGCTCACAGCATGTAATTTATCCATATTAGTTTGTGTAATTAATGATGAATCAATTAGGAAATAATGGCCAACAATAATTATTACTGTTTTCCCAAGATGGTGATTGTGCTAAAGGAAAGTAGGTCACCTAGCCAGCTAAATGTATGCCCTTGGATATCAAACTCTTTAGTAAACTAGTGTAAGAAAACTTGAATAGCGAGAATATTTACAATGGGATGTAACCCACCTGGAATAAAATTACGTTATCATAACAAAATCACGAACGAATATCAAATTTATATGAGTACCTTAAAACCTAACTTAATCAAGTGAAAGACAACTATAATGAAACCAAAAATCTAGTTTAAAAAAATTTAGGGTTCTGTCCGTCACGAATACAAGTTGATTCATCATTTTCTTGCTGTGCGCCAAACTCATGGTTTCCAAAATAGCCAAATACAACATATCAAGCATATGAAATCGAATATACCCACACACATTGCTGAAATGAATTCATAGGCTACCGAAAAAATAGTTTCATCTGGCATCCAAATACAAAAAATTCCGAACATTACTAGATTTGAATCCAAGTAAAAGTATTGTAACCAAATCACATTTCACACGTCATATATACTTACTATATATTTGTATTTCTCGATCCATCTTTTAATTTCCAAGATTTATCTCCAAAACAAATCATTCAACCATTAATGATTTACTATTTATCCGAATATTAAAAATAAAAATAAAAATTTAGTAGGACCTGGTCAATAAAAGAAAAAATAAAATGAAAAAGACATTTTTTCTAGATGATGATGACTAGAAAATAGAAACGTCAAAGGGAGGTCAAAAAGTCCAAAACCCACCAAATCAATCTTCAAAATACCCGTCATATCCTTCTCCCTCGTCTCTTCTTTATTTGGCAAAATCTCTCCTCAGAGTTCCCAACTTTCCCACCACCGAACCGACCGACCTGTATAATTAAACCCCTCCCTCCACCTCCTTCCACCCTGAGAAAGAAAAAAAACCGATCTTTTTCTTTTTCAAAACCCCTTGATTTTCTCACTAGCTAAACACCCCGGAAAAAGAGAAAACCACCAAAACAGACTCCCCTGCATAGCCTTTACATATCCCCCATTTCCACCCCAAAACACAAACCCTAACCCTAATTTTCCCACCCCCTGCAAAGAAGAAGAGGAAATTAGGGTTTTTTTTGGCGAATTGGGCAATGTCACAGCTGAAGCCAATCTCACACCTTGATAACATACCCTCCACTCCCGGAAAGTTCAAGCTTGAAAAATCCCAGCCCTACATTCACCGCCTCAGGTTTCACACCTCGCTCTCCAAGCTCACTCTTTGGTCCTCGTTCTTTCTCGTCTTCATTCTCTTCTACTACGTTCTCTCGTCGCCATCGCCTTCTCTGCCTTCTCGCCGATCCCTAAACGACTCTTGGGGCGGCCCGAGTTGGGAAAAACGGGTCACCCGCTCGGCCCAGAGGCGATCGAGCCATGGACTCACCGTCCTTGTTACCGGCGCTGCAGGCTTTGTCGGGACCCACGTTTCGATCGCTCTGAAGCGCCGAGGCGACGGGGTTTTGGGTCTTGATAACTTCAACCACTACTACGAGCCTCGGCTCAAGCGCGACCGCCAGAAGCTTCTAGAACGCAATGGAGTATTTGTCGTTGAAGGGGATATCAACGACTCGTCGTTGCTCAAGAAGCTCTTCGATGTTGTGGCTTTTAGTCACATAATGCACCTTGCTGCACAAGCCGGGGTTCGATACGCAATGCAGAATCCAGGGTCTTATGTTCACAGCAACATTGCTGGGTTTGTGAACATTTTGGAAGTCTGTAAATCAGTGAATCCACAACCGGCGATTGTCTGGGCTTCTTCTAGTTCGGTTTATGGGCTCAATTCCAAGGTACCCTTTTCGGAGAAGGATCGAACTGACCAGCCAGCCAGTCTCTATGCGGCTACCAAGAAGGCTGGAGAGGAGATTGCACATACTTATAACCATATTTACGGGCTTTCGATTACTGGGTTGCGGTTTTTCACAGTTTATGGACCTTGGGGAAGGCCTGACATGGCTTACTTCTTTTTCACTAAGGATATTTTGAAAGGGAAGACAATTACCATCTTTGAAGCGCCTGATCATGGTTCTGTGGCCCGAGATTTTACCTACATTGACGATGTTGTAAAGGGCTGCGTGGCGGCATTGGACACAGCGAAGAAGAGTACAGGGAGTGGTGGGAAGAAGAAGGGTCCGGCTCAATTGAGGATATTCAATTTGGGGAACACGTCGCCGGTTCCAGTGAGTGAGCTGGTGAACATTTTAGAGAAGCTTTTGAAGGTCAAGGCTAAGAGGAAGGTATTGCCAATGCCGCGAAATGGGGATGTCAAGTTTACACATGCCAATATAAGCTTAGCACACAAGGAGCTCAGGTACAAACCAGGGACTGATTTGGAGACAGGGCTGAAGAAGTTTGTGCGGTGGTACCTGAGTTATTATCCCGGGTCTGGAAAGAAAAGTTCCTGGTGAATGTTCTGCTTCATATTGTGCTTTTAAGTCACTGTATTTGTTCTTAGCATTCATTTACATATGTCTCTACCCGTTTTGCAATCTTGGCACCATCGCTCGTGATACTATTATAAGAAGATGGATGTTATTCGTTGATGGTTTCGTTTGTTAGTTGAGGGCTTTCCATTGCAGGGTCTACCTGAGTTGTATCGAGAAAAAAAACTGGAGGCACCTCATTTGTTTTTCCACATGTTGGTTCATTTGTTTCTTTAGGTTGTTCATTTTTAGTTTTCGCTGTACAGCCCTTGACTCATAGATCAAAGCAATTTGCTGATTGGTGGACTTTATTTTTGTCTTTTAATGATTTCAATAAATAAAAACATTCATGCATTGGGCTTTTGAATTATATTTATTAGTTGTTTGACATTTCAGTTTCACCTCCAGTTTTTTTTATTCAGAATGGTTTCTGGTCATGATTTGGAAATATTTGATACCAAGTGTTTCTCTTGTATTCTTGCTCCTAATGTTGAGTGATTATTTTGTGCCTGCTTACTAAATGGAACTACTGTAATTGGATGTGATATAGTTTCACATTGATGTTGTTGGATTTACTTTCACACTGGTATGGATGATAATGCATTTGATTCTCCTGCTATACTAGAGCTTATGCAATTGTGGCATTGTGTCCTGTGGCATTAGGGGTCATTGATGTGTATTGTCATTGCTAGTGTATAGAAAAATGGTCTTGAGGTTCTCTCTTGCACAGCCTCACAGCTCATACTCAGCTACTTCATTGTCTGCTTAGCAGTTTATATGCAGTTTGCTTGTTCTTCACTCTTGTAGAAAGGATTTCGTTGTGTCCTTGGATTTCTTTCTATTCCTTTACAGTTATGTAGGTTATATTCTCTATCCTGCCAGTATTTAAATTTAAACCCATCAATCCTGCCACTTTGTTACAGGAACTAATGAGTAGAGATAAAGTAGAGGAGCTTACTGCTCAACAAAAACAAAAACAAAAACGCACATTGAAATTTATTAGTACATTGCAAAAGAATTGTCTTGGGAAGTTGAGAAAGTATTGTTTCAGAGGTTAGGCAACGCTCTGGTGCATTTACAACCAGAGGACGGGGGTCTTAACAAATATTTGGTTGGAATTCTCAATCTACAGATTTCTTGTTTCCCCTGTTTATTTTTCAAACCAAGTTTTTTTGGTCATCTACAATATTTGGGAAGGAGGGATTTGAACCAGGGACAATCTATTTGGAGGAAAGGTGTGACAACCAATTGGGCTAATGCTTGTGGTTGCCATTCGTTAACCAAGTTTATTAATTTGAAGTTGCACGCTGGGTGGATGGCTTTGAGGATTAGGATATATTCCTTGGATTTCTTTCTATTCCTTGACAGTTATGTAGGAATATTGATCTACTGTGCAGCCTCCTTGTGTATTTCTAGATGGGTAGAATTCCGTCAGATTTATTAGAAAGTAATTGAAGCTCACTGAAAGCTGTTTATGAATGATAATTGGATGGGCAATTCCAAGCCTATCTAGGCACCGAATAACATATAGGAGGAGGTCCTAGTTCGCAAGGAGGTCCTAGTTCGCAACAGAAGGTAAAATTTCCTCAAAATCATGAAAGAATGCGGTGTTTGTTGGTTGTGTAAGTTGGCTTGGGAGAGGGAGAGGGAGAGGGAGAGGGTTTTGCAGGTCATGGATCCTTGGTCAAGTACCCAGATCTTGAAATTTTTTTGATATCTTTTTAAACTTGAAAACATATTGGACATCTATTATTCGCTTTTCATAAATTGCTGAGCGCATTGCTCAAGCATGTTCCATCTATGATACTCACTTTTTCTTGGACGGATAGCACACTAGTTTTCCCCTTTCTAAGCTCTTACATTCTGTACAAACAATAGTAGTGGTAGATGACTCCCACAAGTTTGAAATTTGTCTGGATTGTCTTTCAATTTTATATCCTTACAAGTGACACTCATGTATGTACCTGATACCTTATTATGAGTGAACATTGCCGCGTTCAAGTGCTTTCAGTTTTTCCAGACCCAAAAAAGAAGTGCTTTTATGTTTTCGCCCTGTTGTTCGGGGTTTTAGGTTGGTGTGCTAGGGCTTGTTAGAAGTTGCTGATCATGTAGTTAGCTTTAAAGAACATAACTTCCTTTCCATTTTCTCACCCTGGTGGGGAGGGAACATAACGTCTTTTTCATTCTCTTTTGGCTTTGCTAGTGCTATCATTTTGGCTTGAGAGAAACAGGTACTGAAGATCAACATGGGTTTTGAGCATATCTCGTTGGCTACTAATCTGACGTTAAACAATTTAAACTGAAAAGTTTCAGAAGTATTAAACCCAAACCCAAATGGCATTCTAATCTCCAATCTCTATTCTTTTTCTCCATTACCAGCTTAAAGTTTAACCCAAATGGAATTCTAATCTCTCTGTCGATATCATTTAATTTTCCAAAAGAGGTGACAGGATATAATCGAAACAAGCTACTGCCCCACAAAATGGGGGAAATATACAAAACAATAAGCAGAATACATGATACAGGGCTTTGCTCTCTCTCTCTCTCTCTCTCTCTCTCTCTCTCTCTCTCTCTCAATCAAATGCTCCTCCCTTTTTAAATTGACTTTGTACTCAATCACCAAAAGATCAACATTTAGAGGAATCAGCATCAGAGTCAAGCTCCCACCATCTGCCACTAACATCCTTCCCTAAATTGTCATTCACTCCATCAACGATACCTTCAATTTCCTCATCCTCGCTTTCACCATCAACCTCATCATCCCAGCTATTCACACTTTGCTCCTCATCTGGCTTGTATGTCCACTCCAATCTCTTCAACACATCACGGTCTTTCCATTTCCCCACAACTGACACCGCCTCCTTCTTCGCCTTCCCGATTAGAATTTCATTCCAAGAAAACCCCGAATCCGCAGCCCTCTTCAGAGCCCCGTCACCAAAATCCCCCACAACCACCGTCTTGAGACATCTCAGCTTGGCCTCCATCACAACATCCACAAAATCCGAATCATCCGACACAAGCATCAAACACTCAGCTCTTTTGTGATCCATCATATCCACAATGTGATTCCTCAATGCAGCATCCACCCTCTGAGGGTTATCCATCACGCTCCGAACCCAAAACCCTGCCCGCTTCACCTCGTCCGCCAAACCCTGCCCCGCCTTGGGTGTCAAGACATCCCTTGCACCATTCTTATACTTCTCCATCTTCATTGAATACTTGCCCACCAGCTTCACCCTCCTGCTCCCTCTAGCAGACTCAATCTGGTTCAACCTCTTCGCATGCTCCCTCTCATGAATCTTGAAATGATTCAAAAGCTTCTCATTAGTATAAAATCTCCTCCCGCAAACCCTACAAACGTTCAATTCACCATCCCTAATCACAACCCTGTTCCTCTCTTTCCTTTCTCTGACAACCTGTGGAACATAATTAAGCGCATGCCGGTTCGCATACGCTATCATATGGCGAACGAGCCCAAAAGACGAAGCCGCCCTCTTGAGCTTGACGGCGGCTTCGTAGGGCGACACTGATTTGGGTGGTTTGGTATCCAAATCCCAGAAAATCGCAACACTGTTTTCTACAATTTTCGGGGGTGCCAAACACGATGATGGGCTCGAAGAATTAAAACACAGCTTCGATTGAAAATGGCAATATCTAATCAATAGGGTAAATGGGTTTAGGGTTTCTTCTAACCTTTTGGTAAATTTGGTATGTTTAAGCATTGCCAGTGGTTTCAGATATTGGAGGGTTGCAAATTTGCAAGACAACAAGGCTTGACCACTGCGATTGTCGAGTCAGATTCAAGAGTGGCGATTTCTAGCCTCAACGGTTTGATTGCAAGAGGGCGCTGCCGGCAACGGTTCGATTGCAAGAGGTCGCCGAGTTCGGCTCGTATGAAAGTCGCTGGGTTTTTAGCGGGTTTTTCCTTTCTATCGGTAAACATGATTTTCAAAACCCCATTGTACAAATTTACATTTTAAGACTCAAATATAATAAAATTTTATATTCCCTTCTATCTGTTCCTCTCTAAACCCAAAATAATAATAATAATAATAATAAATAAATAATAGAAAATGTTGTTTAGATTTCATTTTTCTTTAAGCAAAGATGAGTTTTTTTTTTTTGTTTTTTTTTTTTCTAAATACAGAAAAGCGACTAGGCAGACATTCCATGTGTGTAAAGGAAGGAATTGTATTGCTTGAACTGGATATAAAAATTCTTTTTTAAAAAAGCTTTTACTAAATTGATCCCTACTTTTGGTTGACAATCTTCTTGAATTAATTTACAGATTATAGATTTGTTTTTCGCCAAAGTTAGGACGTGGAATGTATTGTCCTCGTTGGTTGTGTTTTATTGTTAGGTATGTTGATCTATTGTTGCAAGAAAAAAATTTTAAATGTGTTTTTCATCTTATATTTTCCCCTTTTTTTAAATGAATTGTTTTTTTGATAAGAAAAAAAACAAAACAAAACAAGAGAACAAAGAACTTGTAACTTAAGTGATTATTCTTTACTTATGAACTCGAGATTCTAGATTCAATTTCTCCTTCCTCCAATATCTCTTGTATAAATAAAAGTTAAAAAATAGGACACAAGCAAAATAAAATTTTAAAAGAAATGAGATTAAGAAAAACAACAAGAATTCATTTAAAAACCAAGAACCAAAAAAAGAAAAAACCAACCACAACCACCAATCATGCCTAATCCTTAAATGACCTTGACGAGCAGTTGAAGATGATCAACCATTGACTGTCATAAAGGGGCCCATCCACGTGGCTCTCCATCTCATCTCCTACTGGTCAATCCCAAAATTAAATTTCGAAGAAATTCGAAAGAACAACCAGGACAAACAACCATACCAAATACACAGAAAATAATAATAATAAAAGGAATAATTATAGAAAAATAGGCAGAGAGATAGATCAATAAGATCAAATCGAATAATGGGTATGTGATATGGGAGGGTTTGAGCACAGAAACTAGCAATGAAAGGCGTCTACTCGGCGCCCGGAGATTACATCTACTTCAAGTCCCAGGTCCCTCTTCACAAGATCCCAGTACGTTCTGTTTACCTCCACTTCTCAATTACCCTTTCGATTTTTTTTTTCCTATTTCTTATGATTTTGTCCTTGAGTTTGATTCATTAGGTTCATTTTACAGCTGGGTTTTTAATTGTTCTGGGTTTAGTGTCACTTTTTTAAAATCAATTATAAAATAGTTGCTTATTTTGTGCGTAGTTCTGAAATTGTCAGCACTGTGGGACATGGGTTTTGTAAAGTTTGTGAATTTTGATGCGTGTGTTATTATTTTTCTCAATTGTGGGTTTTGCATGCGGAGCTTCTTGTGTATGTATCCCTTTCTTTTTTCAGCTATGAAGCTTTGTGCTTAATCAACTGTAGGGGTGCTGATAAGTAGCTGTATGTCTGTTTCTTATTATTTAATGAATGGAGTTTATATTGAAGTACTTTGTATGCAGATTGGCACAAAACAGTGGCGATACTATGATTTTGGCCCAAAAGCAGTACCTCCACTTATTTGTCTTCCCGGAACAGCAGGGACAGCTGATGTCTGCTACAAGCAGATCATGTCGTTGTCCATGAAGGTAGTTGGTTGGCTTTTATGTTTTCTTCATTGTATCTATCACAAAAGTCTTGGAAAAGCATGAAATACTTTGATCTTGATTTTCTTTTCCTTGGTACGCACTTAGATTTTAGTTTGAAGTTTTCATGGTCCATAGGACTTACATTTTGGCTGTTTAGTTGTTTTCTTTTTCCTGGAATCATTAACTTTCATGTAGTGGCGATGTTTTGGGGTGAAAATTTTGATTCTGGGCATATATTATATGAGAAATATTTTTATTCCCAGGATTGTGCTTCCCAAATGAGTAAGAAGAGTAAGAAGAAACAAGCTCACATATAGGTAAAACTGTTGGGCCTTGATTGTCTCAGCTGAGATTAACCACTATCAGATTATCACAGTTGTGACGTTGAATATACCAGTTAACTGTCCCTGTACTGATATATAACTTCTTATTCATGGAAGAAGGGAGCTCCTATACGTAGTTCATCTTACGTATGGGAATCTATGAGGAATATGTTTGACCTCTCCTACCATATGTACGAAATTCAGTTTTTTGGTTACTAATTTCCATTTTTTTCCTTCTGCATGTGGATGAGTTACTTCTTCAGCTAGACTTCAGACTTTATGTTTTGGTGTCTGTTGAATATGTTTGATCTCATATACTTGAAAATTTTCTTGTCTAGCTACTGGTTTCCTTTTGTTTCCTTTAAGTGGATAAGTCAGTTGTTCAACAGGACATTTAAGCCTTAACTTTTATTGTGTTGCCTTTACAGTTGTGCCTTGTAACTCTTCTCAAGTTCTACTTAATGAATTCATACATTAATATTAATAAATTTATAAAATTTGCAGGGTTATCGGGTGATTTCTGTTGATATTCCACGTGTATGGAATCATCATGAGTGGATCCAAGCATTTGAGAAATTCTTGGATGCTATCGATGTTCATCATGTAAGCACTCCATTTTTGGACAGTGTACTTTACTGATGCCATTATCATTCTAATTGGTCAGTATCTCTATTTGGTTGCACTAAAGGAATTGCTAATTTTCTTAAAGCACAAATAGCTTTTACATTCTAAATTGTAAATTTCTTTAGGAGCTACCCAAGTGCTACATATAGCTTTCAGTATGTGAATAATGACACTTTATCTGTACTTAATTATACTTTATGATATTTGAGTTCGAGAAAGATGCCCCTTCTAGTTATACTGTTAGCACTTGTTCGGTTAAGGTCCGACGCTTCACGAATCAACACTCTCCAGTGATATTGAGACTATCAGGCTACAGCTTATTTGCAAGATGGAAAATATCACATTCTGATTGCATTTTGTCCCATGCTCTCCTCTCACAGATGAACTATTAAGTAGTTCTCTGATTTCTAGCTTGTGGGTAGTTGGGTAGGATATGATTCCAGGTCTACATTAAAGATTTTCTCGGTGTCTAGGCCGCCATATAAGAGACAGATAACATTGTTGTTTCAGTAAATTTCTTACACTGCAATAATTTACACCGAATTATACATCAAGATCAATAAATTGCTTGTAGAGACAGTGCATTGATGTAAATAACTGATCCTCAAAGAAAAGCACTGTTCTGGCACCGTTATATTTTTTTATTTTTACTTTTAGATTAGATCATTGAATAATAGCTGATTTTCTGTAAATGGAATGCATATCCAAATGGATGAAATGTGATCAGAGATTATTGTGGGGAAAGATGAAACATGCTGTCCATGACAATTTAGATCAGTTACTTGAAGAATGTGCTTTGTAACAGTGAATATAGATGCTTGATATATAACTTGAACAAAGTGTGAGATTGTCTAATCGATATTAACACATCTTCTCATATTTGTGGTAGCAGTAGTTAATAATAACTTAGTACTTTTTTCAGTGATCTCATCAATCTCTTTCTAACAGATACATATTTATGGTACATCCCTTGGGGGCTTCTTGGCTCAACTTTTTGCTCAGCATCGTCCAAGACGAGTTCGATCATTGATACTATCAAACACATTTTTGGACACACGCAGTTTCTCTGCAGCAATGCCATGGGCTCCCATGTATGTTTGTTGTATTTGTACTTAAGCACTAATCAGTATAGATGGAGATAATCAGATATTTAGTACTTTGGTGGGTCCCATTACTTGGAACATTGATAAAACTACAAACATGCTGTTATTTTTTGTGAGAAATCCAAAAATGGATTAGATGGTAATTCTGTTAAGTTGTCTCACAAAAGGTTGGTGGTTAAGCTACTTCTGCATTGTATTGCACAGTGTGCTTCTTTATAAGTTCTTAGACCTTGCATTGACCTGGAAAGGGTTGTAATGGTCTTTGCTACTGCTTGATGTTTCTTGATTGGCTTTTTAGAGTTCATTTCTCTCTCTCTTTTTCCTCTTCTTTTTTTTGTTGTTGAAATAGTTATAAGGAACTTTAAAAAAACAAATGATGCTATGGTTGCTGGAATTAAGAATGACTCTTCTATTTGAGGAAGAGTGAATAGAAGAACTTTTCATGATAGTATCTTCCCTAGATTCATTAATTATATAATTTGACATCAATTAGATTCATGTCTTACCTTATAAATGTGCTGCTGATAACAATAAGGTGCACTCAGGCACACCAATTATGAAATCCCACATGATATTTCGCCTAAACTTCTTCCTTCCATCGACTCGTTTGCATTCCAATTAGAAAGAGGATCAACTTAAGGGATCATGTTTGTTGGAACTATTTATCCACCCTTCCTCGTGGCTAATTTTGTTCGATGTTAAAAAAAAATTATTTACCGCAAGGTTCTGCAGTGACTTCACTTTTTAAATAAAATGGGTTACGGGTGTGTGTGGGTTGAAACTGTTGATTGGATGTGATATAATGTTCCTTGGGATTTTGCATTCTCTTTTTATTGTTACAAGTTGTGTACTAGACTTATATAGTTTTTGGCTCAGAGTTCTTGAATTCGCTTCCAGTTTTCTTTTGTTTCTACCAAACAACTTGCCTGATTATGGTACTGTCTTATGCAGCGTTAGTTGGACCCCTTCTTTTTTGCTGAAAAGATATGTCTTGACCGGAATTCGTGATGGCCCCCATGAGCCATTTATTGCTGATTCGGTGGACTTCGTTGTTTCTCAGGTAGAGCCTGTGAAAGCCTTTACCATCTGCTCATTATGGCTGTCCTTATCCAAAAAGAACAAATTTTTTTTTTATAGAACCTGGATAGCAGTGCAAGCTGTTCTAATTTCTGACTCTAAACTGTGGTAAATCAGGTTGAAACGCTCTCAAGAGAAGACCTGGCCTCCAGGTTAACTTTAACAGCTGATGCTGCCTCAGTTGGACCTCTGTTGCTTACAGACTCATTCATTACTATAATGGATGTATGTATTCTGGATTTAATTTGGTCTACGTTGATGCATATGAATACACCAATTAAGTGTTTATCAAGTTTGATATACTAATAATGCCTCTAGAAACAAGTGTTTATTTAGGTATTGCATCCCTTGGATCTAACTTTATTCTAATTTCTTATTCTCTTTTAGCAACTTTTTCCAAAATTTTCACCACTTCACTAAAAAAATATTTCATTTTCTATATCTTTTTGGATGATCGTGCCAGTTTTATGCCAAATTCTGGGAGCAGCTTTACAAAGTCACCAGAAAGTTTTCATAGTTCAGCTCCCTTTTTAAGTGTGTGGATAACTTTTTTATATGCAAGTTCTTAGTATGGTTGTCACACTGCATTCATATCTCATATACAGCGAAAAAGCGGCTAACATGGCAAATCACTTGATAAATGTTGCTAGCATCTTCCCAACAATCTTTATAGGTTTGGAATTATTTGACTTCTTCATCCTAAGTTGATGGCTTTAGTTTTGCATGTCTGTTCATATGTCTGAATCCCTTCTGGACGTTTCTTGCAATACGAGTATTTCCATTACAAGACTCTTATCATTTAGCTAAGCTTAATAGGGAAGTTTAAAAGTCTAAGCTGACTGGTCAAAAAATTTCTTATCAACACATATACATGAAGACAAATGACTACAGTGCGATTCCTCAACAACTCAAAGATGAAGTGAGTGAGAGGTACCCTGGTGCAAGGCGAGCACAATTGAAGACGGGGGGAGATTTTCCATTCCTTTCACGGCCAGATGAAGTAAACTTACATCTTCAGGTAAATGGTATTTCCATTTTTCTTCTACGAATCTTTTGTTTATAATATTTGGTTTACTTCTTGTAGTAGATTTATGTATGATTAAAAGACCTTTATTCCAACTGGTGTTTGCAATGTGGTCAGCTACATCTAAGACGGGTTGGTGTGGAGGCTCGACCTGATTTGGTTCCAGGCATTCCAAAGGGGGGTAGTGGTGGGAGTTCTAGTGAAGAGAATGAGAAAAAAGATCCAGAAGATCCAGCCAAGGATGAAGATCCAGCCAACGATGATAGGGGAAGCTCAGACAATCCTTTGGCAGAAAGTCAGCTACCTCATGCTCCAGAAAGTTCACAATCTCATAGCTTGGATGACCAGCTTGTCAGCAATGCAATAGTTTGCGATTTCAGTAATGTAGACATGATGGTTTCTTTGCATTTGGGATTCTTGAAGAATCAGCATACTATACCCACTGAAACTGTTATGCGACTTTGTGCGGAAATAATTGCTCTTCATTTCCTTTCGTTTTATGTGGGATCATTGTACATTAGTTTGAACTGTAATCGGAGGGTCGGACAAGTCGTGTAAAGTGTCCTGACATTGTTGTTTCTTGCTTGTGTAATTGTTCAAAATTGAGTGCGAGTCTCATAGATTTTTCAGCACTTCTTTCTCGTCTTGCACCCTCTCCATTTTCAGTAGTTTGATTATTTGCTTTTGGGGGAATCTCATCTTCACAGGCAAAGGTTGAGCTTATATATTCCGGAGAGATTTGTACGGATTGGAATCCTCCGAAGAGGAAAATCTTGAAAGTCCTGAATGTAGGAGGTATTGCAAAATGTTGTTAGGATTGAAAGTGTTGATCCATTGAAATGCTCTGTTTTGCGCAATATTGTTCTATTTAGGAGTTGTAAGATCTCTCAGAAGTTACTCGCAAGCATATTAATTTTCTTGGTCCAATTGGTAACGATTGGTCTATGCTCAAACATAACTCTAGCATATTAGCTTTCTCTTCTATTTCTTTTTCTAAGCAAACTTGTGAATTGGGTTATGACTGAGTCCAAATCAACTTAAAGCCAAGCGCTTTTGTCATTCAGATTCATAACCAGCCTTTGCAGGATCTTAAAGCCTTGGAACCGCATTCAAAGCCATATAAGAAAGTTAGGCTTATATACAGTGATTTGTTGCAATTTTTGTTGGTGGCTTAAAGCAAGAGTGCTTTTTAAGTACATAGAAAAGTTCAAAGTTCCCAACGAGATCAAAGCTGAAGCAACCTACACCAACCAACACGAGGCGACTCTTTAAAGACACGACATCAATTTGTGATAACAAAAAACTGAGGGGGAAAATGGTATTCCCTAATCATATGAGCTATTGAGCCGAATAACATCAAGCCACGAAAACATTGCCCCTAACTACGTCACAATATCCCGACATTCTATGCATGCAATTTTTTTAGATGAACACCCGATCATTTGATTAATACCTCAAGTTTCAAATTGTGAATTGTTATTTGAAGGACCTTTTACATTTGTTTCCTGATTTCTAAGCTAACCATGCCATTCTCCAGGTAAAAGACTCACCTGCATAATCCTTCACTCTTCCAGTGCATCAAATATTCACATGCATTACATTCAAGGCATAGAATGTAGTAAACTAACACAGAAATCACTGCACCAGTTTCATGTGCCACATTCAGGTTGGTCGAGTCGAGTCATTCGAAAACATTCAAAACCAAGAGAAGTTTCTTCTAAACCATTAGTTAGGCAAGTTTCATTTGATTGTACGATCCTAATTGATAATCTGGCAAGAGAATGATACCAATGCCATCTTCACAAGGACAAACCTTCTACCAAATTGATCATGAACTCTAGAATAACCAAAGAAAGAACATCCAAGTTTTATCTGGGCAGAATCAGTCCACACAAAAAAACAAAAACCCCACTAAACCATAATGATGTGTCTAATTCTGTCATCAAAATATCTAATATGCAATAACAGTCCACATGCATAAAATAAATCCAGAACTGAGAATCTGCAGCACTAATGACTGACGTAAAACTCCATGCATCTAAGTCCTGTTACCAGAAAATTGTTTGAATTTGAGACATAAAGTGTACAAATGATGAAGGGTTGCCTCAAATGTTTCTCACTTGTCATTTGTTAGGCTTGACATGCAAATGCAATCCAAAAATCAAGAGCAATTCCCAACAGAAAACAAAGATTGAGCACAACCCACAAAATGATCTAGCAAATCCAGATTACATTCCATGAAACCATCAACACTTACATCCCAAACACCTTGAAATTTACCAGTACTGAGACAATTCAATTCATCACAAACAAAAACCAAAACAAACAAACCCTAAAATCATATCACCAAAAAAAGAAAAAGAAAAACATACATTAGCTCCAAATTACTTCCACAAACCACTTGATCAGTCAAAACACACCGTTTCGATTCTCACTTGGCCACCATTCTGGCAATGAAGTCCTCGTATTTGATCTTCCCATCGGACCCGACATCGACCTCCCGGATCCACTCGTCGAACTCGGATGGTTCCAATTTCTCGCCGATGCTGGTGAGGATATGCCGGAGCTCCGAGACCGAGACGAAGCCGGTGGAGTCCTTGTCGAGGACCTTGAAGGCGTCGCGGAGCTGGCGATCGAAGGGCTCGGGCTTCATGTGCTTGCCCATGAGGGCGAGGAAGCGAGGGAAGTCGAAGGGGGCCGTGAGCTTCTCCTCGGCGACTATGGATTTGAGTTGGGCCTGGGTCGGGTTGCCTCCGAGCGATCGCATTAGGATCCCCAGTTCCGAAGGAGCGATCTTGCCGTCGTTGTCGGTGTCGAAGAGAGTGAACGCCTCCTTCATTGACGATACTTGGTCGTCGCTCAGATCCTTGCCCATTTTTTCCGGGTTCGATTCGGGTTTTCGGGTCTCTCTCTGTGAAACTGGTTTGCTTCTCTTTGATTTGTCTCTCGGAGATGGAGAAATGGTGGAAGGGGCTTTCGGATTTTGAACAAAGGAGACGAAATAATTGGGCGAGCGCTACACGCGGCGTCGTTTTGTGAGATTAGACCAACTGAGTAATAATGTCGTTTTGACCGTTCAGGTCTTTTGCTCATCAAACAAAATTTTATTTTAAGATTTCATTTCTTTGGTACCATTCAAAACCAACTATTCGGACGTTTGTTTGTTGTTGTTGGTTTTTTTTTTGTTTTTTTTTTGTTTTTTTTTTATATAAGCGATATAGGGGGGAAATTGAACCTAACAACAACTCCACCCATAAGAGCTAAGTCTAGGATAAGGGCTGCCACTATTCATGTGAATAGTGGCAGCCAACTTAGACTTATCGGATTATTCTTGTACATAAGCTATTCTAATTGAAGTAAGAGATAATAGAATTCCTAATTTCATATGGATTAAACAACCTAATTCAATGCAAGCAGAACACTTGACAGATCCTTGATGGGCAAGACTTTCAAGTGATGCATATATATAGAGGTCCCTTCTCTAGCAACAAGGCAAGCACAATATAGCTCTCACCCCATCTAGAGAAACTGCTTAACAGAGTTGCATAGAGAAGAAGATCCTCTTAGAAGCCAAGATGTCTTACCAAGGTTAGTGTTAGTTATGAAAGCCTAGTATAGAATTACATTAATTTCATCCAATATCTTACTTTAAGCTTAATTTGACATATATGTAAATGTAATTAGAGAGCTTTCTTCTTGTGCATTTCTAGTTTAATATCATGTTGAAAAATGAAAAATTCATGCTTAAAAAATGAATTATGTTTCCATAGTTTATTCCCACATACCTAGCTTTCTTCTTGTACATTTATAGTTTGAGATCATGTTGAAAAATGAAAAAAATCATGCCAAAAAGATGAATTATGTGTCCCTAGTTTATCCCCACATACCTAGCATGACCGTTCAATAGTGCTAAGAATCTTTCTGGGTTCAATAGTTTATTCAATATATAATTAATCTTTGTTTGATGCACAAAACATATAATTAAACTAAGTAAATTGATTGGCCCTGTTTTTGCATCTTTTGGTTAAAAAAATGTACTGATATGGTACGATCCCCTTCTTTTGGACTTGTATGTCATTCAGTTGGGCCAATTCACAAAATGCCAAGATAAGATCTTTGAATATCTATTGGTGGCCCAAAGTAAATTTCAACAAAGTCTTTGAAAATCTCTGCAGCATTTGCTCATCTCATCCACCTAGTCATTCTGCCACATTTTTTTTTCCTAAAAAAATTCATATAACTCAAAAGATCCGTCTATATTCTAAGGCCTCATTTTTTAAGGAGGACAAAACTAGACTAGTAAAATATGGATATATTGTCTAACTTGAAAGATGATGGACGACTATTCATACGAGGTTGATAACTAAAACTTATTGCTCATAATCCTATCAATTTCAAGGAGAATCAGGAGAGATAAGTTTTAGTCATCAACCTAATATAGATAGTCCTCATTCTTCTTCCAAGTTAGACAACATATCCATATTATACATTCAATGCACATAAAATGCTGGCATTTTTCTAATTGTCTAGTCTCCTCCCTAACAACCCTCCTTGAAATAAATTTACCATGCACCATGTATTGATACAAGAATTTGAATTCCTTATTGAGAAGCTTCCATTTCTCATTCCCAAGTTTTATTTTTCCCCGTAAATCAAACGCAGCCAAGACCCAAGAATTCAAAACCAAATGTCCTTTTTTCTATCAAGGGTAGAAATGGAATTTGTCTGCCCTCTCCTTTTTCCATCTCATTAATCATGTCGCAAATCGCGGAGGAGTTTTGAATGCACTATCATAATACATACATCTCAATCAAACGAGACTATTTTCTTGGTAACAAGACAATGGTCACCACCTAGCCTAAAACTTTCTTTCTCTGCCATTTATAATTTATATGGGACAAGGCTAAGTGGATGTTAAAAGGTTACATCATTGAAAGTGACGGTGCGAGAAAGGAAAAAAGAACTTTGCAATTGGCATCCATGTTCAAAGATCTAAACCTACTCGAGTATACTTTGGGTCATGAATTTTTTTAAAAATTCATTCTTTCGTTCATGATTGAAGAAATAAATGACACCGTCCATTTTTAAAATTGTATGGATATAAAAGAAAAAAGTCTGTTTTTTAAAAAATAAAAAAGAAGATGATCGAAGATGATGTCTTCATCAGTCCAACGGGATGAGTGCTACAGATTTGTCGTGTTGTACTTTTATAGGTTTTATATTAAATTGAACTCTGATCACACTTTTTGTATGTGCTATCTATAATCTATGATTAAATAGTATCCAAGGTTAATTGAACAGAAATTTATTTGTCCTAACACTATTGAAAAGTATAAATTATCTGTTTGCTGGGACCTAGAGTACCATGTTATCACCTAAGTTGAAAAGAAATTTTGGATTTATATTGACAACACTATGCAATAATGTGTTGTGTAGAAGAAAATTTAATAATAATTACGTCAACCTATCGTTTTAATTTCGTCATTTAAAATAGTTTGATTTAATTTATTAACGAATCGACGAGATTTGTACTCAGAATTTCTTTCAACAAAGTACAAATAAAATGGGCATGATAAGTGTTTTTTGAATCCACCAATGACTCATTAGACCATGACCCCAAGCCAAGTGCAAAAATCATGTTGTGTGAATTAGGTTTCCGATTCATTTGACTATTGAGGCAGTGAGCACAAGACTATTCAAATTGGAAAAGAACGTCAGTCCACCGACCAGACTATCTTTATTATTTAATTCCAAGTCGCTCAAGCAAGAATATTTAAAATAGAAATGGAACAAGGACCAGCTCACCAAGAACCTAAGTCCAAAAGGACAATGTACCAATGATTGCTTTATGTTTTGAAATTGGAGGTAGCTCAAAATTAGTAACTTGTTCGCATTTTAGCCCGGGAAAGACTTGGACGTGTGGAAAGAACTTTCATGTGATAATGTGAGATTGCCATTCCTACAATAGCATGATCATGATGACATTAGGTTATTGTAATCCCTCAAATATAACTCGATTTGGATTTTTATTCTTAAATTTTAATAATGATTGTTTTGGCCTTTAAATTGTGTTTCTCGTTGCACTATTGATTATTTTGTGAAGTCTGCCTATTTTATTGTCTAAAATGGTCACATGTCAAGTACATGATTTAATTTATAATGTCAAACAACACATGCTACCGCTTGTGGTTGAGAGAGTAGGCTACTTCGTAGTTGAAGACTAAAATGCTCATTGAATGTAGAGAGACTCGCCTAATCCTCTAAGACATAGCCCGCTTTTTGTACTTGTTCCATCATTCTCTTCGAATAAAATGCTATGCCTTTTGACTCCAAAAAAAAAAAAAAACAACATATGGTAAGTGCTAACTAGACAACGTCTGCTGTTAAATACTCTAAATAATCTTCATTATCACTCATCATGCTTAATGCATACCTTGTTTATTTCCTTAACTTTAATTTCTTATTTGGTTAATTGCTTAACTTCCTAATTTTCTCCATTGATTGTATTATTTGACTTTCATAATTTTCTCCATGGATTGTTTTCCCAAAAAGAAAAAGTTACCTTTCTTAAATTCATTATGCTCCCTTGAATAAATATTCCGAATGAATTCTTCGTTCTTCGAATTACCATCTGCAAATCACTGAAGCTTTTCTGCATAGAAATGTGGGTTCACAGACAAAATGATCTACCTTTCTTCAAATCTACGATAGAGAATGCGCCAATCGTCAAAGCCATCAAGGACAACTGTAAAAAATAAATCTAATCCCAAATCCAAATGTGAAACTGTCAGCAACTCAAAAAGTTGCGGTCATTGTACTCTATGTTTGAAAAAACTGCATCTGCCTTTCTGTTCTTCCTCCTCTCCTTTTCTCTCTCCTTGTCCACTTAACATCAGTTCTCGACAGAGAAATACATTAGCTGACAAAAAAGATACACAGGGCTTCCACCGACTTTTAGAAACAAAGACATGGGTTTCTCTCAATGAGCACCAAGGAGCAGGAATTTCAGAGCAAGACTGAGTTTTGACCCAAGATCACAAATGGGTTTGATTCAGTTTCTCGTCTCTCTGTTTATTTTGCTCGCATTTTCTCTCCCACCACATGTTCGTGGAAACGCGGAGCTTGAAGCTCTGATGAAGTTGAAGTCCTCTCTGGACCCGGAAGACAGGCTTTTGAAGTCATGGACCAAAGAAGGGGACCCTTGTAGTGGCTTGTTCGAAGGCGTAGCGTGCAATGAGCACCGCAAAGTTGCCAATATTTCCTTGCAGGGGAAGGGTCTCTATGGTGAGGTCTCACCAGCAGTGGCTGAGCTCAAATGCTTGTCGGGTCTGTATCTGCACTACAACAACTTGTCAGGAGAGATTCCCAAAGAGATTTCGTATCTCACCGAACTCAATGATCTCTATCTCAACGTCAATAATCTCTCTGGGGGCATACCTTCTGAGATTGGGGACATGACTAGTCTTCAAGGTTGGTAATTTTCTTCGGATCAAATGTTCAGTTTCTGGAGAAAAGTACATTTTCTTGTCTTTCTGGTGGCCTTTTTTGGTTTATTGGTATAATTGGATGATTACTGTCTAAGATAGCTGATTGTACTAGTGAAAGCTCCGATTTTTCGTGGAAAAGTAGTTTAATTTCGTGATTTGAATTAGCATAACTGGCTCCTTTTTGTATCATATTTGCTACTGCTGTCCAAACAAATGAAGATCACTGTTTCCTGTTTTTCTTCCTGTTGTAAAGATGCATTTAGTTTGCTATATAGTTATATGGCCATGATATAGCTCAGTCCATGCTCTTGGATTTATGTCATTTTGTGTTTCATTTCCGATTGTTCATTTAACATTATTGGCGTTCCTGGCTTTAATCCCCGTATATAATTTTCTTTCTCGTTGTCTGTTTGGTTTTTGCAGTTTTACAGCTGTGTTGTAACCAGCTGACGGGAAATATACCTACACAGATGGGATTTTTAAAGAGGCTAAGTGTTCTTGCTTTGCAGCACAACAAGCTAACTGGTCAAATTCCTGCAAGCTTGGGGGACTTGAGGATGCTTAAAAGGCTTGATTTGAGCTTCAATAAGTTCTTCGGTACAATTCCTGCAAAACTAGCCAGTGTTCCATCTTTGGAAGTCCTAGATATTCAAAGCAATTCTTTGTCTGGAGTTGCCCCTCTTGGTATGCCTACTTATTCAATCCTCACTTATTTCCATGAATTGTTTGATATTTCAATTTTCTTTCCTTGGAATTTACTGTGCATTTTTTTTTAACCCATTCTGATTACATCTTTCACTACTTTAAAATGGAAGATTTGAAAAGATTAAAAGAAAGATTCCAGTGCAAGAACAACCCACACCTATGTGGAGTTGGGTTTTCTACATTGAGAGCTTGCACAGCTTTTGACATGGACAAGGTGAATGTCGACGGACTACCACTTGGACCACACATAACTGATTCTCCTCCAAAAGCCAACCCTAAGCCTGCAGATTTCAAAGCACCTTGCAGCCAGACCCATTGCACAAAGTCGACCAAACTTCCACAAGCTGCAGTTGTTGCAGGAGTTATTTCCCTCTCTGTTACTTTGGGGGCGGCAGTATTTCTGGCCCTTATCCGTTACAGGCGTCACAAACAAAAGGTTAGCAATACATCAGATCCTTCTGATGGTCGGCTTAGTACTGATCAGGCCAAGGATTTCTATAGGAAAACTGCGTCTCCACTTGTGAGTCTTGAGTACTCTAATGGATGGGATCCATTGGCTGATGGTCGAAATGGCATTGCTTTCTCCCAGGAGTATCTGAGTAAGTATTGGTTCAACATGGAAGATGTAGAGTCTGCAACACAGTACTTCTCTGAGGTGAATTTATTGGGGAGGAGCAAGTTCTGTTCTGTTTACAAAGGAGTTCTAAGAGATGGTTCTCTTGTGGCTGTTAGGATTATTAATGTGACCAGCTGCAAGTCTGAAGAAGCTGAATTTGTGAAGGGACTAGACTTATTATTTTCACTGAGGCATGAAAATGTTGTCAAGCTGAAAGGCTTCTGCTGCTCTAGGGGCAGGGGTGAATGTTTTCTTATCTATGATTTCATTCCCATGGGAAACCTCTCTCAGTATCTTGATGTAGAAGATGAAAGGAACCAAGTCCTTGAGTGGTCCAATAGAGTCTCTATCGTCAACGGCATTGCAAAAGGTAATTTATCTTCATTGAAATTTTCTCTTCATCATTTAACTTCCTCAATCCCTGCCACACTGCTCCTGTTTGTTCATTTTTAGCTTCGATGCACAAGCCACTTGAAACAAATTTTAGTTTGCACTGGTTCCTTTCTGATTTTAATTTTGTTCCAAATAGACTAAATTTTTTCTTTATTCTCTTCCGTTTCTCTTCAAGACCCTTGAAAATTAACACCCAAAATCCCTTGAAAATTGAGTTACAAGGCTTAGTTTGAGGGTCCAAGATCTGTTTCTGTGAGTACACATTCCAGTATGTTTATTCTGATATTGGTTTTTCTTTTCCGACCAGGTATTGGGTATTTACATAGCAGTGAGACAGACAAACCTGCCATAATTCACCAAAACATATCTGTTGAGAAGGTTCTCATTGATCACCATTTTAACCCATATATTTCGGACCCTGGCCTTCCTAAGCTGCTAGCTGATGATGTTGTCTTCTCCACTCTGAAAATAAGTGCTGCCATGGGATACCTAGCTCCTGAATACATCACTACTGGTCGTTTCACTGAGAAAAGTGATGTATATGCATTTGGAGTCATTGTCCTCCAAGTTTTATCCGGAAAACTACAACTCAGTAGTTCAATGCGATTGGCTGCAGAAGCATGCAGATACGAAGAATTTATCGATACCAACCTGAAAGGGAAATTCTCAGAATCTGAAGCAGCTGCACTGGCAAAAATCGCGCTTGTATGCACCCACGAGCTTCCCGACCACAGGCCAACAATGCAGGAAGTAATTCTGGAGCTGAGTAACCTTAGAGCCAATTCCTGATGCCCCACTTCTAAGTTCCATATGTGGAAGAAACTGCTGCAGATTATGACCTGGGAAGTGAGGCCTCGATCGAGCTTCACCTGTCAAAGTACAGCTGAATGAGCATGTGAACGTTTTATCAGCTTCCTCTAAATTGAATATGGTGGAAAGTAAATTTCTGGGGTACAAGTCTTCCCTGCAATTATCGTAAACTATATTTAGATATGTGAAAAGCCGGCACCAGCCATCTTGGAGATGGTCCAGAGAATAAGATTAGTTATTACATCTGTGAAACATCTTTCCCTTAGTTTCTCATACATTTTAGGGATGTCTCTGCATCTGTTAGCCCTCGTGTCTGATGCTGATTGCACGATTAGTCATGTATAATTTGTTTAGTTAGACGATAACAAATATAAGCTGCTTAAGCTACTAATTATGCAATGGATTGTCATGCTTAATTATGCGATGGATTGTCATGGTTTCCTCAAAGTGAGTTAGAAATCAACTCAACTTTTGGCATAACTGTCTTAAAACGCCTTTTGTTCTATCAATGGGAAAACTAGATATACAACATCATCTTTCTCGAAACACATTACTGTATTTTCTTTCTTTATTTTCTTTCAACAACAAAAAAAACAAATGTATAAATGAATGTATGCAAATACATCATTGTCAACACAGAGACAGTATAAATGAATGTATGGAAATACATCATTGTCAACACAGAGACAATATCATTCTAAACAGCTGCACTTTGATGTTGAGGTTCTTGAAGCCATTCAGCAGGCCACCAATGTGGTCTAAGAGACTCAACCTTCATATCTTTCTGTCCTTGTATTTTCAATGTATTTGATCCCTTGAAGGCTTCGTCCAAACGCAAGACACCCAGCCCACGACAACCAAGTTGAGTGGTGATGGTACCAACCTTCTTTTCGGATACACTATCAATCACTTCGGAACCCGGGGCAACTTTCTGCTCCGCTTCTGAAAGAACAGAAAGGTTAAGTTGGGATATACTGAACAAATAAAAGCATGAAAGTTCACTAAGAAGGTGGAGTACCTTCTCCACTTTCCTTCACAAATCTTAAAGGAAGCAAGCGCTTGCGAATCACCCCTCGGTGGTGTGTGCGAGCTACAAGCTCTTGGCCCACATAACACCCTTTGTCAAAGCTAATTGCATTGAGACCCACCAGATTATATTCAAGAGGAATTGCCTCACCTAGACACGGTAATAACAACTTCAGACTTGCTTTAAACAGAACAAGAAGCAGGATATGGGAAAACACAAGCATACCAGTAAAATATAGAGACTTGATATTCTAGACAACTCCAGGACACAATAGAACCACTGAAGCAAAATAACTTGTCATCAACACTGAAAAAGTTTTTCAAAAATTTACCAAGTAAATTGAGAACAAAAGAATATTGTATTGTAACATAGATGGTCTGCAAATCCTGAAAAGCCAACGTATACCATCAAAGAGGAAGTAAAGATGCACCTTTTGGGATCTCAGTTGAGCCTTCTGCAACTCCGTTCTCTATTCTCCATAGAAAGTAATTCTGCTCATCTGTTTCTTTGTCAGCTTCAACCAAAGGTGCTGCAATAAAAATAAACATATGCAGCTTAATCAACAAGGAGGTTTGGGAAGCTGTAAACACATTCAAAGCTCAAATGTAGCAAAGGGTTAAAACTCACGTGTAGTATTAGATGGGAAGATCCCCCTAAAACCAAGGCAATCCAATCTAGGATCCTTAAACCACTGCCATCCAAGAGGACCCCCATGTGAAGCTGACATTCCTGCAGGATCAACACCAGCACCCCAGCCAACACTAGCAGCCTCCGGTTCTTCCACAGAGGAGGATTTTTCGGAGAGGTTTCCCCCAAAACGCTGCCAGCAATATAACTCTTCTGCCATATTCTCGATATCAACCTTAGACCTCAAACGATATCTGCCAAGGAAAAAATAATAATAATAATAAGGAAACAGAAGCCAACCCGTATTACAAAATTCAGAGTAACACAAAGGAAAGGAGACATTTGCTTCTCAAAGCAATCTTGAAGACTTGGTCAGTCTAATTTCTGAAAAAAGGCAGACATGGGAGGGTAAAAATACAGAGACATTAAACCACTTATTTCTAAACCATTTAAGCAAGACTAAGCAACAGCAGCGTCCCTACAT
The DNA here is from genome assembly GCF_902201215.1 of Prunus dulcis. NCBI lineage: Eukaryota > Viridiplantae > Streptophyta > Magnoliopsida > Rosales > Rosaceae > Prunus > Prunus dulcis. The sequence goes on from NC_047654.1 coordinate 8,206,169, forward strand.
AGCATGAGATGCACAAATGGCATTGCTTATTTGTTACTTAATCAGTTACTAATGTTCACATATAGAGCATGTAGCAAGAGACTACAAAAACTTGATAATGAAGAAACCACAACTGGTGGTAAACCCTCTTGACAGAGTTTCCTTAGTTACAGAAGCAAGGTTGAAGACAAAAGAAATGATCCATTAATAGCACATTTCAATCAAAATTTTAATTTCCTAACCCCCAAAATATGAAAACTTGAAAACTTATACAAAACCCAACAGTGAAAAGAAAAGGCGTTTTCAAACAAAACCAACATCAAAGTTAGCGCCATTAAGAGAAGGAAAGCTAGAGAGAATGTGATGGGCAAATAACTCACTTCTTCAAGGTGCTCAAGAGCTCATCCAAAACCGAAGCATCCACGTCCGCAAAGAGCTCCAACGCTTCATCTGGGTCGGGCCCGGGTCCCGACCCGGTCTTATCAAGCTTGGTATCGGGCCTGGGCGGGGCGTACAAGAAGAAATCGTACAGGAACCTCCCCTGGGGGGTCAACAGCGCGGCGTACATGGGCGCTTCCGACGCAGTGGGCAAATTGGGCGTGGGCAAAGTCGAGGTCTTTTCACCCACGGCCTCACCGAACCTCCGTACATCGTTGGTCAACAGACCCTGAAGAAACTTGACCGTGTCTGGACCTCGGAACCGGACCACCGCCCGGGATTTGAGGACCGAAGCCACGGGCCCAGCATTATCGAACTGGGTTTTGTCGTGGATGGCTCTGTAACTGGAGGAAATGGATTTGGGGAACCGCAGGGAGAGCTTGAAACGGTGCATTCTTCGTCTGTGTAAGTCTGGGTGGCTCTGGAGAAGGAGCTCTGACGATGATGAAGGAGGGAGCTACGCTGGTGGTGGTGCCGCGTGTGCTTGTAGGCGTACTGGGCTTTTACCACGTGTACTTTTAGGCGGTTGTTTGTAATTTAAGGTGGTGATTTGTATGTGTTCGATGAAAGTCCTGAATGAGCCAAAAGTGATGTTTGCAGGATAGGTGCCGTGGCAGATGGAGGGTGCTGGATTATTGACGTGGAGTGGGAAAGAAGATGGATCACATTTAAAGGGTTTTGGGTTTTAGAGTGAGACAGATAAAGGTCTATGGTGGTGCTCAGGATAACTGGGCTGTAAGATTAGTCCCAAAAAGTTAAACCCCTGTTCAAACTGGGCTTCTTTAGGATTATTCTTTAGACCTCATTTTTCAAGCCCATGGTTTTTATTTATTTATTTATATTAAAACAAGCGATATTGGAGGGAGAGCCAAACCTAAGCCCCTGAATATAAAAGTAAATATTATTAATCACTTGAACTATAAGACCTTGCTGTATCGATCATATTTAGAAGGAAAAAAGAAGAAGATGTATTTGGAAGCATATCAAGCTGCGATCATGTTTTATGTGCGACCATGTATGTAATGTGCATGGTGGACTCGTATTTTGAGGAATGGATATCGATTTCCTAGCAGATGACTTGGATGATAATCAGTGCTAACTCATGCATTCATGGACCAAAATCTATATGGAATATGAGTTGTATTTAATACCTCTAAGAAATATGATTATAGTTTGACTGATTAATATATTTTTCTTTTTGAGAAAGATCCTTTATTCAAAACCATAGAAGCAAGATAAGATCATATAAGCCTAAAACGGTCAACTCATAATTCAAACGTGACAAAATATGAAATAAGTGTCATCTCTGAAGAAAAAAAGGAGAATGTTATGCGTGAGAGCAAGGAGGGAATTATGAATTTTTTAACAGGTGTGAGCTAGTTAAAGGGTTAGAGTAAAATCTAATGAACATTTTTTTTTTGAACTTGCAATTTCTATAGTCTTTGTAAAAAAAATAAAAGTATACATTAAGTCATACAAAACATCATAACTTTATTGACTAATTTTTAATAAAATTTAATATAAAATAAATACATATTAAATACAACAACAAAAGAAATATTATCAAAATAAAAATATGGTCAACAACAAAATTGAAAGTGTACCTATTTCAATATGTATTTTTATTGCTGCATTGCAACTAAATTCATAAAACAATTGAACTTTTTTGGACTTTATTAGATTAATATATACTTGGTTTTATTTAAAACAAGCAAAATAAATAGGTTTGATTTTTTTTTTCCACCCAAAAACATCCTAGGCTACAGCCCACCATAGTCATTAAGTTGGTTACGTCAATGCTCACGAGATACAAACAAAGAAAATGAAATAAAAAAAAGAAACACGCACGCCCCTTCAATGCGTTCACCAAAACCAACTTTATGATCACCCTTCAGAATTTCCAAGAAAATCAACCCCATATTAAATCTTTGATTAGGAGGCCGGAATAAATTTTAAAAAGGTCAAGATTAGATTATCTCTTATATACTAATCATGAGATTAATTTAATATTAGAGGTCATAGGGATGGCAAAAATCCCCGTATGGGCGGATCCCCGTCGGGTCCCCGACCCTAACAAGGGGAGATTTCAGGTCTAAATGGGTATTGGGTACGGGGATCCCTAAACTTGAAAAATCCCCGACGGATATGGGGAGGGGATGGTATTGGCGTCCCCATCCCCGAACCCGGCCCGAAAATATATATGTCTATATTTAAATAAATAAATATATAATTATAATATTTATGTTTAACCCTAAGTTAACTTCCTTCTCCTAATTCTTCCTAATTTTCTATGGAATTTCATATTGATGTGATTTTAAATAGTTGAGTTGAACTTTATAGTTAATTTGGATGTGTTGAATGATAAGTTAATATGAAACTTAATGTTAAAATGTATGATAAATATTTGTTTATGCAAAAAAAAAGGGGATTTGGGGCGGGTATGGAGGATAGTCCCCCGACGGAGACGGGGACGGGAATTCTCCTAAACCTAATAAATGGGGATAGGTTCGGGGATGGGGGCGGGGATGGGGATGGTATTGTCATACCCGCCTCCTACTCGACCCGTTGTCATCCCTACATATCAAGCTAGACTTGACTAAAAGAGGATACTTAGCCAAGTTATTGTGCTTAACGGAATCTTCTATTTGATTGTGCTCCAAGTTATGTTTTCCATTGTTTACTTATAAATTTGGAGAAAAGTTCACCCAATTAATTGGGTGGCAAACGACTTTAAGTTGTGCTAATCATATAACTTGCCTGCCTTAGAATTGTGGAAGGTAAATTTTTTATTATATCTTCTTTTTAAATGGTAAAGCTCAAGCTTGAAAAATGACCTAACTTTCTTTCTCACATAAATGAAATTTTATTTTATTATTACTATTAGGCACATATGTAAATTCGGGGACACTTACTGAAGGTTTGGAGAGAATAATTCACAAAGAAGTAGTTTCAATGGTCCCTTTTTTTCCTTTCTGGTTCAAGAACATCTAGAGAGTTGGCCTTCCTTGAATCAAATTCTCCGGCCTATCGCCTTTGTGTTGGTTCAAGATTGTTCGGAAACAAAGAATTTTTCTTCTTGAAAAATAAGCCATGGTTTTTCACAGAGAATCCAGACACCTTATTTGAATAGAAATTGAGTACACAAAAACAGTTTAGCAATGCAAGTAGAAAACCAAACCCTTCACCACCTGCGCAATGCAGACCTTTTTCACTCCACACCACCCAATAAGCATGAAGTGATAAAGATTTGACGTCGAAGGCCGGTGGAGGACGTTGACTTTGGCCTTTTTGGTGTTCGTGCACGGCCCTTTACGGACGCCGTGACTTCACCGTCCTCACAGCCTGCTTTGCTTTACGGACACGGTGACTTTATCATCCTTTCTATAGCACTATTTTGTTATTCTTCATTAATAGTGCTATGATATACGTATGTGATTACATTTTTACGTGACATAACATTATTAGTCGAATAGCAATATAATATTATACCCATTACACTTATGTTTTTCTCTTACGAACGCAGTGACTTCATCATCCTCTCTCTCTCCTTATTTCAGTAATTTCACACTTGTACTTTGCTGCCTTGCGTATTTCAAAGGACAAACTAATTTATGCAGAGACTTTTTTTACACAACCACAATCTCTAATGCATTACACATGGGTTAGACCAATTGATCACATCAGTAAAGTTATTTCCTTTTACTCAAATTACAGTCCCTCTTTTTATAAATTAAATTAACTTAGAATAATTTATATTATCGTTTATATAAAAATGAAAACCACCGTCCCTAACTAAAATCCTATGTTCTTTATTATTAATTTTTTTTACATGATTTTTTATTTGTCTTGTTAAATGAGAGTGGATATTAACAACCCGTTGAACATTTAAAACAATTGTTAACTCATGGGTTCAACATCTAATCAAATAAAAACACTTGTTTTATCAACTTCAGCAGATAGAACTGGTCTACTTTTGACGTGGCAGCCACACTACCCAATAACCATGAAGTGATAAAGATTTGACGTCAAAGGCAGGTGGAGGACGTTGACTTTGGCCTTCTTGGTTTTCGTACACAGCCGTTTACGGACGCGGTGACTTCATCGCCCTCACAGGCTGCTTTACCGACGCAGTGACATCATCATCCTCTTTATTGCATTATTTTGTTATTTTTAATCGAGAACATTATAACTATAACATGCGTCCTTAATTAGATTTAGAATTGCATATAACATAACGTTATTAGTCGGGATAGCAAAATATTGTTATTCTCATTGCAACTATATTTTCCACTTACTTTATGAATACAATGATTTTATCATCCTCTTTCTTTTTATATTTCGGTAATTTCACACTTTGGACTTTGCTGCTTGGCATATTTAAAGGACAAACTAATTTATTCATAGACTCTTTTTATAAATCCACAATCTCCAATTGCATTATGCACACGTCCAGTTGGTCACAACATTAATTTTATCTCTTTTACTCAAGTTCGAGCCCCTCTTTTTGTAGATTAAATTAACTAAAAATAATTTAGATTATCACTTATATAAAGAGGAAAACCACGGTCCCTAACTAAAATCCTATGTTCTTTAATTTTTTTACATTATTTTTTGTTTGTCTTGTTAAATGAGTGTGGATATTAGTACCATCATGGCTGGCTGAGGCAACTTGGTGTGTGTTTTCATTTATATTTTGTTTTGTGGGTCAAATTATGTTAGAATTTTGGGAGGTTTAACAACCCGTTGAAAATTTAAAACAATTGTAAAGTCATGGGTTCAACATCTAATCAAATTTTTTATTAAAAAAACACTTGTTTTATCAACTTGGTATTTGATAATTGAAAGAGAAACAGCGTTTTAGTGCCGTACAAGTATAAAGTTTTCTGTTTTCATGTATAAAATCAAGTTTGTGATAAGAGGGCTGTGGGTATGTGGGGGCAGGCATTAAGATTTAAGGCATTAGTGATTAGTGGTGATGCCATCATTTTAAATGAGAAAAAAATCAAAGACTACCAGATACATATTTCTAAAGCAAAATGATGGATTTCTATTTCCTTTGCTTTTTCTTTTTCGGATATTATTCAACGATGCAAATAGTTGGACGGAAGATAAAAAAGAAACTTGGATATGAACAAATGAAACAATTATCGTTTGAAACTCGTAAATGAATTTGAATATGAACAAATAAAACAATTATCGTTTGAAACTCGTAAATGAATTTGGATATGAACAAATGAAACACTTCTGATGGGATATAAAAAGTTTTGGGCTAGTGTAGCGATTACTCAATCCCATAATATTAGGAAGAAATGGAGGCTGGAGAAATGGGTTTGTGACCAAGTGGCAAAACCTTTGGTTCCAACCAACTAATACGTTATATATATATATATATATATTTAAAGGGATTAAAATGGAAAAGACACAGAAAACCAGGTTGGTGTGATGTGTATGAACAAAAACAGTTGGAAAAACAAAAAGACACTCAAATCCATTGTATTGCAAAAATGTAATACCAATCTACACGTTGGTCATGCGCGGCAGGGGCGCAATGTCAACGGTCCACGAGAACCTCTTGTAAGACCTTTTGCTGTCTGCGTCTCAAATAAAAAGGCCAACTTGGACTGTCATTCCTACAACCCAGATTTTATTAGCTTGCCATCAAAGAAAAGCATTTCCTCAAAACAGAGAGGAGGACAGACATAGGAAGAAGAAAAACAACCACCCATTTGAGCCAAAATAGGAAAAAGCCCCATTTGAGGGGAAAAAAAAGGAACGCCCCCCAATTGAGCCAAAGCGAAAAGAAGAAGAAGAAGAAGAAGAAGAAGAAGAAGAAGAAGAAGAATCAGAAGGAGAATTTGGGCAGAAATGAAGCTGATTTGGTCTCCTGAGAATGCAACCAAGGCCTACATCGACACCGTTCGATCTGTGAGCAATTCTTTCTTGAAAAGTTTCTTGCTTTTAGTTGATTTCATGGCCGATGAATTTAATTTATTGGGTTTCGTTTGTTTTTCTTGATTCTTATGATCTGGGTTTTGTTTGCAGTGTGAGGTTTTTCATGAATCTGGGGTTGCAGAGCTCATTTCAGCCATGGCTGCCGGGTGGAACGCAGAGTTCATCGTTGAGACATGGTCGCAAGGAGGGGTCACTGCAACAAGCATCGGGCTTGAAATCGCCAGCCGCCACACGTGCGGACGGCACGTGTGTGTAGTCCCAGATGAGCAGTCAAGGTCAGAATTTGTGGCAGCAATGAAAGAGGCAGGGATGGCGCCGGAGGTTCTTGTTGGGGAGCCAGAGGAGGTGATGGCCGGGCTTGTGGGGATAGATTTTCTGGTGGTGGATTCTAAGCGCAAAGACTTTGCTAGGGTTTTGAGGCAGGCAAGGCTGAGCCCTAGGGGCGCAGTTTTGGTGTGCAAAAATGCTAATTCAAGAAGTGCTTCTAGTTTCAGATGGAGAAGTGTTGTTGATTGTGGGTCAAGACGTGTGGTTAGGTCTGTGTTTTTGCCTGTAGGGAAGGGTCTGGATATGGCTCATGTGTCTAGCAGTGGAGGGAATTTAGGGTCGAGCAAGGGGGAGAATAGATGGGTTAAGCATTTTGATCAACAATCTGGGGAAGAACATGTTATCAGAAAGTGATTTGCTTGAAATAACTTTTTTTTTTATTTTTTTTTATTTTTAAAACCTTTACATAGTTTGTCTGTGGACCCAACTGTGTACATACATATTTGTCTCTTGGACCCAATTGTTTTTCTTTTTCCTTTGTGTTTGGTTAAACTTGTATGTAGTTGGATTCTCATGAAAATGAATTAGATGTGCCTCATCATTTAACAACCAAAATCAATACCCCACATGACTTTAATTTCAGTACTTTGTTTCTTTCAATAATGTCCTTTCAGGTGTTTAATTCGATTCTGGAACATTGGAGAGAGAGAACATTTTGCACAATCAATTCAAAACCGACTGTCTGCTCTCAGAAAAAGAAAAAAAAAGGGTACAGATTAGCAAACCAATTAACCACCAATGCCAATAGAAAGCCCTAACCATTGAGAATGTCATACAATGTGACAAAAGATTTATCTTCAGAGCAGCTATTAGTTGATCTGTGTACATCCAGTAACAGTCATCATGTTTTCTGTCTGAAAGCCTATAGACATATGGTCATTTTACATCAAAAGAACTAATTCTGTCCAACAATTGGTATCTTCAGCAGTCTGCTCTTGAATCCAAAGTGTCTGATAAAATTCCATCACTTGAACTGTTTCTCCATATGATCATGGAATCGCAAATGCATCGACCTCTCCTCTACATAGATAAAAGTGTAAAGATGCAGTGCAGGAAAGATATTTTAGTCAGCAAAACAAACTAGTAACAACCAAATGAATGATAAATCACTGAATCGTGAGTGAGAAAAGAGCGTACCGACATATACAAAAATTCTCAACAAACTGTGAGTCTGACCATACGTGGAGTAGGTCAGTCCCAACTGTCTCGACTTCTTCTGAATGCTTTTTTGTCTGAAAGAACCTTCTTGCTCTTAAGGCGTTTTTGTTCGCCAATAGCAGCCCTGCAAAATACAGAGGCAATAACTGAGAAAAAATCAGATCCCGCACCATCCAGAACACAAGGACAATTTACAATACAAAGGATATTGTGGAGAGACAGTTGGCAAAAGCAAAGGTAAAGCATTTGCAAATGCACAAGATAAAGAGTTCTCACATTTTAGCAATCTTCTTCTTTTGCTCTTCTGAGGGAGGAGGTGGGACATAAGAAGCAGCATCAATGATTGCCTGTTTCACTAATTTATTAGAGTCATTTGGGAATGGCCAAAAGCTAGGCACATGCTTTTCCCAAAATTGAGCCATTTATGTTTAAGCATCAAAGCACTGGCCATAATATATCATTCCACAAGAACAGAAAGAGAAATACTGATTTTTATTAGTACCTGGAGTTTTTCAAGAGCATCTTCAATGTTACCCCTGAGGAAGAATGGTTGCATCAAAACCAAATGCATTGGAAAAACAAAGAAAAATTGACAATTTAAAAAGAAGAGGAAAGAATTTTACTTTTGTGTTCGAGTCTTTGTTGAAGAAATCACAAGCTCCCCATCCTTGTTAATCCGATTCTTCTCCTGTTCATAAACAAGACAAATGAAGAAGAGATTATGAGATAAAACAAGAATGATAAAATATTCGAGCAGCTATTCACAAAAAAATGGAAACCATAACAATCAAGATAATCCTGCATACAGTTGTAAACATGACACAGATTGCAAGAGTTTTAGAAAACCAATAACCATTATGATTGATGAGAGAACAGGGAAGCCTCTTAGTACATCATCTGTTTGCAAAATGATGAACTGACAAAATTCTCCTATCCAGATATTTTGAAGTGTCCTCTATGTCCAGTCGAAATGAGATATTGATAGGTAAGGAATCAGTTCTCTTTCAAACCAGGCACATTCTAGTGCAGAGATTTCCTCATCTGAGGTCCCTTCTATGTGCCCGCTCTATCTTAAACCTATGACGGGGTATGTAATGATCACTACTTCCCTCCTCCCTACACAGAAATTCTTGCTTTTCTTATTCATCAAGAACAAAAGGCCATGAGAAATGACAGCTACAAACCATTTGCAAAATCCTCTCCCTGATCCATTCGCTTAGCCAATACGCCTTTTGTAAATTGAAGCGCATGTCCACCTTGGTATTCACTGTAAAATCAATAGCAAAATTAGCAACAATTTGGCATTAACAAGTTAAAAGAAGAAAAAATCCAACCCACAACGAAGACAGAAAGACATGTACAAACCTTTGTTGACATTCTGACCTCCAGGTCCCCCACTTCTTGCAAAACTCACAGTTACATGGTCTTCATATATATATGGAAAAAAAAAAAAATTGATCAAATAAATCCATCATTTATGTGAACGCTAAAATATAACACAACAACACAGAAAATGCAAACCTTCTGCTTTACACTAGTAATTTTGTACCATGAACTCCTTAATTAAACGAATCAAGGAAGAAATTATGATATAATCTACAGTACCTCAATCTAGTGAGTCACTACTATAATGCTATAAATTTATTTTTTAAAAATTATGCAAATTTGGAAAAATATTTAGAGTGAGTGAGAGACCTAAAGTGATCTTAGGAGGGGGCTGGGTGTCAGCGGAGAGAGCTCGCTCCTCGGCTGCTTGCAAGAGTTGGTTGACCTGAGAGAGCCGAGCCGACACCTTGTTCCCGCCACTTCCCGAATTCGACGCGGCGCACCGGACACTGCCGATTCTGATTTCGCCATTGGAGGAGCGAAGCAGAGTCGTACGGATTGATGGAGGAAATGACAGGTATGGTTGAAGGATGTGTCTGAGAATCATGTTCGTTGTCGTTCTAAGAACCGCCATTTTCGCTGTAAAAGGAACCCTAAAATACGTTTTAAATTTAAATTATCGGATTTTGTTTTTTTGTTTTTTTGTTTTTTTTTTTCTGGTCAGCCTTTTGTCTTTGGGTTCCAATGGATTAAATATTGGGTCTGGGTTTTTGTGGTTTAGAGCACTTCATTTTTAATTTTTTTATAAAAGGAATTTAGCGCACGTCATTAGAAAAATAATAATACTAATCACATTATTGGGTCTTAGTGAGGCTCTAAATCATCAGTCCAAACTGAGTACGGAATTATATACATGCATCCGCTCTTTGCCCTCGAGTTCGATCCCGTTCCCATGATTCTAATGTATCCGCTCCTTGTCCTCGAGTTCGATCCCTCGAGTTCGATCCCGTTCCCATGATTCTAATGTATCCGCTCCTTGCCCTCGAGTTCGATCCCTCGACTAATGTATCCGCTCCTTGCCCTCGAGTTCGATCCCGTTCCCATGATTCTAATGTAAAATAGTTAGGCTCCCAATTTTTACATTGAAAATGTTTATTACTGACTTGGTGTTTTTGGAATTTGAGCGTGCATGTAAAGCCAAACTGTAAAGAGCGTATAATAATTTTTCAAACCCTACCAAAATATAAAAGAAAAAAATGTAGAATTCATTGTCATTCTCTTGGTAGATCAACAAACCTTTGGCGGACGAAAGTCTCAACTTTTGCAAATTATAGTAAACGTGGGAAGTCAGGAATTTGATGCCATTAAAGAATTGACGTTAAAATGCATCAAAAATTGGCGACAAAACCTCAGCTCGCATTACTACAAGAATCCGCAACAGTTAAGTCCCCGTTTAATCAAGATTCAAGGGCATTCGATGGATATTAAAGCCTACAGAACCATCATCCCATTTCAAATGGCATCAATTAAAAATAAACAGTATACAAGAGCACACTACTACTAGCTGACGTCCTGCCGCTATGAGCTCAAAATATGCTACTAGGAGGTAAAAACAAGGATCGGAAGACAGACATAATAAGCCCCGTTGCGCTAGCTCTAATCTCTTGCTTTCCCACGGGAATAACCATTCTTGTCCCTAACATCTGCTCTCATCCTACCAGACTGGTTCGAGTGAGAAGATCCTGCCTTCTCTTTGGCATCTGACATCATATTTCCAGGGTTCTGTGAACTCTCGTTGGAAGGAAGCGCCCAACCTCCCCGACTAGCCTCCTCACGTCCACTGCTGCTAGCTCCTGGAACCAACCAAATCATATAACACAAAGAATTAAAATCATCAAAAATGTCAATCATTGCTTCATTTGTGATGTTGGCATCCTTGACAAGATAATGTGTTGAAATTTTCATTCTTAACCTTGACATCCATTCAGTTCAAGCATACAACCTCACAGTTATCTAAACAAAGTGGGCAGTTTTCCAAGTATAGTTCAGAAAAACATACTTCTGCATTTACCAATAAGTATCACACCAAAGGGCACGACATTCAATAAAACCTAACACACTAGCTGTATATGCTCTCCTACAAATAGGTTCATGCCCCAGTATGCATGCTGTAGCATAAGCACAACAACCACTCTCATTATCCTAAAATTAGTTAAGGTTCCTAAAAGAAATGAGGCAGACAAGAAACTCTTGCAAAACACAGATATAAAGAGACACACGGGCACTTAAAAAGCCTCAAGAACTTTTTAAGAATTCATCGAGGAACCAAAAATGAATTATCTGCAACTTAATAGTACATACAGTCAACAGAAGGTTCATATACACACCAAACAGCAAAAATGATATTTACCCATTTTTCATATCAGAGTCAAAAGTCAAATTACAAACTCACCTAGATTTTCGTAACCACCAAATTTATCAGTCCATCCAGGCAAACGTTTTTTAGCAGTTCCTTTCCATGCTTCTTCAAAACCGGAAATCTCATCTAAAATTTCCCAATCAGATGCTCTAAGTTAGTTTATATACCAAAACAACTCTATAAACCTTCTTGCACAAGCACAGCATTGCATATAAAGTTTACATACCTTCGTTAAGATTGTGCAAGGTCTGCATTGTATCCACCTTACCGTCTGTTTTGAGCTTCCTAGTAATTGAATGGCCCTAAAAGGAGAATCCTAAATGTAAGTGTTCTACTGACATCATGAAATTGATGATCCAAGATTCGAATCCAAAAAGTAAAAGACACATCAGCAACAGGACTAGATGGAACCCAAAAAATACCTTATTGCGGAGCCCCTTAGATACCCTGTGTGTTGCCTTCCCAGAAGTAGTATCAGCTTCCTTACTTTCTTCAAAAGCCAACTGCTCACACAACAAGCGCAAATTAGAAACACGACTACTGTGAAAGGAAAAAAATTGAAAACCTTTCACAATTAATTACCCCATCACTCCCCATCCTTCTTGTCTTGGATGAAGTATAATATGCACCATTGGCACCACCATAAGAGACACTGGAGCTCTGAAATGTGAAGCTCTGAGCTTGAGGCTGGGATTGCATAGCATTATACCGGTTATAGTTGTCCCTATGCTGCAAATGCTTGCTGCTCTTCTCTGCACAAAAGGGGGAAAAGCATTCCTAATTATTTAGACTCAGACAAAAACATTCAGTAATTACCAAGGTCAATAGCAACCAACTATTTAAAACATCTTACCTTCAACTTCATCATCAGGATCCTCAACATAAGGTTCATTGCTCGGTCCACTGCGTTTTCGAGGATTTTCTTTTTTTTCATTATCAGCATCTTCATTTTCATGATCAGAGTCTATTTCCTCAATGATTGGGCCCCTTGGTCTCTTAGGCTCTGGAGCCTGATGCTCAATGAACCCAGTTGGCTGCATATCTGGAAAATTGCCTCCACCTGGACCAAAAAAACTCGACTCCAACAGCCCCCCAAATGGGGGCATACCTCCAAACGGGGGCATACCTCCAAACGGGGACATACCTCCCAACGGGGCCATACCTCCCAACGGGGACATACCTCCAAATGGGCGAGTGAAGAAAGGGTCATCAAATGGATCCCTTCCTCCAAAAAGGTTAGAAATCAAACTCCTCTGACCCCCAAATCCACCAAACCCCCCAAAACCAGCAAACGGATCATTGAAATCAGAGAAAGGACTCCTGCCACCTGGACCGCCTCTGCCCCCCTGCATCTTCTAACCACTACAACCCCTGAAAAATAAAAATAGGCAAACCAAAACTTTAACAGATATATGGTAAGAAGTACCTTCCACACTCTACAGACATAAAACTTGAAATTCAGAATTAAACTATAACGAATTTACAACTAAGAGTCCAAGAAGCACGTGGTTTAGACAGCAAATAGAAGACCAAATCACCACTGATTGATGCAGACAATTTCTCAATCATGGTATAAAAATTTGCATAATCAAAAGATCATGCATCGTTTTTTTATTCGAAACTATGTTACTAATAGCCACGCAATAAGAAAAACACGAAAAATCATACGTTGCAATAACATTTCCCAATAAAAACCAATCCTAGAAACTTTTTCCTGCAACTATAGCAAAGTAAATCCCTAAATTCATGTAAGAATCAAACCAAAAAAAAAGGATCACAATCTACAACAAAATATTACACATAAATTCAATGATCATAAAATAGAATCTTTTCTTCTTTTGCTTTTTTTTCGTTTTTTCTGCAATCAAACGAAAAAAAAAAAAAAGAAGTACCTCGGAAAAGAAAATAGAAATTTGGAGCGAACTGAATCGGAACCAGAGAAAACCCTAATCGCCTCAGCACGAAATGCTTTGATGAAAGGGTTTTCCAGGTGCCACAAAGTTAAGGGCGTTGTTGCGTTTAGTTTGACCGACTCTCCAAAGGGGGAAGAGAGAGAGAGAGAGACAGAGAGAGAGAGAGAGAGAGAAATTGAGAGTTCAATTTGATCGAAAGTCCTAGTATAGTCATCAGACGTCTGTACATCACTGTTGGCGCCATGATACGTGTCGCTAGGCCATGGCTTGATTTTTTTTTTTTGGCGGGGCCCCAAGGATTAGAATGAATTTTTTTTTTATACCTATTTTCTCAAAATAATAAAATATAAAGATAGAAAAATTTAGCCCTATACTATTTTAAAAAAAATTAATATTTTGGAGGTCTAAAATTATAGAGATATTTAGTTATATACCCATTATTAACACTAATGATATAGATAATCCTACACCATTTAATTTCTATAAATAAACCCAAGACAATTGGTCATATTGAATTTAATTTTGATTATTAAATTACTTTGATGCTCTATTAAGTGTTTTATGTTTTTTTTATGAGGTTTTGGGGTTGGACTTGTTTTAAGAAATCGATGGCAGTTTTGTAATTTATAAGAAGTTGAAAGCCTCTTTGTTATGTTGTAAATGGGGTTTAGGTGTATTTCTAAAGTCCATTTTATATAGTTTTTTTATTTATTTATAATTTGGGCTCCTATATTGGGTATAATAATGAATCTCCCAAAATTATAATCATGGGCTACCATGACTAGGGGTGGGCATGGTTCAGGTTGGTCAGGTTTTTGCCTCAAATTAGAACCAATTCGGTACTATTCATCTGGCTTGGTTCGGTTCTGTTTTAATAAAAAAAATTTCAAAACTGTCTGAGTCGGGTTGAACCGATGCTGGTCCGATTTTGAATCGGATTATTTAAAAAAAATTAATTGTTTTTAAATACAATTCTCAACTAAAAATATTATTATTTTTACTTGAAAATTAACAAATTATTCAATTTCATATAAAAATAAATATTAAAGTTAGAAAAAGAGATATTTTGAAATTGAACTTGGATAAATATTAGTTTTTTTTTTGTGAAATTAAAAATATAGCATTAAATATAAATATATAAAATTATACTTTTTTTTTTTTTTAATTTGAGCGGTTCAGTTCGCCCTAGTCCCATTTTTGAAGATATGGAACCGGATCCAAAACCGGTCCAATTTGGTTTTTGACCGATTTTTGACTTTTTGGTCAACTCGGTTATTTTCCAGTTTGATTCGGTGCTGTTCGGCTTGGATTTTCGGTTCGCCAGTTTTAGTGCCCACCCCTAACCATGACTGGAGATAGCCTTATGATTGTTATTTGGTGCTTTTAACTCATTTTTGTTATAATACATGTATTTATTTATTAATATTATACCATACGTCTTCTTTAAGAAAGGAAATGTTATCCCGTTCCTGTAGGTCTACAAAATATCAACTAAATTGGACATTAATATTATAACACATGAATTAGTAACACAATCTGACGCTCTTCCTATTAACATCAAATTTATTACCTGAATTTTTATTCACCGATGTCAAGTACTAGTGTTTTTTTTTTTCCTTTTATCAAAGAGTGTGGGGATTCAAACTTGAGATATTTTTCAACATTGGAATTTGGAAAGAGAGGTGCCAACCAATAGCTAGGTTAATTTTTGAAGGTATCATATTTTAACGCTTAATGGCACCATAGTTGGCTTGCCCGTTACTTGCTAGACTTTAACAATGTGATATAGCCGTACGCTAATCACAAGACTTGAAACATGTATCGATAATATTAAGCATGATCAATGCCTTTTTAATTGATAATAAATGCCGAATTTGAAACATCTTAGACGTAAAGTTAAGGAAACAGAAGTTTAACAAAACATTGACCACAAGTAAAACGAGAGCTTTTTCTGTACGATCTTCCCAAATCAGGGGTACTTCAAAATTTTACAGGATCAACAAGCCTGCAAAGGCTAACAAAACTTGGGAACGAAGACATAAGTCACAAAACAAGTTGTATGATAAAATGCTCACATTCCTTCTGATATTAACACATTGCATCTCTATACAAAATGTATAACGACCGACAAATCCATGCACCTTTGCAAACCCCAGCTTCTATAGCGAGTATAAATGAACTACTGACGTTGACAACGTTAGACATCACCTATAAATGACATTCTGCATTCTCATACAAGGGAAATTCGCCAACTGAGTCGATCCTTCAAAACTCCAGCTATGATGTCTCCCAAGCAAAAGCCTGACCTGAGTTCATGCCTGTGCATGCAGGTTAATGCAGAATTGATGAGCTGCAAAACTTGAACTGCAAACTTGTCCTTTTGCCTCCATGAATACTTATATCGGCTGGAGTGCATTCAACTCAGGTCTTGTTGGATAATCAATACCCTGAAGAGCTGGTATCCGTCTTAAGTCCTCCTCCGAATATGCAGGGATGAACCAGTACCACTTATCCGTCCCAAACACCTAACAAAATAAATGGTGAATTCACCAGAACAAGCAACAGCGTATTCTTCTGTGCATTACATCTTGCATCAGAACTTCAACTAGATCAGCTAGGTTGTAATATAACTTTCCAATTTAATCACAAGCTTACCGAAAGTATATTGTATATAATTAAAGAACAAAATAAATCAGCACTACTTCCACCACAAGCAAAGTATACTTTCAGCTCTGGTCATCTATGAAGGTTTTGAAGTGATTTATGGGGGTTGGATCTGCAAAAATGATCTGATTTCATGTTTTCAAGGCATAGAATACACCTAGAAAAGGGGGGCGGGTACAGGGGGAATTCATTCATCCTCATGGACATAAGCCAGGTTCAGATATTGCATTATTATAATGCTGTATAAGTTGGGTTATTTTGCCAGGATAGGGCTACCTTTAGCATGAGGAGATGAGTGTTGGAACTAATTACAGCAGGAGCATATGGAGTTGCATATCAGTAATATCTGTTAAATGAGCTGAAGGTGCCAGCTTACATTCTAACCTTAAACATGAGGATATGGCGCTACTTTTCTTATTAATGTTTTCCTTTTAAGAATTGATTTTCTTAAGAAAAGCTTAGGCAAGGCAAAGAATCTAGCAAAACAATCAAAATATGAGAATGCGATAGTTATAGTATTTACTTAACACACACCTGCCCACACAGAAAACCAAAATAGACAGAACAAAAAGTAAACCTGTTCAAAGTTTTTCTTCCGACCAAGGTCATACTGCCATTTAGGAGTGGCTTTCTTCTCATATGCCTGAAGCAATCAAGAATCTCATGTGAGAGATACAGTAAGGCCTAGCTATTAGTAATTTTTTTTTTTTAAAGTATAACAAAAGCCATCACCTCAATAGTGGTGGTATTGGACGCTACCAGTGATAGGTGCATGATCATGAAGCCAAAAACGCTCAAAGCAAATGCGAAGTTCAAAACTGAAAATGGAAATTACAGATATTTGAAAATACAGATGATACCAAGATTCTTTTTCTCAAAAAAGAAAAATGGAAAAATCAAACTGGCCATCTAAAAACTTACCAAATGTGATAAAACTGGCTGCAACAGTGCCCAGTGTTCCAATTACCTCTTCTTCAGTAAAAAATGCCATAAAATACTTGAATAATGATAAAGTGACGAGAGTTGTCTCAAGAAATGTGTAAAACTGCAAAAATATAACAAACATAGCAAGTCATTCATCAAATCAGCTCAAGTTTAGTTTGAGTAAACACCGCTTATCTCGCCAGTCAACAGAAGTGTATGCTCAACAAAGTGCGCTAACATACCAAGAAGAGAAGGAAGTACTTGTAATTCAATGCCCCTACACAGTTGACCACCCACACACAATGATGGTCCATTTTCAATATGCACCTCCCACCTAAGACCAATGCATAAATGAAACAATGAACCTTCCATTCTTTGTATACCACCAGATATACATATTCAAAAGAGGGAACTTTGATTCAAAAGTACTCACAAACAGAACAATGATGACATCGAGGTGGTTTAAAGTGGTTGCACTTCCGACAGAACCGTACTTTTTGATTTGCTGGGTCACTGACCAGGGTAGATTGGTCCGATCCCACCAATGGGGCTCCGTCACCTCCCTCCTCATCGTTTGCAGGCCTCCAATTCGGTGGAACAACCCCAGGATCATTTAGAACAACATTAAAGTAGCTCCACAACAGCATCACCAACTACATAACCAAACTCAATACTTTCAATGTTAAATTTGTCACCATTCTTAATTTGAAGTGTTTAAAATGGGAAAATTCAAAATCTCGAACCAGGAAAAGAAATTCTAAAAGCTCCAATTACAGTTGCTTGTTCCAAATAAAATGGACAGCGTTTAAATTGTTACTCCCACCAGAGCAATTTACGACACTCACATGCATCAATAAGATTTCCCAGAGCAATTCAAAATCTCCAGCGATAACATTTCCCAATGGAAAGCTTTATTGCCACAGCAAAAAAATTATTAAGATAAGAGCAATGTACAAACTACAATCCTCTTAATTACGAGCACAACCCTCACATTCATGATTCGCTCTTCTCCTAATAACTTCACCTTTAGAAATAACATTCCCCCTAATTCAAAGTGGCAAAGAAAATGTCCAATAAATGCCAAGTACCCAGCTTGTTGAGAGTTGAAAACTCAAGTCACTAGCTTTGTTACCCAAGTGCTTGTCTTTGGCTCAAAAACATCAATAACAAATTTCAAAGCATTTTACTTTCTGTTTATTTTCTAGCTCAATATACAACTACAAATACCTGCATATCACCTATGCGTATGTGAACTTATGTAAGCATATAATTTCTAGAGAGAGAGAAAAATTTGAGCATTTAACAACCAATCAAATTGAATTAAACATAAAATTTAAAAAGATAAAAACTTTAGGGGAATGGGAATTACCAGAAAATGGAACAAGATCAAGAGAGGGAAGGCAATGACGGCACTGAGGCCTCCGCCAAAGATAGCAGGCAAATAATTGGCCAAAACGACGGCGTAGTAGGTAAGCCCGACTATGACGAGAACCACGAGGACCATGATGTAGCCGAGTGCACGCAGAGCCGTACAGAGCTTGAACGCGTTCCACGCCATTGCTGCTGCTGCTCCTCCTGATCCTTGTATGACCTTACAGACGAATCAAACCATGGAAATCAGAAAAAAAAAAAAAAAAAAAATTTCCTACGAGTTTGGGGAATTGGAATTCCATTTCCCCATCGGGATTTAGACGGAACGTTGACGAAATTTGATTCAAATTTGACGATGAATTCAAAGGGTTGGGAGCAACACGTTGAGAAGGAGGGACATTTGTTATTGTTTTTTTTTTTCCCTTTCTTTTGGTTTTTTTTTTTTTTTTCCTTTGGACAGAATTATTATAATTTTTATTTTTTTTTTAAAGAAGGAATTATGGGTTTCTTGGTTGACAGAGCAAACGTGTATTAGACGATGAATAATTAGCAAACACATCCACTTTTAATTATGATATTGTCCTTAAATAAGATTACTTAAAATAACAAAAAGAATTTGATGTTCACCGTCATCCATCGAGCCCAACATTGAAATTGATGTTCACTTCCCAACCTGAGTGAGTTTTTTTATCACTCAAGACAATTAATTAGTGTGTCAAATGAAATAAACTTGTAAATTGTGATAACTAATAAAAATGCATAGTTTAAAATAATAATAATATTGATGGTTTAATTCGGTTCAAATGGTTTTCAAATAGATCAAACTGAAATCGAACCAAATTACTTGCGATTTGGTTTCTTTCAGTCCAATATTACCAGTTTTTAAAATTAAAACACTGGACAAATTGCTGAAATTGATTTAATTTGATCAGTTTTAATGGTTTTTGGTTCATGCTTAATTATCACAGCCTAATGTGTTAGTTTTTGTCATGGCCAACAACACTAGGTGACCATGGTTACCATATTTATAAAATAAAAAAAATTAATGGTTAGATGGATATTTTAAGAATTCCAAAGGGTAATTTAATCAATTGAATTAGATTTATCATAAATAAATTGAGGGGTTGTGCATGTACACAAATGCATGTGCAAAAATGATGCAATTAAAGTAGTAAAAGAGAACGAATTAGTTCTTTTAGTTGAATATAACTTTTCTTTTTAAAGTTGGTAGACATCTCAAATTTGAATTCTTCGTCCCTCGATTAAGTAAAAATATAGCAAGAGATAATGTGTACTATATAGAACGAGAAAGCATTAGTTAGATTAGAAGAAGAGAACGAATGTCAGTTGTGTGGACAAATTAGACGTTAGACAACGTACTCCTATTTCAATCTAAGTTATTCAAAATGAGTAAATGACAAAGGTATCTTTCACCCTTGTGAGTGATAAAGTGCTTCCTCCCACACCTAAGATTATAGATTGAGCCCTACATCATCTATTTGGTCCTCACATGAATCAAAAAAGAAGATCTAAGAATTGTGGTAAGAGTTGTTGGATCAGACCATCCTTCATCTATTAATTTAGAGCATGCATAATGGTGGTCTTTAAATTATGTCTCCATCAATAACTTTTAGAGTATGTTTACTAATTAGAAAGCGAGATAAATATGGATTAGAGTATTCAAGAATCAGAGTCGAGCATTCCAATTTAGTTGTTTACTAATTGTCAGGAATCGGAATGAAAACAAAACTGATTCTCATTAAAATCATTTATTAATGTTAAGAATCATAATCAAAACCAATTTGATTGCCAAAATGCCCTTGCAAAATAAATTCAAATTCTTCAACTACTTACACAATTTTTCAAATGATAAGTTTTTGTTTTAAAAAAAAAAACATTTACATTGCACAAATGACAAAAGTTGTGCAATCTAATAATAAACCTTTTATGACCAAAAAAATAAATAAATTAAACAACTTTTTATATGGTAATGATAAATCCAATTTAATATTCATAAAAATAACAATGTTTTATAAGCTTAATTATTACTCCTTCTATATCTAAATATATAGGATTAAGTTAAATATATTTAGGTTCAAGAAAATGGTAGCAACTTTGTGTGTGTGTGTGTGTGTATGGGTGTTTTCATAAAATATATAAAAAAAATGTCCATTCCAATTCATCCATGCTCAATACCACCTCCCTCATTCGAAATACAATTGCCCTTATATCAAGAATCAAAATCGTGATTACATGTGAGTTTCGCGTCACTTTTCATTCACAACATGCAAATAAACAAAGGAATAGTCAAGAATAGGAGCCCATTCCTCTCACCCTTTCCAAGTAAGTAAACATGATATGCCTTTAGAGATCAAGGTGAAATCTTTAAGGCTCCAAGGCATCTTAACTTCAACAAACCTCCATATTGGGCTTAAATTCAACTACAATAAAAAGGAGAATTTCTCTTGGAGTGTCGAACTTGAGATCCCTCCTCATGTAAATGAGTGTAGAAAGAGAGTGGGGTTTTACCTGCGCGTGGTATAGGCTGATAGACCATATAGATGACACGAGTCAGCGGCTAACTTTGATGGCACAAATGGGAGAGACAATGAGTCTCCTTCTTGTCGTATGCATGGACCACTCCACTTGGCGATGACTTCTCTCAGCCGCACTGTCTCATTTATTAACTTCACATGCTCACCCAATCTCATCCGTTCAAACCCCAAAAAAAAAAAAAATCCAATCTCATCTGCCTCGCCTCTATCAAATCAAAAAACCCAATAAATGAGGGTAGCTGAGGGTTCTGAGCATTGAGAGGAGGAAATTAACGTAGCAATAAATGTTGACACCTTGCAAAAGAAATCGTCTTAAATACACGACTCTGATTGAGTCTTCTTTTTTAGCTGCTTCATAACTTCTCTTAAAATACTTTCCCCAAATTCCCATATTTCTGAGCTCTCTGATCTTGACCCGCCAGATGGTTTCACACTTTCATCTTCCCCGTTTGTGAATGTCATAGTTACCTTCTTCTCATGCATCTTACTATTGGAAAACCTAAATTCACAACAATTTGTACTAGAAGCCTATGTACATAAACAAAAGCTTTACCATTCGAAAACCTAATTTCATGTTTACTTATTTGCAATGAAAAAGTTGTAAATTGAGAATGTCATGAATAGAGAAGAGGAAGAACGAGTATGTGATCATTAACTATTCCCTTGATCAATCTACATATTGATTGCACCAGTATTGAATCATGAATTTTAATGCGGAACACACACTAGCAAATGCAATGAAAAGTCAAAAATTAAAATTAACACAAAGAAAATTAAGAATTAGAACATTGATATGCGACAACCCTCTAATTAATGTAAGTTAAACATGCCGTCAAAGATTGATATGCAACAACCCTCTAATTAATGGCTTCCTTTTCTAGGTATGGTAATATACGCGATGCAACTAATGGCCTCATGCATTTATATTTGTAGAAGGAGGCTTTAGAGCATTCACAATGGGCTTCTTAAAACATTTCCTTAGACAAATTTTAGGGAGGATTTGGAAAAATATAACTTCAACTATGCTTCCTATCCACCTCCTAAAATAGAGAGACCTCTAGAAGCTCCTAAATCTGAGGAGAGAAAAATGACTTTTAGTGACTCCCTATAATTTAATGCTGCTTGATTTATGAGTATTTCAAACCTTTAATTAATTTTTATTATTTTTATATTATTTTTTAATAGAAATGGACCAATTACAAAGAAGTTATTGCATTTATGACTCCTTAAATTTTATATATAGCTCCTAAAATAAATTTTATATATTTTCAGCTAAAATTTAACTAAAAAATAAAGAGTATAATTGTAGATACTCTTAGAATTAATAGCCCACATTACATAAATAAGAGGTAGAACAAGAAGGAATAATGAACTTTTACTTTATCCCTGATTTTGATGCACAAACGACCCAGCTCTTAATTGCATTGCAGCATTCAAATTACATTTGCTACAACTGATCAGGTGGACCAACAAAAATTAATGCATATATATGTAGTACTTCAATGTGAATGTGAGTGAACACTAATGAAAATTTTCAGCTCCTCCTACTCTGTTTTTACTCCTTGTACTTGTTAAATTAGAGGACGCTTGTTTTGCTGGTTTTAATTAAACTGTGGTCGTGCAATTCAAATACAATACATGAAAGTGAGTTTTTGAGTGAGATGCAGAGATATACAAGTGAGTGGAAATGTAATTTATCCGTTCATATTTGATTGAATTGTTGTGAGTATCGCACATTTAAGATGGAAACGCTCAATATAGTGTTAACTGATTTTGAGTTTGATACTCACATTCTAATATCGGATCATAACCATATTATTAACTTGGCAAACCCAATTATCCCCCATTATTCCATAAGAGCAGTTCCACCGGGAGGCTCCAGCTTAGGCAAGAGGTCCCTTAGGTCCCCAATCCAGTTTCCAGCGCCCAAGTCTCGCCAGGGCAAGAACTAGGCTCCACCAAGCTGACTTAATGTTGACGTCATTGTGACGTTAGCAACCAATTTAAATACCAAAAAAAATGAAGGAAAAAAAGAACCAAAAATTTCAGAATTTTATTTATTTATAAATACCTAGCCATATTCTTCACTTCCCACATCAAAACTCTATACAAATTCATTTCCTCATATCTAATGTAAATAGCGGTTATTCTTAGGTTGCCATGAAAATTGATGGAAAACCAACAAAAAAATGACTATGACAGGCACTATTCATGTACATAGTAACAACTCTTACCTCCTATTGCCTTTTTTTCATAACAAATAAGTAGAAATGCTCTAAAAATTACTCAAGATACACATGATGGGGTGTGTTGTTGAGAGTATCCTATTTCTGATATGGAAACCTAAAAGAGCTTAAAAGATATTGAGTTTTTACCTAATTCACTTTAAACGCGTTAAGTGGGTCAAGTGGGTCAAAATCAAGTTATTAGTGTTTGACAATAACCTGCCTAATAAGTCGTTTGTTATGCTCCTCTATGTAAAGTAACCCTGCACTATCTATATAAGCTCTCACCCATCAAATCAAACTAATTATTATCTTATCTTTTTGGATGCAAGCAATTAGCTTAAGCTTCGTTTGACAGCGCGTGGCAACCAGTTTGCCTCCACGGTGATCCATAACCATGATTACTACACGACAAGAATTCAACATAAGAAAATGAAAAAAAAAACAAAAACAGACTGAAACACAGAGCGGAAGCAAAAACAGAGCACGAGCAAAGCAAGCACAAACCAAAACTCAGGAAGATAATAATGAGAAAAATTATATAAAAAAATTTAATTAAAAACCCACGTATATAGATATATGGCCATGACATCCACTCAGCTGAACCAACCCAAACAATGCCAGAACAAAACAACGCACCAAGATCAAACATGGCTCCTCCTCCTCCTCCTTCCTCCAAGTCCTCTCCTCCTCCTCCTCCTCCACCAACCCATTTCACCCCTGTAAGTTTTAATGCGTTTGTTTCTCGAGAAAATTATAGAAAAGAAAAGAAAATTTCCATCTTTCATGCCTAACTAAAGATACCCATTAGTTAGTTATTTTATTAATGGTTTGTTTTATTTTTGTTTGTTGGTTGCAGATTCAAGAATGTGATAAAGAAGGGCAAGAAGACGGGGATTGTACGGACATAGGAGTGAATACTACCACTCCAAAGCACCACCACCCAACGCCTCTTGCTCATCACAAAAACGGCAGACGCCAAAACACAAAGCGCTCCGACTCTGCAGATTCGGTCACCGCGGAAGAAGCGGACGACGGGTCGGTTTCCTGCAACAAGTGTCGTCCAAACGCCAGGGAGAAGATCTCCGTCGTTCCTCTGGACAACAATGGGATTCACAACAGAAACGCCTCGTCGTACATGCCGAGCCCAAACGGCATTCTCAAGTCGATTTTGTGGTCGTTTACTCGGAAGAGCCCGAGAACGCCAACGGCGGCCTACACGACGGCGAGAGAGGAGCAGTGGAAGATAGCGGTGGCGGAGCTCTCGCACAAGCTGGTTCACGCTACGAGGAAGAGAGACGAGGCTCAATTGGAAGCCTCGAGGCTCAAATACTCCATGGCCGAGCTCGAGAAGAAGCTGGACAAGCTCGAAATCTACTGCCACAATTTGAAATCTGGGCTTGACGAATGTAGCGGCAGCAACAACTCGTCGCCGTACCAATTGGGCAAGTCCCAAATCAATCGACGGCGTAGTTTTGGTGGATTCAACTCAAACGACGTCGTCGAGAAAGTGGTGGTGGAGAATTTCTTGGTTTCGGTCTCAGAGGCCCGGAATTCTATCAGGGGTTTGAGCAGGTCGCTTACTATGCAGCTCCGGCACATGGGTTTCGGCAAAGTGTATGAGAAAATCTCCGGTCTTCTTCAACCTTACGACGTGAAGCTCTCGGGTTCGAAAAACCCAAGAAGCTTGCTTTTTTACCTGGAGGCTCTGCTGAACAGAGCCTTCTTCGACG
This sequence comes from Prunus dulcis, assembly GCF_902201215.1. Classification (NCBI taxonomy): domain Eukaryota; kingdom Viridiplantae; phylum Streptophyta; class Magnoliopsida; order Rosales; family Rosaceae; genus Prunus; species Prunus dulcis. The sequence goes on from NC_047654.1 coordinate 8,231,153, forward strand.
AGTTTGAGTCAGCTGGGTTTCAGAAGAACTCGTCCAGCCAAATCCTGAACCCAATTGAGAGGTGCGAGGCGAACTACACGTCGTTTAATGTGCTAAAGGGCTTGACTTGGGATGAGGTTTTGATCAAGGGGACGAAGCATTTCAGCGAGGAGTTTAGTGGGTTTTGCGACAGGAAAATGAGTGAGATTGTGGCTATGTTGGGCTGGAACAGGGCTTGGCCTGAGCCATTGTTGCAGGCTTTCTTTGGGGCTTCAAAGAGTGTCTGGTTGGTGCACCTTTTGGCCAACTCGATTCACCCGAGCTTGCCCATCTACCGGGTCGATAAAGGGGTTGGGTTCGACCCGGTTTACATGGAGGACATGGGCGTAGACAAGGCCAGGAAGCTGGTGCCGTCTGTGGTTAGGATCATGGTGGCGCCTGGGTTCTATGTGTATGGGAGTGTGGTCAAGTGCAAGGTGCTCTGCAGGTACAACAGCAGCGACAAGGATTTGGTTCAGTCTCCATCTTAATTATAGTTTAATTAATCAAACTTTTTTTTAATTTTGATTAGTTTGTTATACTTAATTTGCTGCTGTTTTGATCTGATTATGTGGTAATGATGGTTGTGTTACTTGTTAATGTCATGTGGTGTAATTTGGTGCTTGCATGGGATGTTAATTTTTACATTTTGGATCAAATGAAAGTTTAAACTGGAAAGTGGCAAATTTTTTTCCCAAAATTTTGTTCTGTTTGTTTGGTCCCTTCTGATCTTATACTACTAATTATAAAACAACCACTAAAACTGTCTTCATCCAACGGTCCTATTTTATGAAAAGTGGATAGAATCATAGAGTTACTCAAAATATATAAGCTAACCAAGATAAAAGATACTTCTCTTGTGAATCATTTTTGGATCTTCTAAATCCGAGTTGTGCTACATTTTAGTAGATGTATGCTGAAGCGAATTGCTAATGCGGGCAGGCCGACGATTGAATATTGATGCATGTTGACAAATGAGGTCGACGAGTGAATATTGATGCATGTGAAGTTCATAATGCATCAACTGTTCAATTTTGCGTATGTGTATTTTAGCGTATCATGTGTTGCAATAATGAAAGGAAGCTGTTCTTCTGAGAATTGCAAGCACAGTGCCCTATGGCAGAGCTGAAAAGCACAAGTCCTAGTTGAGCCAAAGATTTTTGACAAGGAAATAGTGTATTCATATTCATATGTAAGGAAATCTAGTCACTCCTTGGGATCAACTTCAAGCATGCCTGCAACTTCGTTTTTGGATTTTCTTTCACTGTCCTAGTATATAAAATGCACGGGTCAAACTTTCACGGTATACAATGTTATTGAGAAGTGAGAGAGATGTTTTGATGTTTCTTTCTTTCTTGTTCTTTTGCTTCGTGGGGGTGATGGGGAGATAAAATTGTCATTGGAAAAAAAGAAAATGTATTGGGCTTGGAGTTTCGTTGGCGAAAAGGCTAAGTTTGGGCTTTGTCCTTCAGCATGACACGTGACACTTCATCAAAGCGAAATTGTATAGTGAGAGTGGCATATATAGACTTTTCGTATGGACTTTTATATTAATCAGTATGATCATTTCATTAAATTTAAATAAAATTACTATTCAAATAAATACTGTTGTTAATATGGAGGTCCACATCGATAACTCATATATTGCAACCTCACCATAGAACGACTCCTCTATCAAAACCCCTAAAACCATTCATTTAAGCTATTTAGGGTACGCAACTGTTATTGACACTTAAAAAATGTCATTATGCATCTATTCCGTAATTTTTACAAAGTAAGCCTTGTTCATGCAAATTATTACTAATCGTAATGAAATACAACTGATATTTAAAATATACGGAAAAAAAAGAAGAGATTTCTAAAGGTTTGACGTGATGCCACTAAAACTTATCAGCTAATGATTTCTCCAGGAAGATTGATCTCCACCAAGCTGAGAAAGAGCGGAAAGGCACACATGATTTCTTGTGTTTCTTTGCCCCACTGTGCAATTGTCCCTCTGAGACCGTACAACACCACCTCTTTACAGGCTGGAGATCTACAAGAATTTGGATTTCTCTGAATCACCCCATCATAACATTTCTCAGTTCCTCTGACTCTGAGATTGGTTTTATCTGAAAATTTTGAAACATTAAGGCCGTTGGTAAATGCCAGAAGTGGCTCCAGCAGAGAGTGCCGTTTCACGTCTCCGCAATCTCACGAACGGCAATTATTGATAAAAAAGTATCTGCAATCTCATGAACGACAATTGTTGATTTAAAAAAAAAAAAAAGCATATGTAATCTGATGAACGACCGTTGTTCATTAAAAACTCCCAGATGCCAACTTCTGGGGGTGGGGTGCGATGCCAACTTGGGGAAAGGCCAAGTGGTGGTTTATGGGGATGAACTGTGGGGTCTTGTGTATATATACATATATATGGCCTGGAGATCAGACAAGGGCCTGCGGGACACTCTGAGCTGCCACTACTGGCACCTCCGAGCTTATGGTACCTTTGTGATGTCGCTCTCTTAGCTTTCCGTTATTCATATCCTTTTTTTTTAAGAGAATTTTTTTATAAAAAAAAATAATTTGTGGAAAACAAATAGATTAGGGATAGGCTTATAAGCGTGGTAAGATTAAAAAAAAACATTTGAGAACTAAACGTAGTAAATACGGGATCTAAATCTAACTTCTAAAGAATAAGTGAGTAAAATCAGTTGTTTTTAACATGTGTTAAAAAAGTATAAGTGAAATGAGTGGATTATCAGAGTAAACATGGGCCAAACAAAAAGTGAGATTGTATACAATGGGAGTTTCTTCGGTAAGGATTTTAAGTTAAGAATTGGTTAAGGACATTTTTTTTGGGTCGAAAGATGAAATTCATTCCAAGACCTCACCCAAAATGGAAAAGGCACAGAAACAACAAATAAAGCAACCCCGTAAGGAAACACAAAGAAACTAACCAATTTGCAATATCAGATAAACATGAACAAACAAACTGTCCAAGATAATGATATCATCATATAAACAACAAAACAACCCAGTAAGCAAAACAACATCAAGCACAACAGAAGAACTAAACCACAACATATCTACCACCATAAGCCTACTCTCATAATAGCCCCAAGGAAAGGGAAACAGAACCATGAGACATGAAAGAGGCGGTGCGAGCACCCAAGCCGTAGCGGTGCCGTAGCTTTACACAAATTTCACAATGTACGTGAGAAGTTGCATTTTGGGTTAGCTGTTGTAGCCAAGAGATGAATCCAGATCGAGAGGGGAGAGAGAAGGTTTGAGTGATGAACGGCATCAACCCGAAAAGCTCAATCTCCACCTGATTCGAAATCACCAATACACCTAAAGGAAGGCAAGGACCAATAAGAGGATAGCCAAGGACAACGCTAAGAAGATTGGAATGGTGAAGATTTAGGGGAGCACACACGAATAGAGGCATGAAGCCCCAGAAATGAGCAAGAAAGCTCGAGCATGTTATAAGCTCTACACACAGAGCAAGCTTCGGGCCCAGCAAAACAGGGGGTGAAAATACCTATAGGATGACTTAAAACACTAAAAGAGTAAAGTTTGCGTTTTGAATAGTCAAGAGTAATACAGTAATATATAAAAACACGCCAAAGGGATTGATACGATGTATCAATCCTTTACAGTACAAAACGTAAAAACAGATAAAAACACAAAAGTTATTTTACGTGGTAAAACCCCATATTTGGGGAAAATCCACGGGACCTGATAGTCCAAGGCAAATCCACTATAGAACGATAATTACAAGAAGTATACAAACTTGTCTTAGACACTCTAGACAACGTACCAACTTCTTCGTAACTCAACTTCTCGCGGGATGATCTTTCGACACTCCTTATATTGAACGCAATACTGGTCACAATTGCTTCAAGCTCGCCGGAGTTCTTCCAACTCTCCTTATGTTGAATCCGATACTGGTCATGATCGATTCAAGCTCACTGGAGAAAAACCGCCACAACGGTCTTGGTGCGCTCAACCGTATGAGTCACCGAACATGCAAATGAATGCAATATGAATACAAAGATAAATCACCAAGATAATCTTACTCTTGATGATTTATCCTTCTGGAAAATAAAGTACAGCAACTTTCTTTTGTGTGTATGAAAACTCAAGAAATACTCTAATCGTTGAAAGTTGTTAAACGAATGAAAACCAAGCCTTGCTTTTTATAATAGTTTTCAAAACTAGAAACAAGATCAATTACTTCCTAATCGACATATTATTTTTCCAAAATTAGACTAATTGATTTCCAATCAAATAAGACTTTTAATGTTCAAAACTGGAAAGCAATTTATAAAATAAATTAATCTTTCTTAAAATAAAAAGTCTTCTTAATCAAAATGTTAATCAGATTGTGAGTTTGAAATAATGCTTGAAATACCACAATCAGGATGCATGATTGAATGAAGAATTTACCTTAGTGATCGTTGGTTGACATATAAGCCTTCAGAGCATATCTTGAAATTTTGACAGCCACCATCACAACTAATTTACCATCTATATTTAGTCTAATTTGTCTCTAGGAGATGCCAAGCACAAAATCAATACTAACATGGGGTAGAACATATGGCGAAAGAAATCGAACATGAGTTGGAGAGACGTGCACGCAAGGGCAAACTTGAAAATTTGCAAGTTTGGACCCGTCGATTTTCGAAGAGAATGGCAACGCGAGTAGAACCCATTGCTTTGCTATGATGTACTGGCTTTTTTGGGCATCCGAGATCGTTTAGTAGCCCAAAATCCAGTTTTTGTGTTTGAGTTTTTGGAAACTTTGTTATATTTCCTATTTTAAATCCTTGTTTATTCCTAGGATTTCTAGGGTATTTAAACAACTTTAAACCCGTGGTTAGGGTTATGGTATGTTATTCCATATTATCAAAATAACTAGAGGTTCCCTCATGGTGGATTCTAGAGTTGTGTGTTTTAGGCTAAATCTTAGTCATCCAATTGTCACATTGCGTCAATATCCATATGCTTCGAGAGGAACCTCGAAAGAGAAACAAAACAATGTTGAGGGGAATACGGAGGGGCCTCCCCCTCAAAGAGATGAAACAACGCTAAAGGTTGGGTGACCAATTTTCGCTAGGGTTGGCATCTCAGTCATTCATTATATGTGAACTATTAAGGTGAAAGAATAGTTTTTTTTGTCTCAAGTAACAAACAATGAGAATTCTCTTAAATAAGAGTATAGATATATGCCACTAATTGTCAAAAAAAAGTATAGATATATGTGAATTTTTATTGTCCGACAACTTTTATAACTGTTTGATTATCAAGTTATGAAATTACCTGTAAGATGACTAATAGTGCCTAGAGGGGGGAACATGCCAATTAAAAATTATAATTAATAAATAAAAATAAACTTCAGTTGCATGATTGATATGACTTATCAATCCTGAAACATGCAGAACATAAAATAAAGGAACACACAGAGTTATTTTAAGTAGTAAAACCTCATTTCTAGGAAAAATTCATGGGACTCCTCAGTCCAAAACAAATCCACTATAGAACGATGATTACAAGAAGAACTCACACACTTATCCTAGACACATTCTAGATAATGTTTACTGATTTCTTCGTAACTCAACTTTTGTCACGAGATGACCTTCCAACTCTCCTTATGTTGAACCCGATACTTGTCATGATTGATTCAAACTCACCTGAGAAAAACCGCCACCATGGTCTTGGTACCCTCAACTATATGAGTCAACAATGAATGCAATATGAATGATAAAAGTGTTTGATAAATCACCAAACACTTAATGATTTATCACAAATAAAAACGCAGTTTAAGCATGCAAAACTGATGTTCAAAGCTGTGAAAGATGAAGAAGACAAAGGTCTTCTTTTATATGCTTTTTGCTCCACCAAAAAATAAAACCACGTTAAAAAAGATGAGACTAATTTTCACACAAATAAATTCAATCACCAAAGATTTTTGTCATATTCTAAAGTTAAGGAATGCGTGGTCCAATCAATAGGAAAATAAAAACCCAACAAAGGAAATTTATGATAATCCCACCATTAAAGGCGTCCTAATATTTTTAGGTCAACTACCAAGAATATCTCAACACCTTTAATAATGTGATCTGATTAAAACTTGATTTGCAAGTAAATTACTTAAAAGATAAGTAACAAATCATGGATGAAAGAAAGAAAGAATAAGTAAAAAAAAAGATATTGCAAAATATGCCTAAATGAGATGCACTCCTAAAGGGATTCTAATTGATTAAAATCAAGGAAGATCACTGAAATAAAATTATATTAGATTCCAAAAAACGTTCCTATTATGAGTGCATGAAAAATGACATATCTTACCCTTCATATCAAATGTCTAATACGTGTTAAGTCACAATTCTGAAATTCGAAAATTGCTGAATTGTTTCAATTCTACAGTTTCTGACAATCAGAGACATCAATTTTACTTTAACCTTACAACAAAATAACACTTCCAAACTAATACTCAGTTCTAGAAAATGCCAACACAATTTCATACTAACAAGTTCACTATATTATATTGTGATATAGATTAATCATATTTAATTGGAATATTTTCTTATTAAACGAGAGTTTGCACGAAAGAAAGATTGAAAAGAAGCTTCACCCGAAAAGATTCACATCAAAGTTTCTTTATTTATTGGAATAAACCACAAGAAGATGACAGGCCTGAAAAGCATTTTTTTGGATGGTAACTGCTAACTTGGTAAATACCAGAAATCAATTTATTTATAATTTTACAAGGGTCATTGTAGATTCAACCGAACGTCATTTCTTTCTTTTTATTTATTTTTTAAAATATAAAAATGCACGTAAAAACCAGAAATGCCAGAAAAGAAAAAGAAAAAGTGAAATCTTCGTCAAAGCCACAACAACAACAGCAGCAGGCATAGAAATTTCCAAATTTTCCTCTGAAAAAATCTCTACAACAACTACAAGAAAATAAATATAACAAATGAGAAGAAGAAGGGATCAAGTCTTTTCTTTTTCTCAATTTCTCTGTCTCCCTCTCTCTTTTCTCTCTCTTTCTCTCTCCTCTTTCTTTCAGCCAACGCGAATTGTATTTGCCGGTTCAACATTCCCTCAAAGTCAACACGTCACCACCCCATTACCTTCGGAATTAAAATCATCCATTTTCGTAATTAACTTCCACTTGAAGAAAGAAAACTAGAAAAAAAAAAAAAAAAAAAGGAAAATTCCATTCTCTCTCTCTCTCTCTCTCTCTCTCTGTGCGACCTCCACCACTGCGCGATCTCTCTCTCTCTCTCCCTCTCCGAGTCTTCCTGCTCGCGAATCGATCGGTCTGGAAAGGAAGAAGAAGAGAAAGGAGAAAAAGCTAGGACTATGTCGTTCTCCGACTCCGATTCGTCGTCCTATGGCGGCGACTACAAGAATTTTAAGCAAATCAGCCGTGACCGTGAGTTCCCTCCCTCTCCCCCTTACTCGTTGTCCTTTCATTTCACTTCAGTTTCTTTGATTATGAATTTGAATAATTAATGGCTATCTTATTCGAGCTGTAGGTAAACGAATTTGTGTTCTAATTGGTTCAGAGTTTATTGGATACTGAATGATTTAAGTGATTTAGTAAAATGGCAGTAGACGTTCAGAAATTAGAAGTTCAATGAATTTATGGAGTTAGTAATCTGTGACTGCATCTACAATTGGTAATGGATGAACTATAAGGTGAGATAGCTAGCTCATGCTGTGTAAAATGTGGAAGGACCAATTATCCGTTGTGGTGCAATTTGCACCAGCTAGGGCAGATTGTATAGGTTGAAAATCTTGTGATAAAGTTCAGAATTCTTTTATAGGGGTGTTGACCAGCTTGTTCTAAAATATGGATCATCATTACCTTTTTTTCATGATTGTGGACAACTAATTCTTTATGATTGACGCCGACGATATTGTAGTTTTGTTATTATAAATGTTGTCAGATATAAATATGTTAAAATTAGTTTGTTGTGTGGCCATTTTCTGACAGATCGCCTGGTAATTGATCTTTTCTGGTTATTTGTCCCAAATTTTATGTTTAGGATTATTGATTGAAATGCTTCGGTCCTGCAAAACGGGGGACTCAAAAGCAACCTGGAAGGTAAATGCAGCTTATATTAAGATGTCATTCGTGGTAGATATATGCACTGCTTGTGATTATTTTGGAGGATTCATGCCCCCTTTTCTCTCTCTACACGGATTTGTATATATGTATATCTATTATGTATATCATGCATCTGTCTTTTGATTTATAAATTGATGTGCAAGTAATTGAAAAGTGTTTTCATATATTGCATGGATATGGTTTCAAGTAATATCTTTGATAATTTTTTAAAATTTCTGTAAGTTTAGTATCGTATTTGTAAGTTGTAAAAATTAAAAAAAATTGTATCAAAATAAGTATCAGGAATTTTTTTGAACGTCAACTGGAAATACATGTCGTTGATGTGCTTATTATGTGTATACTGCTTGTTTTTCTTTTGGGTCTATGATTGATAAAATTCAGCAGGTGTACTGTTAAGGGTGTTTCTTAGTTTTATGTACTCTGGAATATATTTGGTCAATGAATGATTTGATCAAGGACTCAAGGACTCTTAACAGTTGGGAAATGTGACACCATCTTTAGGGTAATGAATTATCATATTTCTTTTTATTTTGTTAACCCATTTGCTCTGCAATAAGCTGCCACACATTGAATTTTCTCACACTGGCTAATATCCTCCTCCTCCTCCTCCTCCTCTCTCTCTCTCTCTCTCATAAACTGGTTGATGATTTTCAATGTGATAATATTCTTCTTTGGTTACCTGCATGTTTCATGTCGTCCTTGAATCTATATCTCTGCAGGTACTTATTATGGACAAACTTACTGTTAAGATAATGTCTTACGCGTGCAAAATGGCTGATATTACAGACGAAGGCGTTTCATGTAAGGATCAAAAGGACCTTTCTTGAGAAGGTTTTTTGCTCTTTTGGGTGTTGTCTTGGTATTAGCTTTCTGCCCAATCTGTGTTGTTACCAGTTGCACGAAGAGATGCTACAATGTTATTATCCTCCTGTTTTTTTTTTTTGGTCAATCACAATTTACCTAACCTCAGAACAGCATGCTGCATGGTTTTTCTTATGTTTGTGCTGTAGCTGTTCTGGCATTGCCTTATGTTAGTTTAATCAGTTGTCCTGTCTTTTGGGCTGAGGTAAGCATTCAGTGGTCCAGTTAGGCAAACTGATAGACTAGTTATATCTCATGTGATTATAGATTTGTGAAAAAACATCGTTGACATTTTAAGCTAATAAGTGTTTGCCGTTTTCTTCTCCCCCTTAAGTTTTTTTTTTTTTTTTTAAGCCAATCAATTATGATTCTATATTGGTATTCCTTTTATTACATGTTCAGTAGTTGGTTTTATTTCTACTAGTTAACGGAATTCATATTTTCTTGCAGTGGTTGAAGACATATATAGGCGAAGACAGCCATTGCCCTCCATGGATGCCATATACTTCTTCCAGCCTACCAAAGAAAAGTACTACTGATTTAATTTTTTTCATGTTCATTTTTACTATTAATGGTATTAAGTAAATGATGATTGATACTTCTTAGATAGATTGGTTGTTCATCCAGCCTTCCAAAGAGATGTAATACTTTTTAAACTTTGTTGGGATTAATTTTCACGACCAATTTTTTAACTATATGAAAATTGATACCTCTTTTATAGGTTAATTGGACTTTTTCTCTGTTTTACGCAGTCTCTGCTTTGCTTGTTCTTGCTAGTTCTTTTTGTCTTTTCCCTTAGATTATATTTAAAAGTGAAATTAGAGTTAGGTAATGAGGGGGCGGAGAGGGGGAGGGGAAGGACTTGGGACTAATGCCCTCTCCTTTCCCCATTGATGTAAGAAGAACTAAGAGCTACCCTTCTAATCTAATGTCATACATAGGTGGACTGCTTTGTGAATCTGTATTACAGAACCTCATTATGCATTATACCAATTCTGTTTTGAGCCCAAACGTAAGAGAGAAAGTGAGAGCTCATTTTGTTATTAAGTATGCTGTTATGTAAATGAGTCAATCTATGTGTTGAATGTATTATTCTTATAGCATTTTGGTACTATGGTTCCTTAATGAATCTTTCCAGAATCTAAAACCATTTTTAGTCATCATCCAAATAACTTAAGCTTTTAGGAATATTGGTAACTAACAGAACTTATCATGATAGTGGAGTGAGAGATCCTGTATTCAAATCCCTACAACTTAACCTCGCAGTTTATGTTATTTCATGTGTTGGATTCTCTAAGGGTGGAGAGAGGCTCACACTTGAAGCGAGGTTAGAATATAAAGCACTTATTGGTGCACATCCGAACAACTTAATCTTTTGGGAGTAGTGGTACAATAACAGAACTTAACAATCACAAATTGAGACCTCATAATTTGATTGAATTATTAACTACATTATTGAATTTGGTTGGAATGGCAGTCATTGTGTTAGTCTCTGTTCTTAAACCGCCTGTTTCTGGTTGAATTTCTGTGAGATATGTTTTTGACCCAAAAACGTTTCCTTGTTCTTTCTCACCTCTGTTTCTGGAATCATAAGCAATGTTCATGTTTTCTCTTTAAAAAATTATTTTGGGAATAGATGTGAAATAAGAAAATGTTCTCAGTTATGGTAACGTCAAAATTCATTATTGGAATCATTTCCTCTTTCCTGTTGCGTTTTCAACATCAGACATATGGATGGAAACCTTTCTAACTCTCTCTCTGTGGTGCTAATTTGCAGCGTGATCATGTTCTTGTCCGACATGTCTGGAAGAGCACCATTATACAGGAAGTATGTGCAGGAATATCAGTTATTTTTCTTGTTCTAGTTGTTTGTGTGATTTTATCGCATGGAAGTCTGAATCTTTTAATGGTTTCTCCCCATGTATTTTTTCTATGTGTAGGGCATTTGTTTTCTTCAGCTCTCCTATTTCAAAAGAATTGGTTGGTCACATCAAGAAGGATGCAACTGTTTTAACTCGCATAGCTGCATTAAGAGAGGTTGCATTTCTTTTTCATGGAAATTATTTGTTCTTAGATTAGTGATTTTGCCAAACTTTGCATATCAGCCAGTTGCTTCTTTCTTTGTTATTGCTTAAACGTTTATCAGCAGATTCTAAGTTTGGATAAATATGCAGATGAATTTGGAATATTTTGCTATAGACAGCCAGGTATGTGCAGTCTCATGATTTGTAGTCCTTATTTATATAATTAAGATATCCCTTTTTAAAAGAAATTGTTTTAAAAAAAATTCACAAAAATTTAAGTTTCAAAACATCTTAAGTTGGGAAATCATTTATAGATTTTTACAGTGATTTTGTTCAAAACTAAGGGTTCATTGATTTTCTATTCTGTAATCGTCTTTGCCCAGGCTTTTGTCACCAACAATGAGAGGGCTTTAGAGGAACTTTATGGGGATGAGGAGGATTCACGCAAAGGAGTTGCATGTTTGAATGTGATGGCTGCTCGTGTTGCCACAGTTTTTGCTTCGTTAAGGGTACATGTTGTAATTGAATGTATTTTGATTCAAGATTTTAGTAATTTATTTATTTTTCTGAAGCACCTAATTGCCTCTAATTTCCTAGGAATTTCCATTTGTCCGCTATCGAGCTGCCAAGTCACTTGATGCCACCACGATGACCACATTTCGTGATTTAATTCCTACAAAGCTTGCTGCTGGGATCTGGGATTGTCTCATGAAATATAAAAAAACCATTCCGAACTTCCCTGAGACAGAAACATGCGAGTTGCTTATCCTTGACAGATCTGTAGATCAGGTTTTTAGGTGCATGTGTTGGTTATAAAAACATATCATGCTTAGTGGTCCTTGTCTTTATTATTATAATGAATATTCACATCTGAATTTTCAGATTGCACCTATCATACATGAATGGACATATGATGCTATGTGTCACGACTTATTAAATATGGATGGAAATAAATATGTGCATGAGGTAAGTTGAAACATCCATTTATGTACATATGCTTTCAAATTTTGTGATGGATACTTTATCAAGGAACTGTATGTACAGGTTCCAAGCAAAACTGGTGGTCCACCTGAGAAAAAAGAGGTTCTTTTAGAGGATCATGATCCAATCTGGCTTGAGCTTCGCCATGCACATATAGCAGATGTATGTCCTGTGCCTATACTTATCTTCTGGGATTTTCCTTAGCTTTTTTATTTTTAATCACAAACTACCCTTGTCAGGCTAGTGAAAGGTTGCATGAGAAAATGACTAATTTCATAACAAAGAATAAGGCTGCACAAATCCACCATGGTGCAAGGTTAGTGTGTATTTACTCTTAAAAACTGTCATAAGCGACGTACTTGTTTCATTTTTTTAAAATGAATTTGAATTATTTATTTATTTCCTAACTTTCCTTCAATATGGAGATAGATAGCTATAAGACACCATTTTGATCAGAATCTACATCTAAATGAAAATTGGTTGGCATGTAATATTACATAAAATACCCTTTTATCATTTGAGTTGCGCCTAGGGTTGCTCTATAAAGGGCAATGCAAATGTCTATTTGGGTTTTGCTGACATCTGGAATGACTCCACCGTGTAAGATATTTCCATAATGTGACTGCTCTCCTTCCAAAAAAAGGATATGTGATTTGCTCTTTTAGGATTTTTATTATTGGTATTTAAATTTAACCCAAATTTGTGTATAAATAAAATAATTTGATCTTTAATTATTTTCATGCCCTTTTTTTTTCTATCGATTGTATCATACGTGTAAATTTCTTTTAATGTTTGGAAGCTTATGCAAGTCTATTTGGTATGTCAATTTTTGTCTTGTTCTGTTTCTCACCTAAACATTCACCTTTATATAGAGATGCTCGGGAACTATCTACGAGGGACTTGCAAAAGATGGTTCAAGCATTGCCGCAATACAGTGAACAAATTGACAAGCTATCCCTTCATGTTGAGGTTAGTTCTTTGATAGATTATCTAATTTAAAGTATCAGTTTGATTTATAAAATTCCAACAAGTTAAAAATTGGTTTAAGGATTTAAGTTGCTTAAGTATATACGAAAACAACTTATGACAGTGGAGTCTTATTTGTTGTTCATTTGTAATTTCTATTATCTAATAAGGTTCTTAAAAAGAATATGTTTCTCAGCCTTTAAAAGAATGAATTATATGGATTGAGATATATTCATCCAACCAATTATCCTTTTGCCAATACTTATTTGCAAGCTTTGTCCAAATTTGTTTTCTTTTTCCTCTTGAACTTGCCAATTTCCTATTGGAAAAGATAATTTGAGGTTTCATTTTTACCTAACCAAGAGAAGCAACACAGCTCAAATTTCTGTTTCACAGAAAATACTAAATAAAAGTATAACTGGATGAGGTAAGATTTACATTAGAAGTGACAGCATATTGAATGACCAAAAGAAATTTCAAGCTGTTGACTTTAAGTATGATAGCCATGGCTTTAGGCAAAATTTGTTTATTCCAGATTGCAGGGAAAGTTAACAGAATTATCCGGGAGCTTGGGCTTCGAGAACTTGGACAGCTGGAGCAGGATCTTGTTTTTGGAGATGCAGGAATGAAAGATGTGATCAAATTTTTGAATACAAAAGATGTAAGAAACTATAGAAGTATATATATGGACGCACCAGATTCCTTGTCATCATATTTTGTAAAAAACATATACCATTTTTATGCAGGATACGACTGGTGAAAATAAGTTGCGGTTGTTGATGATTCTTGCAGCCATTTATCCTGAGAAATTTGAGGGTGAGAAGGGTCACAATTTGATGAAGGTTGGTACCACCCAAGGTCAATCAGTGTATAGCCTTAGACAAGTGTTCATTTGTGATAAATTTCTTTGTTTTCAGTTAGCAAAATTACCACCCGATGATATGAATGCTGTGAATAATATGAGATTGCTTGGGGGATCATCAGATACCAAAAAAAGCTCAATAGCCACTTTTTCTCTGAAGTTTGATATGCATAAGGTGAATGCATACATTATAATTTTTCTTTAGTTCTTTCAATCAGTTCATCGATATCTAACAAGAGGCTATTCAATTATCAGAAGAAACGTGGAGGTAGGAAAGAACGTCCAAGTGAAGGAGAAACATGGCAGCTTTCGCGTTTTTATCCCATCATAGAGGTACCTTTCAGTTGGTTTGGTTTGTACCCTTCTGAGCATATATGGAATGAATGGTCTGGCATGTCATATGATTGGAACACCTGTATAAAACTATGTCGGTTTATGGTAATGCTTCCAATCTACCTCTAAAATGTATTGGTTCCTGTTTATGGGACAATCAAACCAAGTATAAATGGGTAGCTTGTCTGTTAATTCGATGGCCATGTTGTTGAAGCTTTTGAATTCAAATGAAAAACAAAATATTAGTACTGATACATATTTATAATTGCTCATGTTAAGGTGATTGAGGTTTGCATTTATAAAACCTTTATGAGAAGGCATCTAATGATTCAATCGTCCTAAATAGAAGCTTTTGTCTCCTTGAGGGTTTACTGTGCTAGCAAATAGTGAGTCCTTTAATGTTGGGGTGGGCATGGTATTGTTTGCTAGTAGTAGTGTTATTGTTAGAATAGAGAAGAGACTTGGAATCTTGGAATTGCCACTTCTATTTGGCCTGTGCTTCATTTTATCGATCTTTCTTTATAATGTTTTCTTGTATTCAAATGGACCTTTCATGTGAAATTCGTGTGCTTAACAACAAAAGAAAAAGAAAAATAAACATGTAGCATTTGTTTGCTGATGAAGCTCACTTGGAGAAATATCACACGTAATTAAGGCCTCCATCTTATAATCATCACCATGTCGTGAGTCTACCATGCAACTCAGTTCCAATGGTTAAAGCTGCAAAGTTACGGATTTTGTATCCAAAATTCTCTCTTCTTTCAGGAACTTGTAGAAAACCTTAGCAAAGGTGAACTGTCTAAGGAGGATTATCCATGTTTAAACGACCCAAGTCCAACTTTTCACGGGACATCACATGGTGCAGCAATACATCAACCTCCAGTTGCTCATTCAATGAGATCAAGACGGGCACCAACATGGGCACGGCCGAAGAATTCCGATGATGGGTATTCAAGGTATCTTTGTGTGTGCAGCTGAGTTGTTATTCCCTTCATGATCAAGAAACCCTAAATAATCAGGGCTACTTATGGGATTATGCATTTTGAAACCTACCATATAGTAGTTGTGTGTCCTTCCAATGATTATTTATTTATTTTTCTCACAACTGTAATTTTATTTTTCTCCTGCTGCCTGTAGTGATTCAGTATTAAGGCATGCTTCTAGTGATTTCAAGAAGATGGGACAACGCATATTTGTAGTTATAGTAGGTGGAGCTACTAGATCAGAGGTACGAAAGTGTTCCACTTGTCCTTAAATGAAGTTATGATAATTGCTTTTTCTCGTTTATTGAGCTGAGAAATCATGTTTCGTTTTCAGCTAAGGGTTTGCCACAAGCTCACAACTAAGCTGAGGAGGGAAGTTGTTCTAGGCTCCTCATGTCTTGACGATCCTGCACCTTTTATTACGGTAATGAACTTTAGTTTTGATCTTCAAAGCTTGAGTAGACCTAATATCGTCAGACAATCTCCTACCATCCGCCCCAACTAGCAGTAATTTTAAAATGCTGTTGGCTGTTTTAATTTGCAGAAACTAAAAATGATGACGGCAAACGAGCTCTCGTTGGATGATCTCCAGATTTGAATGTGGAGGCGGCCATGGGAAAGGCTGGGAATGACATTGGTTGTCGCCAATCCAATCTGTAACCATAGATCCATGCATCATCTCATTGTATCCATATTCTTTTCCTTTTTTTTTTTTCTTTTTTTTTTTTTGGGTAAAGACACCTATTGATTTTGGTAGTGGCGCGTTAGACATTCTAGATGGAGCTTAGGCCCCGTTGGTTCTGTGAATCTGTATTATATTGACATGCTGAATCCAGTATTAATATGACCATTAGAAATTCAAAAAACTGAAGCCTAACAACTTTTCTTGCTGCAATGAGGATTGGCACTTTGTCCATTCTAACAGCAGACATAATAATTTGCCTAGGATGGTTAGGCAAATCTCCCTGATCATTAGAACATATGAACACAAACAGGGTGCACCAGTCAAAATGCACTCCACTTGGCTTTAGACGGTAAATTCCTCAACAGCTGTGGTTTAAAATCAGCAAGAAAAAACTTACTTTGAACATTCAAAAACAAAGCCCAAACCTCCCTAGACCTTGGACAGACGTCTACATGGAGGATAGATTCAGAATGCCATCCGCAAAAATTGCAAGAAGGATCAAGGGTTAACTCCCTTCTCAATCTCTGTTCATTAGAAAGCGCTTTACCTTGTAGCGCAAGCCAAAGAAAGATTTCCAATTTAGGAAGGATTTTCCACTTCCATAACAGCTTCCAGCTTCTCCAAAATCACTAAAGATAAGATTATAAGCAGATTTAAGTTAGCTGAAAAGGCCCCAAACCCAATGGGATATTTAATAATTCGTTGCACCACCTAAACCCTAAACCCTAAACCACACTCCTAAGACTCTCCACATCTCCCTTTCCAACTCACCACCCAATATAGTTACCCAACAATGCAGAACCTTGTAAAACACTTTTCCAAGTGGAATGATCTAATCTGGTTTGCAGACAAGGATCCAAAATAGATTGTCCCCTAAGGATCCAAAAAAGAACAAAAAAACCATCCAAGTTATTTTGCACGAGCAGCCAAAACAAGAAGAACAACCCACTCTGTTGAGAATGGCGAAGGTGAAATAGATATGGTGTTTACATGAAATCTTTTTATTTATTTAATGCCCATGAATAAAGAGAATGGTTTACATGTTTATTAAGTGTTTTTATTAGCCTTTGGGTCTAGTTTCCGTGATATGATTGGGTTTTGCTTTTGCAGAAAGAGGCCAGGACAGGAATGAGGAAGTACCCCCCAGGCAACATGAGAAGGCCAACCAGAAAAAACCCAACCAGGGAATAGCTGGCAGGAAGAAGGAAGTAGCCCCCGGCAGCGGGAGAAAGACAACCAGAAAAAACCCAAGAATGATGGCAAACCGAAAAGGAAGCGGATGTAGAAAACAAGCTGGAATGTAAGACGATGTTCAATGCGAGAAGGATTAGAGAGGGAGATAGAGAGAGAAATCAACTTGGATTGTAAGAAACCACAAGTGACCATATCAGTCTCTCCCAAAAGCCAATGTCTGTTGGTCTCTGTATTAGTGCATGTTTCTGCATACTGTTGAGCTTGAATGGATTCTTTTGTAGCACAAATTGGAGAAGAAGGAACATGCATCTGTTGTTTTTTATTAATACTATTGGGATAACTTTTGGTAATGTAAGGCTGAAATATTATTGACTTTCTACTACCTTTGGGACTCAATAGACTCATGTACGGCTGAAATATGCTCATAAGCAATTCTGCACTAAAAAAATACATTTATAACTCAAGAGACTTTTTAACTGTTTCTGCCAAATGCATGAAAGCTTACAATATTTTTTTCTATATTAAGGCGGTTTTCATGAAAAGGGGGAAAAGAAACAAGAATTCCAGTACATAATTGAGCAACAATAAGATCTACAGCATTCTAAGAGGCCAAAAACCTGGCACCAAATGGTTGCAATTTGGGCAGCACCCGTGACAGCTTGGAATATAGGTTTTACAGAGAAGGCCTGCAACTCTATTACCTATCTTTCTTTAGAAACTGTCTTCTAAGTTCTAACTATGCTTTCTTTCGTGACGATTCTGCAGATTACTACATTCATTTCAATAACCCAAAGCACTAATAAGTGCAGAGTTCTTTTGCCTTTCCACCAAGTAGACTTTCTGCTTTTCTCTTCTTGGTTTCACCAAGCCTCTTTACATAGGCAATGTATCCATCCACATCAAATTTCCTTTTGCAGCCTGCATAGTTCATGTAACGTATTTTCCCAAAAATTGGCCGTTCCTTCCAACCCTGAAATGCCATAATGAAGGATCAAATGAGAGAATCTTTAAGAAAAGATGAACACTCTAATTTCTTTGCGATTCATAAGCTCATGGAATCTAGGACCACATCCAACCTAACATTTGTAACTTTGTATTGCATCCAGTTATCGATGGAAAGATTCAATTATGGAAAAGTTAAGACGAAATACAGCTGACATAAAACGCATCACCCAAAGAAAAAAGAGAAATGGACAGACCTGGTCGTGAACACCACATACTGACCACATGCAACCAACATACCCATTCGGATCCCTTCCATCTATTTCATACTGCAAGAGTTATGAGGCAAAGAATCTAGGTGAAAATTTTGTAACCACCTCCAGAAAAGCATTAGAGAACTGAACTTTTTACCTTGTTATTTAGGTATATGGATATTTCAAGGGCTTCTTCAGGTCCTCTTGTCCACTCAAGAATCTTTTTTGCCCAATACATCCTGCACATGACTTTCAAAGTCTCATTGGGTGGATAACATAATCAAAATTTCACACAAGAAAATTAAAAAAAGTAAAACCAACAAATTTTTCTGTTGTGACAGAAAACATTACCAACATTACGATATTAGCAAGTGAAATGAGAATGAAAAAGTAAAAAGAAGCCTATTAGGACTTAATGAAACACTAACACAGCATGCGATAATAATGTAAGCAAACATAGCAACCACAATGGACATCATGCTCAGTAAATAGCAGCATTGCATAAACGGGATGACATAAATCCATAATTTTGTTTTTCTTAAAGATCAAGACATAATAATTCAATGAGAATCCACGAAGTTTACAAATATCAGAAAACATTTATTAAAAAAACCCTAAGCAGAACAGTAAACCATTAAACCATGAAGAGAATATAATCCATCAAAAGGTTACTTGCCGCATAAAACCATGCATCTTCCCATAATAAACCATCTCCAATTGAGAGGCATTCCAGAGCTGAAAGTCAAGAGCACAAGAAATAGAAGGTCAGTAGAGATTGATACAAAAGAGGACCCAAAGACATGTAACTGAGTTCACAAGCAAATACATAATCTGCACAAAGCGCAATCATAATTATATAAAGGTTGAACAGGAGGAGGTGGGAAAACATGGGCAATGTTCGGATACACCAAAATCTCATTCAAACAAGACACGAAAGACGAGCCCAGAAAATCAACTTACAGGATCGGCCGTTTGTGCCTTCTCCAATTGCTCCTTACTGCAATTTCAGTATTTTGTTCAGAGAGTTCATATCCATCATTTCACAAACAAAAATAGCACAGAGCAACAAATAAAAACCAAGATACTGACGTGTAAATATGTTCTCGCTTATCAAAAGCATGGTCCATCAAAGTCTTACGTGCCCATTCCCATGCCCCTTGTAATGAATCATAATGAGGCTGGTAGAAGCAGAAGTTATCGGCAAGTTCTCGGCGCACAATCAACTCCTCTACAAATGCATCAACTGCCTTAGATACCATGTAGAAATAGGAGTTAAGCAATATATCACACACAATAACTTTGCATAAAGCAAGAAACGAATTAATGATAAATGACAGCAAACTGTACTTTCTTGGTGCTACGGCAGAGTCACACAACATATAATGCAAAATCTAGGGCAAAAACAAATCAAATAGTCCGACTTCAACTTGATTAAGAATAGTTAAACCTGAATTTGATATTACTAACCTCAGGACAGAGTTTCCGGATGCTACGTGCCTCTAAGGCGCACCTCTGTGCAGATATTTGCCCAAAATGCAAATATGGAGAAAGACCCGAGAGACCTCTTGGTTTCAAAGGGTTATTCCGGTCTGATGAATAACCCTTCAACCTTTTCGTCAAGAACCCATTTTTGCTACCCATCAAAACTTCCATTGCTGCCTTTTCTCCTGGTTCACACCAATCGATTTCAGGAACTTCTGCTCCTTTCCTAGTTATACACAAGTACAGAATCAACAATGGAATCCCAAATAATCCCATCTAATCGTCAACCAAAGTAAAATGACACCTAACCTCAATACTTCGTCAATGAGGCTATCCCAGTCAATCAATCGACTAGTGCCCACCCATTTTGTAACTGGTAGCTGCAGCATAGGAAATTCGATTCGGTACTCTGGAAGCTTTTTGTTTATCTTACTCCTTATAGTCCTAGCACTATACTCCAACTTCTCTGATGCCGCCCAAAGGGGCACCACATTGTGTGCATCAACTTCATGTATTGTCACAAAATCACTAACCCTCTTGCAAATTTCCTCTTTACATTTCCGAACTTCCCGTAAGGGTGAGAAGTCCGTTACTAAAAGTGAAGCCCCACATTCACTCACAAAATTGGGTATAGTGTCCTCAGCATTTCCCTGTGTGTAAAAATAGAAACCAAACAAACAAGTCCCCATATATGAGTTATGGACCGTCATGAGATTCCAGAAAGCCAAATAGAGCACATTATTTCAGGGTAACAATCAATTCCATTTTTTTTTTTCTCAGAAACCAAACACAAACAGATTACAAATGCAAAAAAGACCAAATGGGTATTTGAAAAATGTAGTCTTTCACTTACCCGGAAGAGAAAAAATGGAATTTGATGCGTTTCCTCAAGATCACGATGCAATTGTCGCAAACCCCTCAGCATAAACCCTAACTGGCGGGCTTTGGCGCCAAGAAACTGATCAAACAGATTGAACGCCACAGCCACGGGGACATTGGCCTTGTGGGCCTGCTCAACGGCGTGGATTAAGGCCCAATTGTCTCTAACCCTTTGGTCTCTGAACATCCAGTAAACCACGGGACCCAGATTTTGACCCGCCGATTTGGACGCTTCTTTCAGAATCCGAACCCGACCCGGTTGCACGGCGGCGGAGTTAGCGGCCATGGATGAGTGGACGGTGAAGAGGAGGGAAAAGAGGGTGCTTGCTAACGTGCACAGGAGGTGAACGAATAATGTGGGCCACGGTCGGTGGGTCGGTGTACGAGTACGTCAATGGGGGAAGAAACAGAGAATGTGAAGTACGTAGGAAATGAGAGAAGAAAAGGAGGGAAACCAAACGGCTAAAGGTGTGGTTTTGAAAGGACATACGTGGATTAGTTTGAACCTCGGATTCGTTGTTAATACAAAATTTGGTTCTTATTTAATGGGCTTGGACTTTAGCCCAAACATACCTCCTCTGTTCCCCTTGCTGGGCTTGGACTTTGGCCCACCTAAAATATGTCTCTGGATCCATTTCCTGAAAATAGGAGTTCATATCACGGGTAAAAAAAATACAACTTACATGTAACAGTTGTATATGTATAAGTGATCACATTGTATATACTCGTTACGTGTAAGTTATAATGATTTGATACAATTGTCTAAGAATTGTGGCTTTGATTTTGAAAATGTAGATTTTATTCTTGAAATGTCAACCCTTGCTCATTACCATACATGAACTATACTGATATGATGCTTAACAAAAGTACCTAACTTTTTTTTTTCTTCTTTTGCTTTTGTTTTTCTGTTATTGCCCAGAAAACCATTATTATGTCTATGACTTTCTTTATTTGTGGTTCCACAACAGTTCTGAAACCACTTTCCCTAATTTTGGTGCCTCAATTAACGCATACATTCTCTTCAGGCTACAACAGTGCGTTGCGTATGCCTTAATCATTGGAGTTTATATATGATATCAGTGTTCAACTAATTTTGAGTTTATAATCTTTAAAATTAGATGCTAATGAGAATTGAGTTATAAACTAATCTGCAGCAAAATTAATGACACTCAAGTACTTACACTAACCCATGATTTATTTAGTTTTTTTGGACAAATTTTGATAACAAAACATGTATCAATGCATCATTCATCATTTCATAACTTTTTTTTAATTTATAAATATAAGCGATATTGTGAGAGGGTGGGAATCAAACACGTGATCTCATCAGATGCATGGATAAATACTATTAACCACCGGAGATGCATACCATCATTTGTTAACACTAATAAGGTTTTCCATCCCATTTTACGTTGGTTAGGTTAGAAATACAACTTCTACTCTTCTAGTATTACAATTTTATTTTTTTTTACTTTTTAAAATTCTTCCACTCATGCTCTCTTTCAATTTTGTGACTTGTTAGGTGTACTACAGCAACAATTGTGTATTGTAATTGCATCACATGGGAAAAACAAATATTGTTATAAGAATTTATGGGGAAGTCTCACTTAATTTCTTTTGTCCTAAGCAACCCAATTAGTTGGGAATACATACATGATGCACCCACCAAATCTAATTTCCAGATTCTATACAGTGAGTAATTATAAAGTGACTAAAGCTGATACTGAGTATTGAGTACTAATGAGACATTTGGGCAAATGGGTAGTGGTTGGGTATGAAACTTTACTGAAATGACAACTTTCTTCTACATTGCCAAAAAGCCCAAAAGGTGTATGAAACTTTGAAGTTGAAGTGAGAAAGATGAAGGGTAATTTAGGGTTCTTAGTTCCAGTCTTTCTATATAGTATATGGACTACAAAATGAAGCACACACTTTGGTACATATGATATAAAATTACTGACAAAGAAGACATAATCAAATGAAAGCACAATTGACTGCTGAAAAAAGCCCCAAAAGGAAAAGGTTAAAAATCAAGGGGTGCTGAATCAAATTATGGTAATTGGAGATTTTGCCCCCACCATGAGAATTCTGTCAATGCCACCAAAAGCAAGCCACATTTTTAACAGTAGTCAAATCATAAGCACCACAGTCATAAGAACTTAATAATATTGTTTAGTGTTAATTTTCTTATACTTACTTTTTCTTTAATATTTGGGATCTATAACTGTTAATTTAATCCGAGTAGAATATTAAAAGGGGAATGCTAGCTACTTTTTCTCTATTTGTCTTTTTAAATTACTTTTTTACCTAATATTTTGACATGTGTATTCCACTTAAACAAGAAACAAAATACGAATTAAAGAGATAAACGGGAGAAGGACAATTGAGAAAGATAGCTAGCAATTTGATATTAAAAAAGTAAATAGGATTATGAGGGGCTAGTAATAGGATAATGACGCAGTTGAAAGAAAAGGAAAGTAGAGTAGAGTAGCAATGATTTCGTTGGTTGTCTGTGAAAGGTGAGTGTTAACTAACTAAAGCTTTAATTAAATAATTAACCAAAATTGATTCATGTAGATGAGATAGAAATTAAAAGGCTGCTATTCATATTGTGACATTTCCTCTGTGTGCACGTGAGCAGTTTCCTTCAGACTTTTTATTCACAGTTTTCGTTGGTGGTTCCTAATCTAAACTACGCCAGAAATTATAACATTTGCTTCTAATGTTAATCATGATTATCTCAATTCTACAAGAGTCTTTTCCACATGCTTTAAACCAAATTATGACATTGTTTCTTTTTTCAACACAAGCGAGACATTAGAGAAGGAGGATTCGAACACGGGACCTTAAAAATTAGTAGCACGCGCTGGGATGTGGGGGCTTTTTTTTTTTTTTTTTTAATTGTCTTCTCCTAGAGTCCCCTGAATCTTGCTCAGTTTTTATCTGATGCAGATGATGGACCATGAGATCGTGCATGAAGCCAAGCTGCAACTACAAGTAATCACAAACAAAACAATTATGAATTCCAATTCGGCAGTCAATAGCATCAGCCCCAGAAAAAAAAACAAACAAAAACGAAAAAGAACAACCAGCAGAGCAGCAGCAGACTAAAAGTGGACCACGTGACTAGAACAAGTCTTCTTTCTAATACTAGAAGTTGATCAGATTTTTTCTCCTGCTCAGTCTGAGTCAAGACTCAAGTCTGATCAGTCACCAACTTTCACAGATTTCGCAGGATCATGTGAGGAGCTGAATGAATGGTCCAACTCTCGTCACCTTCTTTTTGTTTTTGGTTTTGTTTTCTTGTGTTGTTCTGTTTTTCTTTTCATCTATGACAAGATACCATTTAACCAAATTTGAAAGTAAAATAAAATAAACTTCCTTGTACCAATCAATTACCCAACATGCTAAGATTCTGTGTTTGTTTGGTAATTGATCGGGTACATAAGCGTATGGCACCATTCTCTCATTAGACTCAATATTAGACTCATTTGTCACTCGGTGGGATGGGAGACGTGCTCCATTTCTCATCCTTTTCCAGCCTCAAATTTCTCCAATTTTATGTCATGCACAGTCAGTAAAATCCCATTGTGAATTTTCTTAGCTTCATGGGTTAGGAGACTCAACCTAAAATCAATTGGCGACAAATAATAATTTCGTACTTTTTTAATTTGGGATAAACTCACAACGCTATACTAAAAAGTAAATCGTAAGTTTAGATTTATAGTTAATATTACTTGGGACATTTTCCAACCTCAGAAAGAGTTCCCAACCTCAAAAGGAGAGAAATATCATTATATTAAAATTGCAAATCTTTAATAAGATATGGGTGAAAATTACATAAAATTAAGAGGAGATACTTTTTGACTTCCCACTTTTTTGTCGAAAGCAAACTAACTTCATTCAAATCAGATAAACATCTTATAAGCAGCCAAAATTACTGAAAATTTGTAGTGCAACTACATGACCTCGTTATGTAAACATCACCAAAAAAAAAATATCTACCATGTGAAATAACAGTGAAAGTATATATTTATTTTCAACATTGATTTCTCTGTGAGAAATGAAGCGTGCCAATCGAGGAGCTGACCTCTCTAGTAAAAATTGGTGGTCCATGGATCATACTATTTGGTTTGAAACTATATTAATTGTGTGACAGTCAGGTTCCAATAACATAATTTGGTGTTTGAAACTATAGAATTTGGATAATTCATTGCCAGTTGTGATTATCAATTCTTTTGATGTCATGATGCTGATTCTGCTGAAGCTGTAAATGAAGATAGGCCTAGTAAGTGCTTGTCTTTGGTAAGAAAAGAAAACAACAAGGACCACAAGCTTGCAAAGCCCCAACAGCCAGCACTGGCATGGCTGCATGGGTTAGGAAATTTAGAAGAAAAAACAAAGAAAGATAATTAACTAGTTAGGCTACTACTGCAAGAGTAGATTATAAGAAAATTATTTCAACATCTCAACTACTTCATCATGCTTTAGTTTTTAATTTGTACCACTTCTAATTATATTACGACGCGTGGTGAATTGAGATGATACAAATAACAGTACTTTTATAATAAGTCAATTGCGCTAATCATTCTCCTGAAGGTTAAGTTCACACCAATAATTACAGCCTTAGCCATTAATTTCACATAATAATCCCCACTGCTAATCATATATTCTCTTTCTGTGAGTTGATTGTAACTAAAATCAACATTTCTTTTTTGGTCGAAATAAAATGAACATTTTATGTAAAAACTAAGAAAGCAAAGAAAAAAAGAGATTGATAATGAGTAGCATTGGAATAGGGAAGATTCTTGTATAAAGAGAGTGTCTTCCTATGATTAGTATTATATTTCCTTTCCCTTTTACAGCAGAAGAATGAGTGGGGAGAGGAAGAGAGAGAGACACAGAGAGAGGCATAGTTGGTGAGCAGTCAGTGTTAGTGACCTCTGCCGACAAGGATTTCTGTCTCTCACAAAAAAAGAGTAATTAGGAGGTAATTAATATATTAATACCATAATTAATTCTGTCTACTTTTCTACTCACTTCACTCAACCATCCAAAAGTGAGAGAGAGAGAGAGAGAGAGAGAGAGAGAGAGAGAGACCCACATGAATACTTGATTGTGAGGTGGTGGGTGTGAGTCGGTGAGTTTTGAAATTAACCACAGCAGATAAAGAGAGAAATTTTCTAGCTGTGCAGTTTCTTGAGAAGAAAAAAAAAACAAAAAAGAAAGATCTGCGGTGCAGAGAGCAGAATGAGAACAGCATGCATGAAAAGATGCTGAAAGAACCTGTTATAGTTTCCCTATTTGGGAAACAACTTTACCTGGAATGAAAAAAGAGCAGGTGACTTAGCTATTTTGTCAATCGGTTGGTTCCCATAGTCATTACCAAATAGTACGGCTGTACCATATACCATTCTACAATTTGCGACTCTTTTCAATAATAAAGATCTCCATAATTTGGCTTCTCAATTACAAGTAATAGGTAATTACGTGACCTAGATTTACACAACATTCGCATTTCAGAATAAAAAATGAGAGTTGTTATTGACATTCTAGAAAAGTCGCCTTATATTTCTTTCGTACGTTTTTGTTAAAACAGAATGCATGATGGCTTTTCTTAAATAACAATAAGAGTTCCAAAAAGAATAAATAAATAAATAATTATGTGTAAACCATGTGGTTGTAAACAAGTGAATAGACAACTACATATACATAGACACGATATCGATGCATACATCAGTTTCCAAGACCACTAGCTGTTAAATATGTAGTTTTTCAACTCCAAGAGGACTAAACAAGTCAAGGACCCTAGATGAAAAATGAGCCTAAAACTTGGACTGTTGCATCGTTCTCAAGCATCTTCTGTGTTGCTTCATGCCGACAGTCTTCTTTTGCAATTGGGTTCTTTCAACACCTTTCTTGCAATCATGGGAAGCATCGCCCAATGACTCTCTCTCTGCATGAACAACTTTCATGAAGCTTTGGAATGTTTAAAAGAGAAGTTATCCCAAAAACAAAGCTCTGTGATTTGATTTGATGGCAGAAAAGAAACCCTCTGATCCTATCTCCATGACCAAACCAAAGCTTGGAAAAAGACTTCCCCTTCTCTCAGTTTTTTTTTTTTTTTTTTTTCATGGTGAGGTGGGGGGGCTCCACTTTTCTAAGGACACAAATACCAGAACCAAATAAAAGTGGATGAGATAGAAACAGTTAGAAGTGCTCCTCCAGCTCTAAAGCTTTTTATGCTTGAGGTCTTTACAAGGCTGTTGTTGACCCCCACACTTTTCTGAAACTCAGCTTGCCATTCACCCAACCCATTTAGTGCAAAGCTCTCTGCTCCTCTCTGCAAAGGACACGTCATTGCAGAAATTTCAGGTCAAAAATCCTTTCTTTGGATCCCTTTTTGGCAAACCCTTCTTTTGTCATGGTCCAATGGTTATGCTAACAACCAACCATCTTAAGGTGGCCTCTCCAGTCCAATAATATCTTTGTCGAATGCTTCTGCCAAAAAAGAGAGGAGATAACATTAGCATAATTCTATCCAGCTAATTATGCAGCTCACATAACTGTAGTTAGTGATTTCACATCTAAACAGAAGTTGTCAACACATAGCAAAACTTTTCTGGTTTGGCAGATTGGATAAATCCAAACTCCAAACCCACAACATTTCTGTGATTAGACTCGAAGAACAACTAGATTCAAGTCCTTCAGGAACCTAAAGAAAAGTAAAATTCAACACCAGAAGTGGTAAGAAACTGAAATTTTTATGAGTTGGGTTTTTGACTGGGCAGGTATTTTGATTGAAGAAGTAAAAGGCATGTCTAAGCATAACAACTAGAGATATTCATAAGAAACAAGATCATTCAGTCATTTTATTGTCTTGGTACGAGGATGTTGATTGAATAAGACCTCTAGATAAGCAAATGAGGACCACAAGACCCTCTGGCTTCTAATTCCTAAAAGATAAGCTGCAAGGTTTTGGGTGAAACCCTTCTCATGATTCTTCACCTACAGAACAAAGGAAAAGGGTTTGACTCTACACTTTAATCTAAAATTTCAGTTGGACTGTTGGACGATTTTGAAGATAAATTTTGCAACTTTTTCAGAAAGAAAGTCAATTCCCTTTGTAAAAAATATACTTCATCAATAATGGCAACATGGAGGAGCTATTATTATGACAGTTGAATTACAGTGCACCTTCTGCTTAGGATGCAAAAAATGGCTCCTGCAGTTTAAAAGCAAGATAATTGATGTAGTCAGTGATACCTTGTTCAGAAAGAAGAAAAATCACATAATTGCTTTACGCAAATTACAAGCCAAATCAAAATAGCTACATAATCTATCCATGAGAAAGATGACAACACCAACATGTTCACAAGATTATAGTTCTTTAATTATAGCTTAATTAGTTTAAACTCTATTTTAAAAAGCAAAAGGAGGAAAAAGAAAAGGTCAATCTGGAGATTTGATACTAAAACAAAGGAGAAATAATAAAACCTTCCCCTTTACAAAATATTATTTATCTCAAAGTACTTGAGGTACAAAAATTTTACATCCTTCCTGTTCTTAGCTCAGCATCCTCTTTCTTCACAAACAAGAAGTGTTCCTTTTCAGCAAACCCAAAAACTTCAAAATCATGCTAGAGTGAAAATGGGCAGTGGCTCAAATCATGAGGCTGTGCAGTACTAGAAATACAAATTCAATCCCTACAGTATCCCTCTTTCCCTGACCTTACTGCCCTAAAATCTTCTAGAGAGTAAGTAAACAGGTACAACATGAAGAAAAAAAAAATAGTGAAAAGAATTCAATAAATCCTACAAATTTCAATTTCTACTCAAGGAAAAAAAAAGAGTTACACTGAGGATGTATCAACAAGAACTTCAGTTAACACATCATCCTCACCGTTTGCTAAGGCAAGTAGCTCTGCATCCTTATCTTCATCACAGGAAAAATCCCGCCTCTCAAGTTTGGAATGAGCTGCAATGAATATCAACTTCTGTGCCCTGTCCATGCCCACCCTTGAGTGCCCATGGGCAGACACCCATCTCAATAAAGACCAATTGCATTTGAACCCACATGAAGTTGCATGTAGGAAGATGAGCCTAACTGCAACCTTCCCTAGTGACTTAAATTCAGTGAGGTATGTCTCCCACACAAGCCGACTGCTCTGTGGGTTAGCAATTCTCATCTTGCCTGTAATGGGATCCCTTTCCTTCATCTGTACAGCACGTGCATATACCGGATCAAGCCCTTCTGTTCTCCATTTCATGAGTTCCATTAGTGCAATATGGGCCTCCTCCCTCGTCACAAGCCGGGTTATGAGCTTGTCCACATCCTTCTCCTGCTCTGGTGTCAACAATTTGAAAGGTGGAAGATACTTCCCACTATTATCCCTAATCAAATAAAGTGGATCAAGTATAAATGCAGCAGCCCAAGCTGGATGGTAATTCTTCTTGAACCGCCTTTCAATCACCTTCTCCACCGGTTCTTCGGCAATGTGGAAATTGGAACACCAATCCTTCACTTTTGCTCTTAGCTCATCCCAAAGTGGGAGGCATTTCCCAACCAGCGGCCTCTCTGTTTCAATTTCTTGAGCCATATCCTTGATCAACTTAACCAAGGAATGCACTGCCTCCAATTCATTCCAAAACCCCACATCCCCAATCATCTCAGCAACTTCCCTAGCTGTTGGGTCCTCCATGGACGCCACTTTATAAGATTCATCCAGCAAGACCAACTGAAGTGCTCTGGCTGAGCTCAGAATATCCTCAAGCATTACATGCACTGATCCAAAGTTGACCATTTCAAACTCACGCAAGGGCACTCTTAATAACCCAGCATGACCATATTCTTGGGACTGATACTTATGAAAGCTACCCCTAACCTGAGACTTGTTATTCACGAAATTTGCAAGCTTGAAACAATTTTCAGTCACAGCCTTAAACAATGGAAGTTCCTTACTGAAATCCTTAATCAAACTATTGAACCCCTGAAACTGACAAGAAAGATTAACCATCCAGTGATTCCGAGTCTCTAAATTCCTCAATGCCTTGGACTTAAACTTATCTGCTACTATTCCTACACACTGCTGCACAACATTCCCACAAATGCTTGTCACTGTGTCCCACAAAACCTCCTCAGCATACGTAGAAGGCACAGAGCCACCCACAAACACAGCTCTCCTGTACAAACTAGTCCCATTGGGAAGATTCACAGTCAAATTCACAAGACCATCCTCCCCAAACGCACCAAAGCTCTTGTTCTTCCACCCATCAGAGGCAACCTGAAAGAACATGGCGTCTCTAATTCTGGCCTCTGACTCGGCCTTAGCTTCCTCAAACTTAGCATCGAGTCTCGACCCAGTGAACTCCCTCCGAGAAATCGACGGTAAACCCACCTGGTTGAGAAAAGCTCTGAACTTTGGGTGCTCAAGGCTCGAAAACGAGACCGACCCACAAGACTCAAACAACCAATCAGCCAAAAAATCAAGAGCAAATTCCACCTGGGTCTTACTCAGCGTCGGCCCAGGTGAAGTTTTGGGACTCTTGAGCTTCTTCACACTGTCCTCCAGCATCGCCAGAGCTCCCAAGTCGTCTTTCCCACCGGATAACACCAAATGCGGCTGATGGGTCACAGCCGTTACCGCCGTCTGAGCCGTCGCCGTCGTCGGAGAGTAAGTGAGCTCGCCACAGAACCGAGTCGGGTCCACTATCGCAAGCGGGGGAACATGGTACGACGACGTCGAGGCCGAAACGGAAACCGAAGACGAGCTTCGCTTCCGATGGTTATGGTGGACCGGAGTGGGAGAAGGGGGCAAGTTGATCGTGGAAGAAGGCGAGAGAGACGAAATGGGTTTGGCGACGGAGTTGAAATTGGGGCAAGTCCCGCGCTTTAAATGCTCGGAGGCGGTGCGCGACGGGTTCGAGGCGGAGAAAACGGCGTCGCATAGGGAGCACCGGAGCTTCACCGCCTTGGGCAACCCAGTATCGGTGTTGTGGACCAGCATAGGCTCCAAGTGAGCCCAGTACCAAGCCCCTTTGCCCTTTATCGCCTTCGTCCGTACCATCACAAGCCCTTCGTACCTCTTGTGCACGGCTTTGGCCGCCGCCTCGTCAGCCGACGCTGACGTGTCCACCCCCAGAACTCCCACGGCCTGCGTGGTGGTGTTGGTAGCCGCCATTACCGAGGACCCAAGTGAGAAAAAGAAAAAAAAAAAAAAAAAAAAAAAAGCAGGGCAGAGTTGTAGACACGCTAGCGAAATTTCAAGACTTTGAGGTGGTTGAATTGCAAAATCATGCAATTGGTCAGCCTCTTGTGACCATCGTCGTTGAAAGGAACACGACGGCGTTTTTGGGGTGGTGGCATTTGGCCGGAGAAGGAGAAAGCAGCGGGGTTGGGCGGGTCTCCATTACCCGACCCGGCGATCTGGATATCTCAGACTCAGACTGAGATGGGTTTGGTTTGGTTCACTTAAGCTGCATATTTCTTTCTTTTTTTTTCCTTTTTTTTTTTGGGTTGAAATTTTCTTGTTTGAGAGAGGCTCTGTCTCTCGGAGAAAAGAGAAATAGGGACAAAACTCAAGTGAAAGAGATGTTATGTAAGGTGCTCAGTGGAGGGCACGTGACGTCACGCGCCACCACGGTGAGCGTGGGGAAACATGGGTGCGTTTCGTTGATGGAATTGGAAACTACGACCGTGCGGTCACCGTGAGGTAATATTAATAATGCCAACACTCACAGTCTCACACGGACAGAAACAGTACCTGACATTGATCATCACCCCCTCCTCATTGGAGCGTGACCCGCACGTGCCACGCAGGGTTTTGGGGTTTTTGCTTTCATTATTTTTTTTATTTTTTAAATTTTTTTGCTCTCTTCACTTTTCTTTTCTGTGTGTTGTTGGGTCTTGTTTGTGGGTCCTTGTGGGGAAGGGCTTTCTTTGTCTGTTTCTTTCTTTTTCTTTTCTTTCCGCAGATTACATAATTTTTTTTTTAAATTTTTTTCTCTTGTTCAATTTAAAATTTTATTGAATTTTTTAAATATTTTTAAATAGGAAAAATGGGGACCATTTCTGATTTTTTTTTTCCCCACAAGTTAATTTAGGTTTCCTATTGTGACTTGTTGTTCATGTGGTTTTTATTCAGGATGGAGACATAAAAGGGCAACCTAGGAATTCAATGAATTCCAACCAGTTCCTTCTGGGCCAGTGTTGACCAAGACAAGGAAAGAGAATTTGCCTTGAAAAAGGTCACCAAATGCCCCTCTCTCTCTCTCGCTCTCTCGCTCTCTCTTTTCTGATTATTTAATGATGTCATAGATATTATAGCATTGTTTTATTTACCACAATAATTATATTATATTTTATGTCGCAATGCATCTAGTACAGCCTCTTCTTTTTATATCTATTTACTGTTTTCATTTTTTAGTGTGTAATTTTAAAAGCCTCAAAGAGTAGAGTAGGTGGGTAGCTGACATTCATGGCCCAAGCGAGAGGCTGTGTACATCTTGACACAATTCCTTTTGATTCATGAACTTGCTTTTTTATATTGGATTGGATCCCTGTGGTTAATGTTTTCTCACTCACTGCCTGTCGTATATCTAATAAGGATATACTCAATTGTCAATTAGCTGCTAATTTAATTATATTTTTTGCGGAATGTGTCAAGTTTAAATTCTAATTTTGCAGATTAAAAACAAAAGAATACGACGGTCAATATTTCATAACACTGTAGAAATTAGGAATTGTTTAAACATTGAAAGAAGTATCGCGTTCAAATTTTTTATTTATTAATTGAAAAATAACGAGTAATAGCTCCGTGTAGAAATATAATAATATCAGTGTACGAGAAATTTGGGGAGTTAGATACAACTCTCACCCTCTCTGATTTTTGAATTCGGTTTTGGGTGACAACCAAATTGAGCATGAGTTGATTGGGAAATTAAATAGAGTTTCTTTTAGCCACCAAAGTGTCCATAAGCTAATTAAGAATTAATCACGATTCACAACTGATGTTGTCAATAAAATTGACCCAGTAGTCAATTCCAATGGGTCAATAGCCACATGCCCAACTGTC
Organism: Prunus dulcis; assembly: GCF_902201215.1. Taxonomy (NCBI): domain Eukaryota; kingdom Viridiplantae; phylum Streptophyta; class Magnoliopsida; order Rosales; family Rosaceae; genus Prunus; species Prunus dulcis. Next base: position 8,263,821 of record NC_047654.1, read on the forward strand.
ATCCACGTTCTGATGACCCAACCCATAAAACGGATTTGAAGTCTTTGCCTTCAATTACATATAAAGGATTTGATGCCTTTAACCCAAATTAGTTGGTCGTGTTGTCTTGTTCACATTTAAATTCTAAGTATCACTTATAAAGAGAGGCATTGATTAAGCCCTAATTAAGAGTTTGGTTTTTGGTATTTTTTTTGAAAATATAAGCGATAATCTAAATTAGAGAGGAGAAGAATTTCTCTCACACACACAAATAATGACGTGATTTAGTATTTAAAAAGATGATTTGTAGATCCTCTTGTTTTGGCTCAACATATACGGCAAAAGGAATGCCAACAACATTGCAATTTTGGTAAGAAATAAATCCCTCATGGGCTTTGTCATTTTCAAAACTAGATATTTCTCAAGAATGGCAAGGATGTTTTTAGTTTTAAAATGCAGAGGTCTCTGTCCACTTCGCTATTTCAGGTTCTCCTTTTGGACTTTGGATTTCGGATTTGACAAATCTCAGATTGAACCCATGTTTATAATAAACCTTGTGGATAGAGATTATGTCAAATCTCAGATTCAGAGTTTCATTAGTAACACATGTTTTGGCTCCTCTTCCTCTCCAAGCTCCCAGTAGCTTACCTTTAATACTTTTTTATTGAAGAAAAAAATGTAGGCTATGATGAAATATTGGGTCTACCACCACCAGATGGTGAATGGTTAATTTGCTCAAAAGTTTACGCTATCATGAAAATTTGAAATGATGGATTTATTTATTCAACATTTGGTACAAAAACGACTTTCACTAGTAAATTATTCAACATTTGGTATAAAATCGAATTTCAAATGATGTTCAATCTGTAATCTCGTGCTCTGACGCGGTTTATGTTAATCCAAATCATACTTGATTGATTTTGTTATAGATAACATTGAATCTCATTTGTTTTTAGTAAGTATTAACAACGTATTTATGTATTGACACTTAATTAATTTGGTGAGTCGAAAATGGTATTATTATTAGTATAAAATTATTATCATTCAAGATTTAATTCGTTAATATTATAATCGAAATACATTACGTGACGTCAAATTATCGCACACAAAATGAGACTTATAAAATATGTACTGGATCATACATACATTTTTATAAGAAAACATACACTTTGACCAAACACATACACATTGATTTGCACCATCTATTAAAACATGGATAGATGCATGGTTGCTGAAGTGTTGTAGTCTCCGAACTCATTCATTGGCCATTATACATTGGTGCAATCTTCTTTTGTTTTCTCCTATTTTACAGTAGTGCAATCTCTCTCATAAACTTTGATTATTTTTCATTTTTATTATGCTAGCTAGACAAAAAAATGATAATATTAAAATAAAATGAGGATAATGCGATGTGTCGTGACTAGTCGGGATATTCGTAGGATTTATGTCCCGATATAATCCATTAAATAGGTGATTTTTTTTTTTCTTTTTTCTGTCATGAACTTGGAAGCTTGAAAGAAAACTGAAAGGATTCAAATCCAATTTCTATTTGCCGTATTTATTTGCAAATCGCAATGTTGTCACATTTCAATTATGGTTATGAGCTGGAACCTTCTAAAGTTTTTGTGTAAACACCAAAAAAATTATATTGTTGTTTCCTCTTGAAGCAAATATGTGTTTTGCCCGACAAAAGGTTGAATTGTGTGTCCAATATGAGGGTTAAATGTTTTTACCGCTCTAATTAATTGAGCTATTCCAGCTGATTATCTTAGTTTTTCATATTTTCTCAAATTCTATATTTTTTTTTGTCAATAATAATTTTGTTTAGTGACATCTAGTTATATTTTACTGAAAAAAGTCCTGAATTTAAATTCACGTAAAAGAGTTTGTAATATTACGGAATAAAAATAAAAGTCTTATTTTGTTTAATTGTCGGGCTGAAACTAGGTCAAGATCAAAGCAGAGCTTTGAAATCAATCTCGAATTGTTAATTGACAGATTACGTTGTTAGATGATGAATGTAAGAAATCAATCATACATTTACACAAAACATATTCATTTTAAAAGTCCAACAACATGCCATCAATCACTTATAGTTGTTGTCAAGAGATATCCATCCATGAGTTTGTGTTTGCTTAGGAACCTAAATCCATGACGAAAGTGAGGAGAGATACAAGGATACAACCGGAGATATATATCCACATGCTGGTAATGATTACGTGAGGGATCAAAGCCATGTGTAAATGGCAAGGATAAAGAAGCTGACATTCCCCTAATGATTCTTCCATAAAAGAAAAGCGATGGAATCTAGGAAATGATGAGAAAGCTAATTTTGCAAATTCACCTGCTCTTTAAAAGTAGGGGAAAAAGAAAGAAGAGAAGAAAAAAAGCATTGAAAGCTGAAACTTATTTTGCAATTAGAAACAGCTGGCAGCCAGATGAAGCACATGATTGATTGCAGGGGCCACTGTAATGCGTTTAGGTGTAAGTTGCAGTGCTTTACTTCAACTCTGAGAAGAGAATTAAGATTTTGTCTGCTACAGATGAGATGATTACCTGATGGGTTAATTGGATATGGACCTTGATTAGCGTCTGATTATTATAATGGAAATGCAATTTCTATTTTATTTTTGGAAGAAATAATGAAAAAAACAGAGAAGAAGAACGAAAGAAAGAAAGAGAAGAAAAAAATTCGAAGTTGTAACAGGGAAGACTGGGCCGCATGGTATGAGCCGAGAATGGCGGGTTAACTTTCGAAAAAATTATACTTGGCGCCCACCGTGGGGCTCGAACCCACGACCACAAGGTTAAGAGCCTTGCGCTCTACCAACTGAGCTAGACGGGCGATGTTTGATTAGACACCGCATTATTCATATTAATAGTAGTCCCACATAGGGAAAGTATAATAGTAATTTACACCTTAAATATAGGGTTGTTATTGATAATATCACCAAGGCCTTTGGGATAAAACCCCACACCTATAATAACCAAAAGAAATATATTGAATTTAGGTGGTTAAGTTGGGAATAATATCGGTGCTAGTGGGTGGGCCTATGCGGTGTTTAGTACTAGCATTGCATAGTGTCTGTGGGGTAATCCTACGAATGTTCGATGATACCCACACGCATAAGTGTGTTAGTATGGGTGGTGGGCCTATGCATTGGTTCAGTGTACTAACACGCATAAAATGAAGGCCCACTACTAATAGAACTGAGGCTTTTTGTAAATTTTTTATTCACATCCTCATCTCTTTGTATTAAATTACGTATTAAATTACTTTTCCAAATTTGGCCAAACAAATTCAATTATTTACTACAACGTTGAATTTATCTAGAAGCCCCAAAAACAAAAAAAAACAGTTGTGATTGCTTTTGGTACTCTTTCACAGTCCAGCATCTTCCAGAATTTAAAAAATCAATCTAAATGCGGTGTCTTCAGTCCATATACAGTTGCATAAGCTAAGTTAGAAATGCTATACAAGTTTTAAAACCTTTTCAGTAGTTTTTTTTTAAAATTGGATATGGCACATGTACTTGAGGCTTCAAATGCCATAAGCCCACATGGCCCATTATCGATCACCAGGAGCATACAATTTCATAAACTGAAAGAGAATGGCAAATTGAGATGTGTACATTTCATATTTTGATTTCATACTCTAAAGAAAAACCGGCAATTAAATTTCGGGATCACAAACACTGCACAAGTTCATGATGTTATAATTTGAACATACTGCCAAAAACACAAGTCTGGACTCTGAACCTTACAATCTAACTGATTTTGAATCCCCTCCCCATCCCCCAAGCTACCCAAAATCACAACTCTGAAAAACCCAAAGTTAATCTGCTCCTGAGCCACTAAAAGCTTCTACTTTCCACCCTGGCATGGTGATGTCAACTTGAAAATCAGAGGTTTTATAGAGCTGTCACCAGCGAGAACAATACTGAAAGGGCATTTCTGCAGGCAAGGTTACGCAGTCTCCGTGCTAATCAGATTTAAGATCTACAGTAGAATTATTATATGAACCACTGTTTTGGACACCAAAACTTTCCACTTTCAACTGATATGGATCACCGAGATTGGTTAGACGGGAGAAACAAATGCAAAATCCAAGATAAAAAGACCTGTCATGCCAATTCAATTTTATAACTGACAGATGATGCACGGTTGGGGTCAGAGGCGGTTGCCTAAGGCCGTAAGCAAAATATGGGGAAAGCGTGATAGTAGTCCTGGAAGCAACTAATTGATAATCTCAGGAGAAAAGGTTTTGCAGGTTTACCTTCATAAGGTTCTTCTTCTGATACCAGTATCCCTGTTGGAATTGATCAAGCTTTGTCCTCCAACATAGTGTTGGTAATCGTGGTACTCAGCACCGCCAGGGGAAGTCATCACTGTATAATAAACCATAGATTATAACTTGATCCGCATCAAATACAGTGGTCAAACTTCAGTGCACGATACAAAACAAGCATACAACGAGCAGATATTGAGAAGACGCCATACAGTTCTTAAGCTTCCTAAAAAAATTATAAAAATAAACAGTATGGAATAAGTCATCGCAGACTCATACATGCAATCCAAGCAACTACCCTGAATTCATAGATTGTAGCAGTCTAACTAGCACATACAAGTTCTAAGGCTTCCTCCTCAGCCAACCCACTAAGGGACTAATGTAATACCCTATGTGACTGAACTAGCTCTTTATCCACAAACATTCCACCTATAAGGTGGCAGAAGCCTCACTAACGTAATTCTCTAGCCTTAACCAACAGTATGCAGTTAATCTCATGGGTCCTTCACCATAGCAGTTAGAGTCCTTCCAAAAAATTACTTTTCATTTTTTATTTTAGATCCGTAATCACCCCCTGTATTTGGAGTAACTTTCAACATTACAGGCAACCCACCACATGCAGCTGTGATCAGATACAAGTAAGACAATCACTTCCGGCAAAGGATTTTTTTTGGTATCAGCCCTTTCCCATGTCTCTCTCTGAAGTGCTACCATAGTGGCATGAGGAAAGTATACATATCTGAATTATTATGTTAACAATAAGGCTTATACAAACCGATCAAAAATAACATTCAACGCACAAAAAGCTGACTCAGAAACCAAAATTCATGTACTACCTCTAACAGATAAACCAAACGCATGTAGTGCTTGTATAAAAGCTTGACGATCAGCATTTAAGCATGAAAGCTGATTTGATAAAACTCATGCAACCTCCCTTTGAAGAATGTTTTACAACAATTTTGGTGCTGAATAAGACATTATTGACCAACATTCAACCTATTTGCATTTTTCCCAAAAAAATTTATTTGTCGATGTGCAAATGATTACTTTTGCCAGATCATTAGGAGAAAAAGGCATTATTGTACTGATCCTAGACTCCATCATTAAAGTGAAGGAACTGTTTAAGATCCTTCAAATTAAAAGTACTGAGCATAGAATTCTATTAGTAAAGAGAGAAAGGAATTCCAAAGTTGTCATTATTCAGTCACAATCAGCTAACGAAGAAAATGACTACAAGCACCAAAAAACAAAAAGCAAAATGCAGCATGTGTACCCGCTGCGTGTTTTCAATGGCCTCAATCTGCTCCACGACCAGAATGTGACCATGTGGCCAGGAGCATATGGTGCTGCAAACCGAAATGGAGCAGTGTACTTATGTTGAACTCTGTGGACTTTCTCATACCCCAATTTGCTATGCAAAAATCTGTGAATGCAGTAGTTGGTATAATCTTCTACCAAGAAATAAACTAACAATTGGAAAAGCTTCTCCCATCCAGAAGGCAATGGCAATCCCGTTCGAATCCCTATTATCTGCTTGTAAACAGAATCTAAGCATATTCAAAAATATGCCCAAAGAGAAATTATTACAGGAAATAGAGGAGAGAAAATTACAAACTTTAATCAGCCCGTAATTGATGCAGGTATGCTAAGAATAAAA
>NC_047654.1:8581600-8689218 GCF_902201215.1 Prunus dulcis
TACCTTACTCGATCGATTTGGTGGAGAAACGAAGGAGAATTTCGAGCTGGAAGTTTGGGTAGCTTCGGAGGAACCTCCGCCGGAAAACATAATTTTTCGGCCAGCTCAGGGCGGCCCCGGGGTTGAGGTCGGTCAGGTTGTGACGGCGACACGAAGGCGGACCCGTAGGTACCCACGGCGGAGATCGGCTCGGCCTGTGGTGGCGGGACCGTCCCTTGGAAGGCGAAGGGTCACACGACCCAAATCGCGCGAAGGAGAGAGAGGGAGGAGAGAGAAAGTGACGGGGAGAAGAGAGAGAGGGGGTATAAAATCTGACTTTTTGGCTAAATTACCATTTTGCCCTTCGCGATTTTTAGACCATAACTTCTTCGTTACAGCTCCAATTCGGGTCTACTCCGTGTCTACGAACTCCTTTCGCCGCGCTCTACGCAATGGCGTAAGCGAAATTCCCAAATTCTTTCTCGATTAAAAAGTCAAATTTTTCCCTAATAAAATATGCGAGGGTAATTTGGTCATTTTGCTAAAAGATATTTTCCTTACCTTTCTAGATATTTCTTTCTTTTTTTTGATATTTTGTTTTGGGTTCTTACATCTAAGCTATTTCTCTTTATGTCATTTGGCTAGTAACGGGCACTATATCATCAAAAAATGAAGACGTAAACATGAACAATCTTTCTCTCAAATAAATTCCAGAGCTGATCAAATTGGTCTCAAGTTTCTCAAACAATTTTCTTGCTTTCACTCTTTGATTTTTAGTCAAAAACTCTTGTGAAATCCTTTGTTTATTTGCTATGCCTTCTTTTTTAGTTTGTATGATTTTCAGTTGACTATCGTTTTCAACTGTGATTATTTAAGATTCATTGTGTTTTCATTCTAGTTAGTCCAAATTGAAGTTATTTCAATCCAATTACCTTTCTTTTACTTGTATTTCAATCTAATCGGACTTGTTTTCACTTTTAGTTTGTAATGTCCATTCGGCCTTATTTCTATCATCATTAATTTATTTAGTCCTCCAATTACGATTTTAGCACTATATTCTTTGAGTTTGTACATCACATCAGTGGAATATTGAAATCCTTAATTAACCAGGCATAGAAAAGAATTATGGTGTGTTTACTAATCAGGAATTTGAATTCTCATCAGAAATTGAATTCCACCTATGGAGAATTCGTACGTTTACTTCACATCAAGGAATTGAAAAGTAAGTGGGGCCCATACAAAATTAAGAATTGAATTCTTGATTTTAGAGGAATTCAATTCTTAGGTGGGAGGTGATATTCTAATTCTCGGAGAACTAACCTATTAGGAATTCTTTTTTTTTTTGTCCATTATATACTCACACAATTTTCAAAATTCCAAATTTGTCATATACTTTAACCCAACAACGAGGACATTTTAGTAATTAGTACCACTTATACCTCAATTCCTAATGGTTTAGTAAACAACTTCAATGGGAATTCAGAATCTAACTCCCCTCAATCCATATGATTTGGTAAACAACTTCAATAGGAATCCGAAATTTAATTCTCTTCAATTCAACTCATCTTCAATTCAATTCCTCTTAATCCAATTACGATTAATAAACATGCCATTAATGCAAACCAGTTTCCTACTTTGAGGATAATAACTTGAGAGAAGTTAACTTTAAGGCGCAAGATATTCACTTTGTTTATGTTTGAGACATACTCTTCCGATTACACTTTTTAGTACTGATAATGGCATGCCGATAATAAAAGCACACAAAATATACTTCAGCCCATTGAAGGGCCCAAATAACTTAAAATCAATACTTCTAGTGCTTAAATAGAAAGCCACGCTTTTTGGGTCAACAAAACCCAAATCACATCTCATGCAAAAATTACGGAAATTGTTGTAAAATAAGTGGATGTTGTAGTTGGCTATGGCTAATGTAAAACGGCTTGTATTTGACTTTGCAATGGTTGGAAGGTAAAAAGCGTGCGAAGTAGAAAATGCTTGTGTCAAGTGACACTTTGGTTTCCCAAAAGTTGAACAAATTTTAGATTTCCCAAAAGTTTCTCTTAATTATTTTCCCAATTTAAGTGACACTTGGCATGTGATATGCATTAAAAAATTTAAAAAAAAAAAAAAAAAAATCTAGACTCCAAGGCGAGAATGCCACTTTAATTGCAAAGTGGACAAAAGTTAAAAAATAAATTGTACAATGGCTTCGCCCGGGTTCGAACCGGAGACCTTCAGTGTGTTAGACTGACGTGATAACCAACTACACCACGAAACCTTGTTGTGAATGTTATCACAATTATTTTAATAATACTAAATAATTTACCGGACCGCCTGAAGAAGAAACTTTTTTCTGGGTTTCATTGTATTGTACTCTTTTGTTAATTACTACTCTACTCTGAGTCAGTGGAAATTCCAGCATTTTCCTCTCATGGGTAACTGTTTTCCAATGATTATTATTTACTTGACGCATCTAGGGTAACTGTTTTCTATATTGCCTTCATGTTGATTCAGATTTTTATTTTGATGGGGTTTCTTGCTTTTCCAAATTTATATGTTTGAGCTTCTTTCCTTTGGGGTGCTTATTAATGGGGACCATGATGCACAAGTGGTTCAAGTTAGTGATCAACCCTTCAAGCAAAAAATTTCTTTTACAAGTTTGTTCCTCTCAGAGTGAAGATTTGGCCAAAACAATTTTATTATTATTATTTTTTGCTTTTTCTGAGGATTAGTTTATTAAAAACCACCAATTCTGCTATTCTACCATGATTTTTCATTGCTATGATTGTTCTCAAGTCCCCTTCTAGGGCCGGACCCCTCATCTTCCTCCACCTCCAAAACCCTTCTAGTAATTCCCCCAATGGTTAATTTAGAAGCACTGAGTGGTGGATTGTTCATCACTTGGAATGTAGACCAGTAGCTTTTGGCTGAAGTCAAAACTTTGAGCTAATTACTATAAGTTTGCATAGTGCTTTTGGCAAAAACCACCACTCTCATAAGAACTTCCTTCAATGAATTGGCAAGGATTTGACCTTAAACCTTGGGAGAAATGAAAAGGTATTGTTCCTCAGAAGAGCAGAAGGTATGGTCCAATAGAAACCGCTGTAATAGATTTGAGCATTTGAAGGGGTACGTGAAGAGAATGCAGTATTTTTAAGAAATAGAAAACTAATGAATAAACTAAAACTGTGATTAAGCAGGCCATATTAAGCCATGGACCGAAATCTATAAATATTTACCATAGCTTTCATGTTTTCTCTTTAGCTCAAGAAGGAGAAGTTGCTTCACTGACCCAAAACAACCTCCAGACATACATTGTCTATGTCCACAAGCCAGAGGGTCTGCATTCTGTGCAATCAGAAAGTTTGCACAGGTGGTATCAGTCACTTTTGCCTGTCACCACTGCAAGCACCAAGCACCAGCAGCAACAGTTGCTTAATTCATACCGGCATGCGGTTACTGGGTTTGCAGCAAGACTGACAGCAGAGGAAGTGAAAGCCATGGAGAAGAAAGAAGAGGTTCTTTCTATTCATAACGAGACAAATTTTTTTTTTTTTTTTTGCAAACAACTCATAGTCCTGGATTTCTGGGCTTGCACCCAGAGAAGGGGTTCTGGAAAAAATCAAATTTCGGCAAGGGTGTAACTATTGGTGTTATGGACACTGGCGTGTTACCAGATCATCCTTTGTTTCGGGATGAAGGAATGCCTCCTCCACCAGATAGATGGAAAGGCAGGTGTGACTTCAACCAGACAGCTAATCGCACATTCGTCTGCAACAACAAGATCATTGGTGCAAGAAGTTTCCAAGTCTATGACAACCTTTTACAGACTTCTAGTGCTCAACCAGTTGATGAGATAGGCCATGGCACTCATACTGCTAGCACGGCTGCTGGGAATTTTGTGAGAGGTGCCAATCTATATAACAATGCCAATGGCATGGCTTCTGGCGTAGCGCCTCATGCTCACGTGGCAATTTACCAGGTCTGCTCTCTTGATGAATGTTCGAGTACTGATGTCCTTGCAGGATTTGATGCTGCAGTCGAGGATGGTGTCGATGTGATTTCCATCTCCATGACCTCTCTAAATGTCGGTCAACTGTTTGAAGACAGTAATGCATTGGCTGCTTTCAGTGCAATGCAAAGAAGAATTTTTGTGGTTTGTTCGGCTGGGAATTCTGGCCCATCCTCCAATAGTGTATAAAATGCTGCTCCTTGGATTCTCACTGTAGGAGCAAGCACCATTGATAGAAGCATAATAGACTTGGAAATGGGGATAAATTTGATGGGGAGTCAATTTTTCAGCCTAACTCTACTAAAGGGTTAAACTCCAAATTGTTGCCTTTGGTTCAACCAGGCATTAATGGTCAGATGCTTTCTCAAAACTGTAACAATGGGTCACTGAAAGATATTAATGTGGAAGGAAAAGTAGTTTTCTGTAAGAGAGGTATGGAAATAAGTAGACTGGATCAAGGAAAAGTAGTGAAAGCTGCAGGTGGAGCCGCCATGCTTCTTGTGAACCAAGAACAGGAGGGCTTTACCACCTACACTGACCCCCATGTTCTTCCTGCATCCCATTTGAGTTATGTTGCAGGCCTGAACATCAAGCACTATATAAACAAAACCTCTAAATCGATAGCCACAGTCAAATTCAAAGGAACTGTAATTGGAAACTCATCTGCTCCCATGGTGGCTTCCTTCTGCTCTAGGGGACCAAGCTCCATATGTCCCGGGATTTTGAAGCCTGACATTATTGGACCGGGAGTGCCCATTCTAGCAGCCTCACCTTTCCCTATTGACAAGAGGAAGTCGAATTCGAAATCAAACTTCAATGTGATGTCAGGTACCTCAATGTCATGTCCTCACCTGAGTGGCATTGCAGCTTTGCTAAAGAGTTCCCACCCTGACTGGTCACCTGCTGCTATTAAGTGTGCAATCATGACTACAGCTGAGGTTGTAAACCAGAAAGGCCAGCCAATCACTGATGAAACACTCCAGCCAGCCAGTGTCTTTGCCATTGGCGCAGCCCATCCAAACTCATCAAGGGCAAATGATCCGGGTCTCGTCTATGACATCAAACCCCTTGATTACATACCTTACTTGTGCGGTAAGAATTACACTGACAGACATGTTGGGGTTCTGTTGCAAGGCAAGGTGAACTGCTCTTTGGAAAAACCCATATCTGAAGCTCAACTAAATTATCCTTCATTTTCCATTGTATTGGGGCTCACTCCTCAGACTTATACAAGAGAGGTAACAAACTTTGGCAAGGCCGATTCTTCAGACACTGTGAAGGTTGCTCCACCCCAAGGAATCAGTGTCAGCATCAAGCCTAAACTTATTACATTCTCAGAGATGAATCAGAAGGCAAAATATGCGGTTACTTTTAGACGAAGCAAGGATGAAGGAAAATCAGATAAAACTGCACTAGTTGTTCAGTATGCTGAGGGATCTCTGACATGGGTTTCTGATCAATATTCAGTTAGGAGCCCAATAGCTATCAAATTACCATTAGAATGAAGGAATTGCTAGAACCTGATGGAACCATGGAAAGTTCCCTTTATCTCTTGTACTAGTCTAGTTGGTTTTGTCACCCTCAATATCTATCTTATAGCATTTTACTATCAATCTGTATTTCTTTTTTCCTTGCAACGAACCTCCTCTATTTATCTGAATAAAAGAAAAAGTTTACTGAAGCAGACTGCATTTAGCCCTTATATTCAAGTGGAAGCAGTTTTCTAGTAATTCTCAAGTAACAACATGTCATATGTTATTAGTTTTTATTTATTTATTTATTTAATGATTCATATTCTTTACACCTGACATGTTTTAACTGGACGATACCTGCAACGTGGCTGGGCACTCCTACCCAAGTTTTTGTCCTTGAAATGGTGCTATATTCCGGTGTCATTGTTCCACCTGCATAAAGGGGTCTGATAAGTTTTGGCCTGACGAAATAATGTGGGAATTTTGCATTGCATTTCATTTCATAGTTGCATTTTCCAGACAGAGGGAAAGCCCAACATTACTTGTTCTACTACCTAATAATTGCAACCGTAGTTGTTTCTCATCAATCCAATAGTGCTAGCTTCTTGGAATGTCTTTAAACAAATTCAGATTTGCCCTTTGAAAATTGTATTTTCCATCTAAGTTTCTCGGTTTGAATGATTTGGCTGCACAACAAAAAGAGCCTTCCCTTGCTAAGAAGCCGGCCATTTCTAATAATGTATTTAATATAAGTGAATACTCTGTGAATGGTGGTGACTTCCGGCAGAATGAAATCTTACCTAAACAAGTAAACTGTGCGGTTGTGGCTTTTAGTTTTTGATTAAAGTCACGACTTATAGCAACAGTTGTTATGAATTACCTATAATAAAAAAGCAAAGAGAATTATTTATTTATTAATATTATTAAGCTGGCAGAACAATAACATTTCATGAAATACTGATGCAAACATGAGGTTTACAATTTACAAAGAGACAGGGAAAGCTCGCAAGGATTGGGCCATCTCTAAGGTGATGCCAAACTTATCATCCATGTTCATGTTCTCTGGTGTGACCCCATCTTCAAGCTTCCAATCAAAGGAATGGATAAGAGAACCCAACATTAAGTGCAGCATTCTCATTGCCAATGGCAATCCAGGACATACTCTTCGTCCAGCTCCAAACGGTATAAGCTCAAAGTTCCGGCCTTTAACATCAATTTCTGACCCCAAGAACCTCTCTGGCTTGAATGAATTTGGTTCATCCCAGAGGCTGGGGTCTCTGCCTATAGCCCATGTGTTAACAAGCACTTGTGCACCCTTCGGTAGTGTGAATCCTTCGATTTCTACGTCTGCTCCCGCCTTTCGGGGAAGTAACAAAGGAACTGCAGGGTGCAACCTGAAGGTCTCTTTGACTATGGCTTGCAGGTAAGGCAGTCTAGCAATGTCTGATTCCTCAACTGGGTTGCCTTTGCCAATTACTTGTTCAAGCTCTAGTTGGGCCTTTGACAAAACCTCAGGGTTGTGCAATAGCTCTGCCATTGCCCATTGGAATGTGGATGAAGTTGTGTCTGATCCAGCAACAAATAGAACCTATCAGCAAACATAACCATTAAAATCTTAAGCAATTGAAAGCCTCAAAGTGACTGAGACAGTAAGTAATTTGCATTTTTGAATATGCTGTACCACTTTCAGATATCTGTATTTGTGTGTGCTTGGAATTTATTAATGGGCAAAGCATTGTTTATACTTTATACCAGAAGAAACAAAAAACAAAAAATATCAAACAGTTTGAAGAAGATTATGGCACTGACCAGTAACAGATGATAGATCTCATTTTTGTTGATCACCTCACTGTTGTCCTCAGTAATGTTGAGAAGGGTATCTAACAAATCATCTTTTGTTGTAGAACCAGGCAATTCTCTCAGCTTCAACCTTTGGTTGACTATGTTGTCAAGCAGATCCAAAATCTTCCCAAAGTACTCTGTCATCCTCTGCCTTCTGCCATGGAGATCAATCTTCCTAAGCACAGGAAAACAGTCCCCCAAATTTGGCTTCCCAGCCTCCATCATAATATTACACACCATCTCCTGGAACTCCCTGGCCATTTCAGAACTTGGGTTTGCCAAATCAATGGAAAAAATTGTGTTAGACAACAAATTCAGTGTTGTTGTGAAGGCTGCCCTCCCAATATCCACTGCTTCATCAGCTTGGCTGCTTTTGTGGACTCGTCCGATGAGCTCCTGCACTTTCTTGCGCCTGAGGTTTTGGTTAGAATCAAGCATTTTATTGGCAAACAGTTCGGTGTTGCATATTTTCCTAAGGTTTCTCCACAGGGTTGAAACTGGAATCCATGGTAGGCCAAGAATGTGGTGATCATGAGCTCGAATCGAATCAGGGATTGTTCGGTTGGATAAGAACTGGTCATGGGTTTGGAGGACTTCTTTGGCCATGGCTGCTGAAGAAACAACAATGGCTGTTACTTTGCCTAGTTTTAGGCTCATCAGAGGGCCATGTTTTTTGGCAAGTTTGGCAAGGGACTTGTGGGGCTTGTCACCAAGTTGAAGCAGGTTTCCAATCAATGGAAATGGTTTTGGTCCTGGTGGAAGCTTAGGTCTTGAGCTCTTTTTACTTCTTGAAATTGAATAGAGGATGGTTTGGATCAATGTCCAGGTGAGGATGAGATAAAGGAAACTGCTCAAGAACTCCATTTCTCCCTCTTCTTCTGCTTTCCTCATCTCTCTCTGCACTGTACTTTTTTTTTCTCAAAGAAGGAAAGGGAAGTTGAACTAGGAAAGTGTCGTTCACTTGTGTACATAATTCTTCATTGCAGAAAGATATCAGATATCTTCTGGTCCAACTAGCTAAAGGTGTCCAATTTTGTTTTTGTTTCTATATTTAGGTGAAGTCAATATGTATAATAATAAGCATGTCTCCAACAGCTGGTGAGAAGCTTAGTTGGGGACTTGCGACAAGCCAGACCAATTTGATTCACCAATTATCTGGCTCCAAGATTTGATGGAGATTGAGATATGTGCCGATCGATTAATTCGTCAGTCTCTTAATATTATAACAAAACAATGATATACAGAATCAAATTATACTAGAAAATTAATTAACTATTCTAAAAGAAGGAAGAAAAAAAAAGAGAGGCAATGTAGTGACTGATGAATTGATAATATACGGAAAATCTCCGTTTCATTTCATATATAGCAATCACTAAGAAGAGGGAGGAATCGAACTTATAACTTTTTATTTTCTTTGGTATAAGTTATAGTCTAAACTATAGAGAGAGGAGAGTTTTTTACATACATACACACAACTAAAATTTTATAAGAGCCCGAACATAGAACCTTAGATGCATAGTAAATACTTTTTAACCACTTGAGTTAGAAACCTCTTATTACAAAGAGCTAAACAGTTTTAAGAAAAAAGAAAAAAGAAAAGAAGGAAACGATGTGCCGTTTGTGCAACAGAGACTGGCCTGTATTAAACAACACTGCATATACTACACACGTGTGCACAGAGAGCTCGGTGTTTCTGGAAGATGACACGTTTTCTTCAAGCTTCAGTGCCTCTGAGTCTGAGCTCTGTGTCCAAAAGACTCAGCCTTTCTTCTTCCACTCGCCTTCAACTTCGAACCTTCTGCCGCAAAATGTCGCCTGACTCGCCACCTTTAACTCACTCCATCACTCTCCCGAGTCAACTCACCGAACCCGTCGAGATCGTCGCTGCCCCCAATATCTCCCATTCCGAGTTCAGGCGAGTCACGCTTTTCTTTCCCCTTTTTTTTTTTTTTTTTTTTTGAAACATAAATATATACTTACGATACTAATTATGCAGTAATGGAAATGTTGATGTTGCAGGAGTGCTATCGATTCGTCTTTGTTCAAACAGTGGCTGAAGAACATGGAGAGTGAAAATGGGGTTTTGTACGGCGGTGCATTGTCTCTTAGACGAGTTCTAATTCAGGTAATTCAATGCTTTGTCGAGGTTTTTTGATTGAATTTTGAAGAATTGGTATATAAACATTGTTGTAGAAACGACCCTTTAGCCGCTGCTAAGAGTTAGTTGTTTAATTTTTGTGGGTAACAGGGTGTGGATATGTTCGGAAAGCGCATTGGGTTTTTGAAATTTGTTGCAGATGTGTTTGATAAAGAAACTGGGAAAAAGGTATCTGATGATAATGCCCATGTGATGTGCTTTCTCTTGTTTTGGGCTTCATTGGTGCCCATAATTCTTGATTTCTTTCTCTTGCTTCATTATGAAGTAAAACTTACTTAGGTTCCAGGTATTGTGTTTGCACGAGGACCGGCTGTAGCTGTGCTTATTCTTTTGGACTCGGAGGACAAGACCTATGCTGTTCTTACTGAACAGGTAGGCCATTACTTTGGTATTTCGAGCATCTGTTTTGAAGGTTTTACTTTATGTGAAAATCCACTAATTGTATTATATATGCCCAATAAGTTATTACGTAAATAAATGGTGGCATTGTACTTCCCATGTATTCAAACTGTGTTGAAATTCCGTGCATGTCCAAGGTTAGAATCCCTGTCGGAAGGGTCATACTGGAGTTGCCCGCTGGAATGTTGGACGACGACAAGGGCGATTTTCTCGGCACTGCTATTCGTGAGGTCTCTCTATGTTTGTACAAATACAATATGATGTACATGTATGTGTCTGTATATCAACTTGAGTCAAATTTTTTTAAGGGCATGCCTGAAAATTGAACTAGTTTACTCATAAATCAAGCTACGGTTTGTTTTATCAAGAAGATTATTGTTCCATAATTTCGTGGTTCATTGTACTTCAGTTGGTAGCCATATCTCTCCTGAGTCTTCTCTAACTAATCTTCATTATCCTTGCTTTTGTCCCAAATATAGGGGATAACAATCACATGAACTCGGGTCCTCCATTATTTCTACTATATACAATGTCTTCTGTTAAATCTGATTTTTTATTTATTGCGTATTGCTTCTTTGTCATCTTACTCTTGGTTGGACTTTGTCTTCTGTTACTCATGGGTACATCCAGTTGTTTATGTTGTGTATGCTGATGCAAATGAACATTGTCCAATATGTTATTGTTGCTAATTTATCTTGGAATTTTTGTCAGGCCTAAAAATGTTTCTTGTAAAATTTTATGAAATTTTCTTTGATCATGTTTCAGCTTCTGATATTCAACTATAATGTACTAACTGTGACATATTGCAAGGTTTGAAATTTTACCCAAACTTAAGAATCATGATTCTTATCATAACACTTTGGCAGGTTGAAGAGGAGACTGGCATATGCCTAAAACAAGAAGACATGGTGGACCTCACAGCATTCCTCGACCAATCTACTGGAGGCAGAATTTTTCCTTCCCCAGTAAGTTGGTGTTAATTCTTTTCTGGATAGCCAAAATGCCAAATTGAAACTAAAAATGTAGGAATCCCATTGATAAAAATGGGCAGGTGTGAATTGGCTGAAGGAAAGAAAGATCCCATATATTTAACCATTATAAAACTCACAAAAATATAACTCCAATAGTCATTTTGCGTTAAGTATATGCTCTCTCTTGGCCCAATAAAAGAAAAAAAACATGAAACTAATTTGGATGCAGAAAACATTGCAATTTAGAAGTTTAAAACCATGGGTTTGTAATTTAGATTGAATAAACCCAGGTATTATACAAATAATATAGTCGTGTTTTCTCTTTTGTTCCACCTGTCTGTAAAGGGTCACTCTTTTTTGTTTTTTCATGGTTAGGGAGGGTGCGATGAAGAAATCAGTCTCTTTTTGTACAGCGGGCAGGTGAATAAAGAGATTATTGAGCAGCTGCAAGGAAAAGAGACAGGTCTTCGAGAACACGGGGAGCTGATTAAGGTTTGTGTGGTTCCCTATGAAAAGCTCTGGTGCATGACAGCCGATGCAAAGGTTTTAGCAGCCATTGCGCTCTATGAAATGGCAAAAAAAGAAGGGCTCTTGCCTCACTTGAAAGCATGAGCTGCTAATTATTGTAGCAACTGTATCCTATTTTTGGTTTGGTGGGTTTTGATGTTTGCCAGCACAGTTGGTGCTAGATCCTGACTGGATTTTCTTCTCTGCTGTGTAAAGTTTCTTTTGGTTCTGTTATTTTCTATTTAGGCTTAAATGTTGAAATGGTCCTGTGTTTTACTTTATCGGCCAATTTAGTCCTTGTGTTATTAATTTGGCCAATTTAGTCCGTGTTTGTATCTGTTAACAAATTTGACCCTTTCCATCAAAATTATGTTAAAATCTAAAAAAGAACATTTAAAATTTTGTAATTAATTATAAAGATTTAAACTAAAATAATAATAATGCTAAAATGATTAAAACCCACACAACCTCAACCTCCAATAGTCTCGATTCCTGTAGGGAAAAAAAAAAAAAGGGTTCTTAGTAGAATTGATGCCTACTCTTTTCTTGCTGCAAATTTTCTTCTATCTTATGTTTAAGATTTTCTCATACTCTACCTTTCATCTCTCTCTCCTCTCCGAGCCATTGGTCTGAATGTCGTCGACTTTTGTTGCAGCCAGGATGATCAATTGGCGGTAGAGCTGTCAAGCTTACGGTGACCGGCAGAGAGAGAGAGAGAGAGAGAGAGAGAGAGAGAGAGAGTTGTTGTAGTTTAGGTGGGGTTGGAATGGTGGTGAGGGTGGCTATGGTTT
Organism: Prunus dulcis; assembly: GCF_902201215.1. Lineage (NCBI taxonomy): Eukaryota > Viridiplantae > Streptophyta > Magnoliopsida > Rosales > Rosaceae > Prunus > Prunus dulcis. The sequence continues at coordinate 8,593,732 of NC_047654.1, forward strand.
TGGGGTTGGAGTGGTGGTAGTGAGGGTGGTTGGGTTCGGGAGGTGGTTGAGGTGTGTTCGCAAAATTGGGATAGGTGAAATTTAAAAGAAATATATTCCATTTTCAGTTTGAATTTAAAATTTTATAATCAATTACAATTTTTTTATATACATTTTTAAAGAAATGGACCACATTGACTAACATATACAAACACAAGGACCAAATTGGCCAAATTGATAACACAAGGACTAAATTGACCTATGAGATAAAACACAAGGACTATTTTAACATTTAAGCCTTCTATTTATTATTGAGCGGTAGAGTTCTTGCCGGGTTTACAAGCTGTGATTGTTGATGTTGCTACAATTATTTGCATATAGCATGGTTTCTGTATCAGTCGGCCCTGGTAGCAACAGTTAAAGAATGTTCACTCTGTTCGTTTCTCTAGGTTCTCCAATTCTTCTTCTAGTCTGTGTTGCCCTCTCATCAAAGTGAATGGGGCATTGAGAATTGTTAAAACTCTGATCTGTAGGGCTAGGGTGAGCATCCGATCTTTCCAATTTCGGTATATTTGGCAAGATAATGCAAATTGGTCAAAATCATTTCCTTTATTTGATAAAACAAACGTTTTCTTTTTCTACACTGGACAAAGGTTTTATGAAGTACAAAGAGAGAAAAAGACACTGTGCCTAAGAAATTCAACTAGACAATGACCCCAGATAGGGGTTGCTTCAGATATCAGACCTTGCTGGTGACGAAGTCGTTGCCAGTTGCTTCCCATATGGTGGTTCCATCACAAGTGCAAAGCTTTTTGTAGTTCTCACCAACTCCAGCACTTCTAGCAATTACAGCGGCTTTGATACCAGAGTCCGACTTATCAGCAGTACCATATACCACTAATGACCGCCCGATGAGATCAGCAACTCTCAACTTCTCTTTGATGCCGGAGAAGAAGGCATTACCATTCTCATCAGTATCCAATGTTCCCAGGTCGCCAAGTGGCTGAAAAAAATTCAGCATACCACTTAGAGATTGCCATAAAATGTGAATGTCATTGTGACGACAAGCAAGCACTAGAACTAGAAATTACATGTCTAGGGAAATATAAACCATGAATATAAAATAGTGAAATTATACAAGTCAATAAATCTTAAAACATGTCTTGGGAAAATATATATAGGCATGCAAATTTCTTCAAGAGCAATCAATTGTTGCACAAGCAATACAACAAACATATACAGTTCTTAATCAATACAACAAACAAATTATAGTCATAATTTCTAAACATATTGTAGTTTTCTTGTTTGTGACTCAAATACAATAGCAAGAACTCTACAACACTGATCTGAACATTTACTGGCAAGATTTATTCCAAATTATATATCATTTTACCTCGTTCTACGAGACTTGGAGGAGTCAGATAATTAGTTACTAATACATGGAAAATCAAAACAAACATAAATATCAGAGGGAAGGTTTATATCAAAGCAAACCTCATTTGCTTCTTCCTTTGATGGATTAAACACTTTTCCAGTGCTTGCAGCACCTTCTGTTACATCACCAAACTCATTGATAGACCAACCATGTTTTCCAGGTGGCAGCCCACTAAAGTTGGCCTCAATCCTAGCCAATTCCATATTCACCTGAGCCAAACGAACCACACCAAAAATATCTGGACCTTTAAATTCAGCAACAGCCGCAGAAACCAAGAAATCTGTAAAACAAGAAAAAATAAGAATTACACCATCAACATAAAATTTCATGATTACTAAATAATATTCAGCAACAAACCAAATTATGACTTCAGCAAGTAAGGAATTCTGCTGCAGTAAAAACAAGACTGCAGTAAACCTCATGTAAATTACAAGATCTTCGACATGCAACAAGAAAGAAGGTTTTTTCAAAACATAGGTATATGCTAACTGTTAGATGAGGTCATTTATATTTTTCAACACAAATTTTTTACAGACGGAATCATCTAGTATATTACCCACCAATCATACTTGAATCACAGTCCTGTTAGTTCACATTTCAGATTCTACTATACTTGGTCGCATAATTGGCTGAAAACAGAATGCTTGATTGAATAAGAATCCTTATTCAATCTGCATTATAGCGTCATGCAACAAGAAATTAATGAGAAAGAATTGAGTACCCTAAATGGAATACAAATCAGTAACAAATTGAGAAAACAATAATATAAAACCAGCATTGCATCAATGAAAAAAAAGATTTAACCTTCTGGGATCCCTTGCCCAATCAATCTCGCTTTTCGACCGGTCTGCTCCAAAGCTTCAGTCATGGTTTTTACAGGCGTTGAACCTAGAATCCTAACAACTTGGCTGTTAAGGTCCACCTCTACACTTTTGACCCCTTAAAAAAAAACCAATTGAACAAGAGCAGCATAAGATAAACTGCCAAAAAGAAGGGGGCATAAAAGAAGAAAATGTTTCTGTTTGTAATGCACTAGCTCGGAAAAGCTTACCATCAACAGTTTGTAGCTTATTCTTGACAGAGTTAACACAACCCTCGCATTTCATATCCACCATGTACTCCGTCTGAATACCAAATCAAAACCAAAACTTTTAATTTCTCAGCCAAATTAGCATAATCCGTTAATTTTCATCACTAATAATTATTTACATTTGTAACTTTTTCCTGATAAATACTTCAAATTTACTCCATTTGAGAAAACTCATAGCTTAATCATATCATACAAGGAGAAACAAAGTAACTGAAACATCATCTATGAAATAATTAAATAGAACTAATATAAAAACATAAAATTTTGAAGGGTGAAACTTACCAACAGCTCTGGCAAGGCAGCATCGCTCTGCGGTTCAAAAACAAAGAACTTTAAAGATTCATCTTTGAACGATCACAGAAAGTTTAAATAAATTCAAGAGCTATAATAGAACCCATCAACGAAATTGAAGTCAATTGAAGAATCAGATTACAACCCATTAATGAAAACTCAGAGAATTAATTAAATGTTAAAAAAGTTTTTTTTTTAAAAAAAAGTTGAAGAATTTCAGCGAACCTGATGGGATGGCTTTTGTTCTGATGTGGGCGCGTCCATGTGGATAGCTGATGGCGAGTTGGTGAAGCTTGTAGCGAGGCAGGAACGATTTGGTTTCAGAGATGGTGTGGAGGAGAGAAAGGAGAGGTTTTGGGCTTTCAGGAACCGAAAAGATTGAGATGGGGAGGAAGAGGAAGACGAAGAGAGTGAAGAAAGGGCAAAAGCCGCAGGTAATGCAGAGGCAGCTATGGCAGTTGTCGTAGCCACCGACCTCAGAAAAGCCATTTTAATTTTTATTCTACGTTTGCATTTGCGTTTTTGGGTATATTTCTATTCCTTACATCATCAAATTCTTTTTTTTTTTTTTTTTTTTGGGTCAAAAAATAAGAAGGAGATGGAAATTCTTGGTAATGGTAGTCTCTAGATTGTGTTTTTATTATTATTACCAGCTCATCTCCTTCCTCCACCCGCCTGTTTATTGTTTTATTTCATCCATCATTACAACCTAGGGGTAATTGTAATTCTTCAATTTTAATTATTATTATTATTTTTAATCCAATTGGTTTATAGAAGATGCCCTTGAAATAATAAAAAACTTATATGAAACGGAATATCATTGTTTTGTTATTTCTAGTCAATCACGCTATGCCAAGTGAAAAAGTTATCACGTGTGGTATATTATAGTTGGCCGATAATAGCAAAATAGTGTTATTTCCGTTGCACACGTATGTTTCTCCCTTAACATATTATTAAGAAAAGGCTTGAGCTATGGGAAAGGAGGACAACCAGTGGCGGAGCCACTCCTAGACCTGGAGTGGCCCTGACCCCCCCATATTTTTATTACTTATTTATTATATTAAATATGATATATAGAATTTGTAATAAACAATTTAGAATTTAAGTTAAAATTTTCTCTAAAACAAATTAAACATGACTCAATTAGAAATATTTAGTTTTAAACATATAAGTATTGAATACTTATGTGTTTTATATACTTGTATTTTCTACTTCGGCCTCCCCATTTTTACAATTCTAGCTCCGCCCATGAGGACAACCAATTCAAAGAAAAAGAAGTATTTACTTATTTATTACTTTTTTTTACTTTAGTTTCTATAAAAATCTAGAACATTAACCAAAGTGTTTTCAAAGTTGATTTTTCTAAACCAAAGCGTTTGGAAGCGTGGATTGGGAGCAGTTGTTAGAAATGTGCATGGAGATCATATGGGTGCAATTTCAGTCCCTATCACTGGATGTTTCTCTGCCAAGATTACTGAACTCTTAGCAATTTGGGAAGGCCTTCAGTTTGCATGGGTGGCCGGCTACGATTCATTAGTAGTTGAGACAGATGCAAAGAATGCCATTAACGACATCGTCTCTGGCACTGAGGCTTTTGGGGTTGCAAGAGGGATTATCAACGACATCCACATGTTATCTAGAAATTTTGATTCACTTTCTTTTGTATTTGCTCCCAGATTGTGTAATACTGTGGTTGATAGAATTGCTAAGTTTGCTTTAGGTAGTGTGTCCATAGACGTTTGGCTTGAAGAGGGTCCTTCATGGATCGATGTGTTTCTTCAAGCAGACGCTAATAATCTAGAGTTGTCATGATCTTTTGTTTGTAGTCATTATGGAGCGTGTGACACTCTTTTTCCTTCGTTCTATGTTTTGTCCCAATGAATTTTCCTGGACAGGATTTTAATGAGACCACGTTTGTTCGCTCGAGTCTATAACCTTTCACAATTTTAATGAACATTTAGTACTTTAAAAAAAAAAAAAGTTGATTTTTCTTAAGATTTAACTTGATTATATTGAGATGTGAGCAATTTAACATACTATCTTATTTGACTGCCAGTAAAAATTGTAGTTACATACATCATGGATACTTATTGAAAAATAAACGTTCAAGTGTGGAAGACTATCATTGAACCGATACTAAAACCCTCTTATGCATATTGTGAAACCTAATTATGAGTGGTTGGGGGGAAAATACTTGAGTGTTTGAAGTAGTCTAGAAACAATGTGACATTGTTTCGAAAACTCGAGACATATCTAGTAGGGGTCTAAAATGTATCTGTCAGTGTAGAAACTAGAAAAGTTCTTTTGTTTCCTTTCTTGGTATCTATTTTCTTTCTTTGCTAATCTGATTTTAGGAAACTGACTAACTCAACGATTTTGATTGATGATGGCAGAAAAGGAAGTTAATTCTAGACACAATTCCATGTGGTAAAATGAAAGCAATAGTAGTTCTTTCATAAGAAATCTCGAAAGTTCTTCTATCTTATTAGAATGGATCCAAATGAATACGTTATTTGCAAGAAAGTCCAAAGAGATTAAAGACACAAAGTATGCAGTGAACAAAAGCTTGGGCTGATACAAAGTGACGAAATTCTACAGTGGATGCCATATATGGACCTTTCATTAAAGGACTCATACAAAGTGAGCTTCAAAGGGCTTCCAAATTTTAGCTTCCCTAAGACCCAAAGATCACAACTATTGGGCTAGTAACATTGTGGTTATCAGAAACCCATCTCAAATATCCCTTGCCAAACAAAACACCATCCTTCCCAGCACCCTCTTGTGCAACAAACTTCACACGATATGTAATAGTCTGCTTAACCTTTGTGAATTTAAGCACCTCAGGGCTCACATTCACATCCACTTTGTGTGGTGCTAAAATATCCAACTTGTAAGTTGAATTTGCCTCCCCAACATTCTTCACTGTCCTTGTATAAAGCTGAGACCTAGTCTTTTTATTGGAGCCAATTATAATAGAAAATGAAGGGTAGTTTAGCTGTGCTTCTGGTATGGCTCCAATTTTTGAGCAATCCACTGTTTGTTGGGTTATGATCTGTATCTGTTTGTCTGTGTAATTCAAGCCACACAGGTATTGGATGTAATTATTCGGTTGCGTGTCGTAGACTAGCCCTGGATCATTTGCTTTTGAAGGGTTAACATGGCCTGCACCTATTGCAAAAAGGTCTGCTCCCTTGAGTGTTTGATCAACAATGGACTTACCTCCGAGGTTATGTACATCGGCGGTTGTCATGATTGCTGATTTGATAGCAGCGGGTGACCAGTCAGGGTGTGAGCCCTTGAGCAAGGCTGCAATGCCACTTAGGTGAGGGCATGCCATTGAGGTACCTGAAATTATGTTAAATGTTGCCTTAGATTTTGTGGCATTGTCCACTGAAACAGGCCATGTTGCCAGGATGCTAACACCGGGACCAGTGATGTCCGGTTTCAAAATCCCGGGGCTTGCAGTGCTCGGTCCTCTTGATGAAAAGGAAGCGACACTCGGAGCATGTTTATCTCCAATAACAGTGCCTTTGAACAAAATTGTGGCTGTAGGCTTTGTGGTTGACTTTAAATAGGACTTGATTTTCAACCCTGCATCATAACTCACATGTGCTGTGGGTAGCACATGAGGGTCAGCTAATGTGCTAAAGCCATCAATCCTTTGGTTCATGAGAATCATGGCAGCTCCACCAGCTCTTTTTACTTCTGCTCCTTTGTCAATTCTTCCACCTGCTCCACCTCTCTCACATAAAACTATTTTCCCTTTAACGTTTTTAAGAGTTCCTGGATCGCAAAAAGCTGATGTTTGGTTTCCAAGTGAGCCTGCGTCAACAAGAGGTAGCATAATTTTTGAGTTAAAATTGTTAGGCTGGAACAGAGATTCGCCATTGTACTCTTTCTTGTTCCCGAGCCGTGCTGTTGCTCTGATGTTTCTGTCAATCGTGCTTGCTCCGACGGTGAGAATCCATGGGGCCTCATTTGACGAAGTAGAATAGGAAGGACCAGAGTTTCCAGCTGAACAGCTCACAAAAATTCCCTTTTGAATTGCTCCAAATGCACCAACTGCAACCCCATCTGAATAGAAAGGACGCGAAAAACCGCCAAGGGAGAGCGAAAGTACGTCCACCGCATCATCAACCGCAGCATCCATTGCAGCCAAAATGTCACCTTCAGCACAACCCGCCACAGAGCACACTCTGTAGATTGCCAAGTGAGCATAAGGCGCCATGCCAACCGCTGTGCCCTTGACCATTCCAAAAACTGTGGCGCCTTTGACAAAGTTCCCGGCAGCTGTGCTGGACGTGTGGGTCCCGTGGCCTTCTTGGTCAAGTGGAGGGTCTCCTGCAGGTTGCCCTGTGCTTATGCCATTGAAGTTTCTTGCACCAATAAGCTTGTTGTTGCACACTCTGCCATTGAACTCACATTTGCCTTTCCATTTAGCTGGTGGAGGAGGCACTCCTGCGTCACTAAATGAGGGATGATCTGGTGAAACCCCAGTATCCAAAACTCCAATGATCACACCTTTACCATAGTTTGATCCTTTCCAAAATCCCAACCCTTGGTTCAAACCCAAGAAGTTGGGGCTGTGAGTTGTGTGCAAAGGCAGGATTGCCTCTGGATGAGCTGACACAAACCCTGGTTTCTTTTCCATTGCTTTCACTTCCTCTGGTGTCAGTTTTGCTGCAAACCCGGTCGCCACATTGTGGTATGCATGAACGATTCTTGGCTTCGACAGCTGGTTTGAGGTTGCAATAGTACTTTCTGGCAAAAATGTCTGGTACCAACTCTCCAAATCTTCATGAGATTGTGCAGAAGATCCCAGAGCCACCGGCTTTTCTACCCAAACTATATAAGTTTGCATGCCATTTTGCTCCTCAGCTGCAGCCAGTGATAAAGAAGACATGAAAAGCAAGCTAAGAAGATATACAATCTGCATTTGCAACACCACACACTTTTTGCTCTCCATCTTTAATCTGATTCAATTTCAGATGAACTTTCAACAAGAGATATCAAGAGATTGATATTGGGTATGAATATTGGCCTGCAACAATTCTTCAACAGATGATGATGCAAATTCAAGGTTGTGAAGGTCTCTGGCTTAAAGTTGGGAACTTGGTTTCTTAACAAACTGCCAAATGAGGCTCTAGACATGTGGCATGAGATATACATAAATTGCGAGAGTTTTGGAATGTGGAGGACTTGGTAATGCTTGGTCTTCTATACAGTTAGAACAATGCGGCGGGAAACCTTGAGTTAATTAATTTGTTTCATTTATGGAAGGCTGCTCTGGTAGCAAATCCTGGTGCCAGGTCCAACTGGTTTGCCATTACTGTTACAAATATTTAACCTTGAATGGTCCATTAAAAATAATGAACAAAAGGAAATAAAGAAATATTAAAGGGTATATATAAAATTGGGTTGCCAACAAGTCTAGCTAAGTGAAAAATGGCTACTTGGAGACTAGTGGTCTCAGGTTGAAACCCCATGACACATTGGTAATAATATGTGTGTGAGAAACTCCATTCCCCCTTAATAGTCTAAACTATCGTTTGTATTCAAAATAAAATAAAATTGGGTTGAGTAAAAATGAACAAAAATGGCTATGGAAAATTTACTTTCGAGTTGGACTAGTTCTTTCTTTGCTGAATCTGATTGCTGGATGCAGAGCCAAATGGCTGGCACAGCCTAATATTTTAGCTAGGTTGGCGACTATGAGGACTTCAGTTAACCATAAATTAATTAGTTATTCTAGTAATTAAGGGGAAACTTCATTCAAACTTAGGAGCATGCTATCTTCTATATTTGCAGAAAGTTTAAGCTGCAAAAATATGATTAACCAATCATACATGATAATTAGCAAAGAAATGTGGCTGGGTAGACTACCTAATAAGGGTGTAAGGACATTTCGTTATAATATTTTACTTTCATTTATTTTGTTATTTTTCATTTCTCATTGACGTTAGTCAAATTTAAGATTAAGCGCGTTTGAAAAACGAGTTGAGCCGAGTCAATATAGCTCAACCCTCGATACAAAAATGAGCCGAGCCGAGTTTGAGCTTGAAAAAATCATTTGATAGCCAAACTTCAGGTTTGTTCAAGCTTGAAGTTGAATAAATTATGGTGCTCAAGCTTGGCTCAGCCTAAATGTCGAATACCCTAAAATTGTACATGTAAAAATTGCTGGTTAAGTTCAAGGCTGCCCTGGGCTATAGCCTAATGTAGCCCAACGGTGGTTCTATGTAACATCCCACATCAACTAACGGAGAGGGGGTGATGTGCCTTATATGTACATGCCGACCTCCATCTAGCACGAGGCCTTTTGGGAGCTCACTAGCTTCGGAGTCATAGGAACTCTGAAGTTAAGTGAGTTTGGGCTAGAGCAATCCCAAGATGGATGACCCACTGGGAAGTTGCTTGTGAGCTCCCAGAAACAGAACCGTGAGGGCAAAGGGGGCCCAAAGCGGACAATATCGTGCTACGGTAGAGCCGATCCGGGGTGTGACAGAATGGTATCAGAGCCACTCAGCCGTGTGGTGCGAGTGTGCCAATGAGGACATTGGGCCCCTAAGGGAGGTGAATTGTAACATCCCATATCAACCAACGGAGAGGGGGTGATGTGTCTTATATGTACATGTCCACCTTCATCTAGCATGAGGCCTTTTGGGAGCTTATTGGCTTCAGAGTCATTGGAACTCCGAAGTTAAGCGAGTTTGGGCTAGAGCAATCCCAGGATGGGTAACCTATTGGGAAGTTGCTCATGAGTTCCCAGAAACAAAACCGTGAGGGCAAGGGGCATAAAACAGACAATATCATGCTACGGCAGAGCCGATCCGGGGTGTGACAGAATGGAATCAGAGGCACTCAGCCGTATGGTGCGAGTGTGCCAATGAGGACGTCGGGCCCTTAAGGGGGATGAATTGCAACATCCCACATCAATCAACAGAGAGGGGGTGATGTGCTTTATATGTACATGCTATAGATGAGCCAATTTGAGGTGTGACATTTCATCCTCGAATCCAAATTAAAATGCATGGTTTTGGCTAAGCAATTCGAAACAAAAATACTTGATGGTATTTTGATTCAAATTAACAAGATGAGGAAATTCATATCCATGACAAGCGACCACTCACCCATTTTGGTCCATGACACTGGATCGAGCATCCATTGTAAAGATGACCCAAGCACTAGAGGATCTAGGAATTTTTTAGCAGGCATGCAATTTTGAAAGGCTAAAAACTCTTTGTGGATTGAACATCTAAGGCTTTTTACCTAGATTGACCTTAAGTCTCTTCATGCATTCATATCATACATGAAAAATTGTTATATGTAAAAATATTGACTAAGTACGAAAAATAGTTTTTTGGAATAATCATTTTCTCAAGATCATTTTTGGCAACTTTTATTCCTTACACGTCAAATAAGAAAACTTGATTATATGGGATTTTAGTATGAAGTATATATTGACTTAATGAGCTATCATTTTTAGCATAAATCGTATTTTGCACTAAAACCGATTTGTTATATTTTGATTTGGTGGGAATTTCATTTTCTAGTATTTTTATTTGAATCCAAATTTGGAGGGGGGAAGGGGGCTACTTTCTTATTTATATTGTAAATTTAAGTAAATGGAGAAATATAAAAATAAATGAAAGTAAAAGGACAAAGACATTTAAATGCTGAAAATATAAATAAGGTAATCTGTACACCTGGAATGCACTACCACCAGCTGAGCAAATGAGCAATTTGAAGCATCTACAATGGTTTTTCCGGAGAGGGGAGGTGCAGCTGCACCTTCTTCCACCTTAATAGGTCCGCTACTGGACCCAAGAACCTACTTGATACCATTTCGATATTACGGTCCCATTATTACGTTGTGTTATTAATTTATTAATGCTAGCATCCTTCTCTCTAATCTTCTCCTTTAGACATTCTCTGTTTTACTCATGACATGTGTCACTTTTCATACACTAAAAACAATGTCATAAATGCATCACACAAACTAAATTTTGTTTTCTAAGTTTACCCTTATTAAATGTATTTATATTTTTTTCAACTTTCTTATCACCTTATTATAAATAAATAAAAAAGAAAAAATGTCAGTGATAACATTTTTTTTTTAATTACAAAAGAGGTTCATGCTCTGCTAGGACAACACTTTACTATTACAATTTGTTTTCTTTGGAAAAACGAAAAGCAGACTTTTTTATATTTAAAAAAACCTACATTTTTTCTTATTTAATTTTTTAATACGGTGTGTATTCTTTGGAAAAACCAAAATCAAATAGTTTATTTATATATAAAAACCTAATTTTTTAATAAGGTGGAAAGAAAGTTGTTAAAATACTAGCTTGTTGTAAAAAAAAAAAAATTTATAATAATACATTTAATAAGGGTTAATTTGGAAAAGAAAAATTAGCTTGTATGATGCATTGATGACATTGTTTTAAGTGTTCACTTGTCGCGAGGAAAAGGGAGAATGTCCAAAAGAGAAGGTTAAAGAGAAGGTTGCTAGCATTCCCCATGTTATATTTATTTATTAATTAGTATAACATGTGGATTAGCAAATACCATGTTGCGGTGTCACTTTCACAACCAAAAGTTTCACATTTTAAGCGAACTCAAGAAGGTTTGAAATATGGATAGAAGACACTATATCAAGCTCTAGTTAGCTCAAATTTGTAGCAAGACCTACTTCATTTCCATTTTGAGTTGAAGATGGTATCGCTTAGAATAATTTTGAGTTAACTAGAGAATGCATGCACAATATTGGATCATCCAATCTTGAGCAAAATTCTCATTTTGCCTGGGAAACAAAATTCTAACTGATCCATTGGTAATAAAGCAAGCTTTGTCTTCATGTGGAACAGGGCCAGCTTCAATAATCATTTTGTCATTATCAATTTATACCAGCAAGGAATATACTGAAGAGAACGAATTAAGGTTCAGGTTCAGGTTTTGACAAGAATGAATGATGAACCAGTTGGAGCCACCCTATAGCCTATACAAGAGCAACCAACCCTCCAAATTAAAATATAGTTTTACTTTTACATAAGCTGCATCGCCAGCTTTGTAATATAACTCAGCGAGCGTTACCAAGTAGTCCTGCATTGTGGCAGCCTGTAAACCAAGTCACAACTGGTCAAACTTTGCAATTATCCATCATTTTCATAATGATCAGTACAAGAAATGCCGGCCAATTTTCCTCCCGAACACATGTTGATCGATCTCGATCGTTTTCTGTCTACTATATATAGCTGCTTGAAATGGTAGACTAACACACAACACTTGGACTTTCTAGTTCTTCTTTTAATCAAATTAAAGATGGAGAACAAGAAGGGTGTAGCATTAATGCAGTTATGTCTTCTTGGTTTAAGTTTCATGTTTTATCGATCACTAGGACTTGTACAAGAGGAGCAGAATAGCCTGCAAACATATATTGTTTGGGTTGAAAAGCCGGTCTCTCGGAATATCTTTTCACAATCTCATGAAGGTTTAGAGAGCTGGTATCAGTCATTTTTGCCTGAAACGACTGTAAACTCAAACGAGCAGAAGAGCTCACGAATTGTTCATGCATACCGCAATGTGGGCACCGGTTTTGCAGCGAAACTGACACCTGAGGAAGTAAAAGCAATGGAAAAGAGACAAGGGTTTGTCTCAGCTCGTCCGGAGAGAATTCTGCCTCTGCAAACTACTCACACTCCTGACTTCTTGGGGTTGCACCAAGGATACGGACTTTGGAAACAAACAAACTATGGTGAAGGTGTGATCATTGGAGTTTTGGATACCGGGATTGGAGCGGGACATCCTTCCTTTAGTGATGAAGGAGTACCACCTCCTCCGGCTAGATGGAAAGGAAAATGCGAGTTCAATGCTACATTGTGCAATAACAAGCTTATTGGTGCAAAAAATTTTGTAGGCTCAGGCAAAGGTAATACCACAGACAGCCCTCCAGTTGATAACCATGGCCATGGCACACACACGTCTAGTACCGCTACAGGAAATTTTGTGGCAGGTGCCAGCGTTTTTGGAGAGGCCAATGGCACAGCAGTTGGCATGGCACCTTATGCTCACTTGGCAATGTACAAAGTTTGTGCTGGGGCTGGTTGTGCTGACGGTGATATTTTAGCTGCTCTTGATGCCGCTGTTGAAGATGGCGTGGACGTGCTCTCCCTCTCCCTTGGTGGCGAATCACTTCCTTTCTATGAGGATGTTATTGCAATTGGTGCATTTGCAGCAATTCAAAAGGGAATATTTTTCAGCTGTGCAGCTGGAAATTCTGGTCCTTCCTATAACTCTCTATCAAATGAGGCCCCATGGATTCTGACAGTTGGAGCAAGCACCACTGACAGAATATTAAAATCAAAAGCGCAGATTGGAGATGATAAAAACAACCATTTTGATGGAAAATCTTTGTCCCAGCCTGAAGATTTCGATTCAACAGTTTCGCTACCTCTTGTTTATGCAGGCTCAGTTGGCAACCAGCCATCAGCTTCCTGCAAGGCAGGGTCTCTTGAAGACGTTGAAGGGAAAATAGTGTTGTGTGAGACAGGTGGAGGAGTAACAAATATTGCCAAAGGGGAAGAAGTGAAAAGAGCTGGTGGTGCTGCCATGATTCTCATGAACCAAGAGACTGATGGCTTTAGCACCTTAGCTGAATCTCATGTGCTCCCCTCGACGCATGTGAGTTATGCTGCAGGGTTGCAAATTAAGTCATATATAAGCTCAACCTCAAGTCCTACAGCCAAAATCTTGTTCAACGGCACTGTCATCGGAGATGCACTTGCTCCCAAAGTTGCTTCCTTTTCGTCTAGAGGACCAAGCTCTGCAAGCCCTGGTATTCTGAAACCTGACATCATTGGACCCGGAGTTAGCATCCTAGCAGCCTGGCCTGTTGCCGTGGACCAGACACAATCTAAGGCAACGTTTAACATAATTTCGGGTACCTCAATGTCAACTCCTCACCTGAGTGGCATTGCAGCCTTGCTCAAGAGCTCACACCCTGACTGGTCTCCAGCTGCTATTAAGTCTGCCATCATGACAACAGCCAACGTCCTAAACCTCGAAGGCAAGCCCATTGTTGATCAAAGGCTTGAGCCCGCGGACATCTTTGCAACCGGTGCAGGCCATGTTAACCCTTCAAAAGCTAATGACCCGGGGCTTGTCTATGACACACAACCAAAGGATTACATTCCCTACTTGTGTGGTTTGAATTACACAGACCAACAGATACAGCTCATCACCAAACAAGCAGTGATCTGCTCTCAAGTAGAAGCCATACCAGAAGCACAGCTAAACTACCCTTCATTTTCCATTAAAATAAGGTCCAATGAGACTCAGTCTCAGTATTATACAAGGACAGTGAGGAACGTTGGCCCGGCTAGTTCAACTTACAACTTGGATCTTCTTGTACCACATAAAATGGGGATGAGTGTGAACCCTCAGGTGCTCACATTCACAGAGGTAAACCAGGAGCTTACGTTTCATGTGGAGTTTATAGCAGAAGATGGCGCTGGCAAGGATGGCGTACCGATTTCTCAGGGATATTTGAGATGGTTTTCTGATAAGTATAATGTTACTAGTCCAATAGCTGTGGTCTTTGAATCTACCTAGAGTTAAAATTTGGCCTTGCAGAACCCTATATAAGCTCACTTTTTATCCAGGCCAAGAGCTATGTAGGTAATATACCTACGAATAATTATGTATCCACATATATTTTTACAATTTAATAATAACGTGCCTACAAATATTTTTATTATAACTTTCCTAGAGAAATTTCGCAGGAATCATCTAATTCGGTCTTTGTTTTGAAATTTGTGTTCAGGTACTTATAATTGGAACAATATGGGCATTTGTATAAGTATAATGTGTTACTGAACGACAATAAAACATATTAATTGATGGGGTAAATTACTCAAATGATCCTCAAATTTGTACGCGATTTATATTTTGGTCCCTAAATTAAATTATTAGTCCAAATGGTACATAAACTCTATATTAATCGCTCCATTAGTCCTATCGTTACATTCTGTCAATGTTGCTGTTAAATATGAGGGCAAATTGATCATTTCGTACGTTAAAAATAAATAAATACTAAAAAATAAATAAAAACTTTCTCTCCCTCTCTCTCTCTCTCTCCATTCCCCCATGGCCACCACCCTCAAGCTCCAACCCCAAAACCCATTCCACAACCACTCTCCACCCAATCCCATCCAACAACCACCCTCCACCCATATTAGGGATTTATGCCATCAATACCAAGGCCAACACTCCCACCATTGCCCACCTCCTCAGGAGCTTTCCTCTTCCTCTGCGTTTCTTCAGCAACCTCCTCTAAACTTATTCCAAAGTACCGGTTCTACGCAGATGCTTCATGGCCTACAAATTCATACAGTGCTTCAATAAACCCTCCTCTAAACTTATTCCAAAGTACAAAGAAAATTAAGTTCCGTTTTCGAAGTGAGAATTTTCCCAAATTAATCATAGGTGCCTGAAAAAATCTTATGGAGCTCGAGATAGGACAAGCATCAAAATTGACAGACACCCAAGCAAAAAACAACAAAAAATTTCTGTGAAGTTCAACAAAAATACAAAGATAAACTGCTTTTTCAACATATTCACAAAAACGTCAGTCACAAATAGTTTAATTTTACGACGCTTAAGCAATGATAGAGAAGTTTTTTTAAAAAAAAACTTTTGTGATAAAAAGAGAGTACCTGGAGGTTCGTGATGTAAGTAAATTGTGACCTTCTTCTATGTTCCTTTGCATCTTCGTCTATATGCGAGAGAGATGGGCTTGAAAAAGGAAGAGAGGGTTAGTAAGATTGTTATTCACAAAGAATGAAATCAGGTGTCATGGTGCAATTTTCAACAGCCAGCACTTTGTTAGTAGGGTAAATTACTCAAATGGTCTTCAAATTTGTATGCGATTTATATTTTGGTCCCTACATTAAAATATTAGTCCAAATGGTACATAAATTCTATTTTAATCGCCCATTTGATCCAACCGTTACATTCTGTCAATATTGCTGTTAAATATGAGGGCAAATTGGTCATTTCGTACGTTAAAATAAAAAATAATAAAAAATAAAATAAAAACTCAGTAATTGGAATAGGGGAGAAGAAATCGAAGGGAGGGGGTTTGGGTCTCATGATTTTTTCCTCTCTTTTTCTTCAATTATTTTCTAATTTTGTATTTATTTTAACCCTATTTTATTTGTTAATTATGAAAAGTCATATTTACCCCTAAAATTTGGTTACATTTAACAGAAAATGTAACGGTTGGATCAAATGAGCGATTAAAATAGAGTTTATGTACCATTTGGACTAATAATTTAATTTAGGGACCAAAATGTAAATCGCGTACAAGTTTGAGGACTATTTGAGTAATTTACCCTTGTTAGTATTATTTTGGACATTAATTGTTGGGCTGGATGGTTGAAGGCCATTAACAAACCATCTTTTTTTTTTTTTTTTTTACAAACACAGTAATTGGAGAGGTCTGTAGGGAACTGGGGAGAAGAAATCAAAGGGAGGGGGCTTGGGTCTCATGATTTTTTTTCTCTTTTTCTTCAATTATTTTTTAATTTTGTATTTATTTTAACCTTATTTTATTTGTTAATTATGAAAAGTCGTATTTGCCTCTAAAATTTGGTTACATTTAACAGAAAATGTAACGGTTGGATCAAATGGACGATTAAAATAGAGTTTATGTACCATTTGGACTAAGAATTTAATTTATGGACCAAAATGTAAATCACGTACAAGTTTGAAGACCATTTGAGTAATTTACCCTTAATTGATGAGTAACAATAACATGTGTGAAATGGAAAATATTTTTATTTCATAAAAATAAAAAAATCTCAACCAAAAGAAAAAGGTTGTTGGAAGAAAAAAGTTGTATTAAATGAAGTAATGAAAAAAAATTAAATCTTGATGGCCACTTTTTCTTTTTGCTTTTCTGATTAATATGGGTGGGGCGATTTGAACTCGGGACATTTTTTACATTGGCAAGACACCACTAGACCAATTGAATCATTCAAGATATCAAGTAACATCCTTTTTGTGAGGATGTAAAGAAATGTCCCACATTGAAAAGTTGAGAAACCTTGCAAGGGCTTATAAGGTATTGGACTATTACCCCATAGCAATTGATTTTTGAGTGGAAGCTCAACATATTTTCAACTCCAGATCAGGTATATATATCCACAATGAATCTTCCAATCATGTTTGGTTAGAGCTTTGTAAAGTAGAGAAGATGCCAAATCAAGTCAAAAAAGCTTCAAACTATTGTTGCTACAGTCTACACCAGATGTCATCTTCAATAGTAGTCGTTGTCCCAAGAACAGCAGAACAGAGCCAGCTTGAATATTCATTTTGTAATTATCAATGTATACAGCAGTAACATATATAACTCCAGAATGAATTTTTAAGTTTTATCTGTGATGTTATCGAACTGAATTTGATATAATAATTCAGGTTTTAACAAGAATGACAAACCAGTTGGCACCACCCAATACAAGAACAACCAACCTCCAAATTAAATCCAAAAAAATTAATCTATAGTTTTACATAAGGTCCATCGCTGCTTTGTTATAGCTCAGCGAGCATTACCAAGTCTTGTACATGTATATTACAGAACTCCCACATTTTTATACTCTTATGCCAAACCCCATTTGCCAGCCTCTTAACCAAGCACCACCAGTCAACCTTCACAATTCCCTCTAATAATCAGTACAAGAAATGCCGGCCAATGTTTGCTTCAAATAGGTGCTTGAAGTGCTAGCACATACAACTTGCTTTTCCTAATTCTTCTTAACCAAAATCAAGATGGAGAACAAAAAGGGTGCAGCATTAATGCAGGTTATATATCTTGTTGGTTTAGTTTTCATGTTTTGTTTATCACTAACAGTTGCGGATTATGAAGAAATGGCTCTGGAATCGGTAGCTGCTGAGAAAAATGATGGCAACAATGACATGCAAACTTATATTGTTTGGGTGCAAAAGCCAGCCTCTCAGAAATTTTCTGCAGAATCTCATGAAGATTTGGAGAGTTGGTATCATTCATTTTTGCCTGAAACTGATGCAAACTCAAACCAGCTGACGAAACAACGGATGGTTTATGCATACCACAATGTGGCAACAGGGTTTGCAGCAAGACTGACACCAGAGGAAGTAAAAACAATGGAAACGATAGAAGGGTTTGTGTCAGCTCGTCCAGAGAAGATTCTGCCGTTGCAGACTACTCATAGTCCCGACTTCTTGGGTTTGCACCAAGGATTTGGACTTTGGGAAGCAACAAACTATGGTGAAGGTGTGATAATTGGACTTTTGGATACTGGGATTACACCTGATCATCCCTCATTTAGTGATGAAGGAATGCCACCTCCTCCTGCTAAATGGAAAGGTAAGTGTGAGTTCAATGGTACCTTGTGCAATAACAAGCTTATCGGTGCAAGAAATTTCAAGGGAGTAGGCAAAGATCAACCCCCACCAGGTCCTCCATTTGACATAGATGGCCATGGCACCCACACATCTAGCACTGCTGCTGGAAGGTTTGTGGAAGGCGCAAGCGTGTTTGGACAGGCCAATGGCACAGCGGCTGGCATGGCACCGAAAGCTCACTTGGCAGTTTACAAAGTCTGCTCTGGCTTTGGTTGTGCTGAAGCTGACATTTTGGCTGCTCTTGATGTTGCTGTTGATGATGGCGTGGACGTGCTCTCCCTCTCACTTGGAGGCCCCTCACTTCCTTTCTATAAGGATGTGATTGCAATTGGTGCATTTGCAGCAATTCAAAAGGGAATTTTTTTCAGCTGTGCAGGTGGAAATTCTGGTCCTTTCAACCGTTCTTTATCAAACGAGGCCCCGTGGATTCTGACAGTTGGAGCAAGCACTACCGACAGAATATTAAAATCAGAAGCGCAGATCGGGGATGATAAAAATAACCATTTTGATGGAAAATCTTTGTCCCAGCCTCAAGATTTCGATTCAACAGTTTCGTTACCTTTACCTCTTGTTTATGCAGGCTCAGTTGGCAACCAGCCATCAGCTTTCTGCAAGGAAGGGACTCTCGAAAACGTTGAAGGGAAAATAGTACTGTGTGAGACAGGTGGAGGAGTTACAAATATTGCCAAAGGGGAAGAAGTGAAACGAGCTGGTGGTGCTGCCATGATTCTCATGAACCAAGAAACTGATGGCTTTAGCACCTTAGCTGAATCACATGCGCTACCCACGACACATGTGAGTTATGCTGCAGGGTTGCAAATTAAGTCATATATAAGCTCAACCTCAAGTCCTACAGCCACAATCTTGTTCAATGGCACTGTCATTGGAGACGCACTTGCTCCCAGAGTTGCTTTCTTTTCATCAAGAGGACCAAACAAGGCAAGCCCTGGAATTTTGAAACCTGACATCATTGGACCCGGTGTTGACATCCTAGCAGCATGGCCTGTTTCTGTGGACAATGCCACGCAGTCTAAGGCAACATTTAACATAATTTCCGGTACTTCAATGGCTTGTCCTCACCTAAGTGGAATTGCAGCCTTGGTCAAGAGCTCACACCCTGATTGGTCACCAGCTGCAATTAAATCTGCCATCATGACAACCGCTGATGTGCTAAACCTTGCAGGTTTGCCCATTGTTGATCAAGACCAAAGGCCTGCGAACGTCTTTGCAATCGGTGCAGGCCATGTTAATCCTTCAAAAGCAAATGACCCGGGGCTCATCTACGACACACAACCAGAGGATTACATTCCTTACTTGTGTGGTTTGAATTACACTGATAAAGAGATACAGATCATCACCCAACAAAAAGTGAACTGCTCTCAAGTCGGGGTCATATCAGAAGCACAGCTCAATTATCCTTCATTTTCTATTAAGATAGGGTCCAATGAGTCTCAGTCTCAGTATTATACAAGGACAGTGAGGAATGTTGGCCCGGCTAGTACAACTTACAACTTGGATCTTCTTGTACCACATAAAATGGGCATGAGTGTGAATCCTGGGGTTCTTACATTTACTGAGGTCAACCAGGAGATTACATTCCATGTGGAGTTTATAGCACAAGATGGTGCTGGGAAGGATGGTGTAGCATTTGGTCAGGGATATTTGAGATGGGTTTCTGATAAGCATAATGTTACTAGCCCAATAGCTGTGGTCTTCGACTAAGTAAAATTAAAAATTGTCCCTGTTCAAGCTTATATATAGAAAGCTTATGACCTAGGTAACGAACTTATGAATAAGTGAAGAATTTACTACAAATAATAATGCACGTACATGTTGTTGGTGGTGGGTTTATTTTGTGATTTCCTCTTCCTTTTTTTTTTTTCCCTTTTGTCTTTCTTTCCTTTCATTTCTGAACTTTTGTTCAAATCCAAATACAATTGTGTTGCTACACATTTTGTTCAAATTCTACACTTTCCTGCCCCACTTGGGTGCATTATATGAAGTGAAAATCAAACGAACCAAAAAAAGTTATGGGCGGAGGAGGAGGGTTTACAAGGTTTCGAGCCCCTTCGGAGTTATATAGGCTTCAACGGTGGTGTTTATCTCCAAAAGAATAGTAAGCAGTACAGGACCAGCTTGAATAATATTCATTTTTTTTGGTGTGATAAATTATTGATTGTATAGTGTGGTACCAACTGGTTTATCATTCTTGTTAAAACCTTCGTTTGGTACACAGGCTTGGCTTGGACTGACTTGGACTAAATTTAGTACCATGTTTGTTTTATTTAATTCTAGTCTTAGATGGGATTGCTAATACCGGGCCCACCAAAAACACCTCATTAGGAGGGGAGGACTAAGCCCATGTAGAAAGGGAGGATTAGCTAGTCCTATGTTCACCAATGTATAAGATGCATATATTATATTGTAATACTAATAACATATATTACTATTATTATTATTATTATTATTATTATTATTATTATTATTATTATTATTACTATATACACATATACTATAATGTACATATATACATGTATATACACATATACATGTATATACATATATATATATAAACACATATATACATATATAATATATATAAATACATATAGATATATACACATATATTATTATTATAATATACTCATATACACATACATATTAATATTATAATAATAGCATACATGTATACATGTATATATGTAATATATATTATATTATATATTAATGTACATATATACACGTATATACATATATATATATAAACACATATATACATATATAATATATAAATACATATAGATATATACACGTATATTGTTATTATAATATACTCATATACACATACATATTAATATTATAATAATAGCATACATGTATATATATATATATGTACATATATGTGTATATATATTATACCCATGTATGTATTATAATATACATATACACACATATATACACGTATACATTATATATTTATACTATATGTATATATATATTATAATATACATATATACATGTATATACATGTATATTATTATTATAACATACCCATATATATTATCTATTATAATATACATATATATATATACGTATATACATGTATATAATATATGTGTATATAGGTGTATCTATATATTATAATATATATATATGTATATATTATCTGCATGGTCAAGATCCTAATGATGCTTATGATGAAGCCTATAAAGCCTATGATTTGAATTCTGATTAGACTACTGCCGACAAGTTACCTGAGTTAAAGCAAGTTACCTGAGTTACTTTTGTAAACCTAAGTTACTTTTATAAACCAGAGTTACTTTTAATGTTTGCCTAGAAAAGGAGGCTTCGGCCTCAGTTGAAAGTATCAATAATATATAATATATATACATATATTATACATATATTATATATACATACATATATAATATACATATATACACGTATATACATGTATATTATTATTATTATTATTATAACATACTCATATATATTATATATTATAATATACATACATATATATAAATATATGTATATGTATTATACCCATGTATATTATAATATACATATATACACCTATATACACTTATATATATATATACATGTATATAAGTATATTATAATAATATTTTATATATATATATATAGGGTTTATATATATATATATTATATATATTATAGAATGCATATATACATATATATAGATATTTTTGAAAAAAAAAAAAAAATTCTAGTCCTAGTCCAAGCATACACCAAACGCAGGATAAGTGTTATCCAACTTAGACCAAGCCAAGCCAAGCCAAGCCAAGCCAAGCCAAGCCAGTCCCTAAGCATAGTCCATGCCAAGACAGTCCTATGTACCAAACGAGACTACTCAAGAATAAGTTTCAATTATTATCTATTGCTCGTGCAGTATTACTTTCTTTTTATCTATGACATTGTTGAATTGATATTGTAGAGAATATCATCAGCAGTCTTGCGTTAACAGATATTGGGGATATGAGAAACGTTGGTGAATGCCTAGTTCACTGCAAAGATTAGAGAAAGCATTATTAATATATTCAGTGCCATTGTCACTTTGAAGGATTTGCACAGTTGTGTGAAATTGATTTTTAACCATGGCAAGAAAGGTTTGAAAGTGAGAAAAGACCTCATTTTTACGGTGCATAGAATAGATCCGGGAGTAACGGGATATAAACAATACATAATGGCAATAACCAGTGACAAAAATGACCGGGGACATCCATACATCAGAGTGAATTAAATAAAATGGAGAGGGGGGCAAAAGTTTTATTACTAGTAAATGATAGTTTGGTGAATTTGCTAAGTGCATAATCCTTATAGAAAGCATGAGAAACTTTAAAGCCTAGAGATGATGTTAAGTGAGAGAGCATAGAATGGGATGGGTGGCCAAGGCGATGATGCCAAGCAGGAGAGTGCACAGTGGTAAGGGCATAGGGGATGGTGGATGAGTGAGAGGAGAGGGAAAGTGGGTAAAGACCATCCTTAGAAGGGCCTTGAAAGAGTAACGAACCAGTACATAAGTCATATATTTGATAAAAGTCAGGAGTACAAACAAAGAAAACTAAATTATCACGAGTAAAACTGGCAACATAGAGAAGATTAGTACCAAGAGAGGGAAGACAAAAGACATTTTGAAGAGAAAAATTGTAAGAACCTAAGGGGTCGTTTGGTACGCTGGATTGTCATGGACTAGACTAAACACTGGGATTGTCTTGGATTGGCTTGGCTTGGCATAAGCTGAATAAGCCTAGTACTGCGTTTGGTGTAAGATTGGATTAGGACTAAATTTTTAAAATTTTAAAATTTTAAAAAGAAAGCAAATGAATTTTTTTATTTTTACTTGTCTTCTCTTCCTCTGCTCTTTCTTCTTCATCTTCTCTCTCTGCGTCTTTTCTTTTTCATCTCTTCTTCTCCTTGCTCTCTCTCCTTCTCTTCCTCTCAATCTATATTCTCTCTTCGTCTAATTTCTACCCAACCTAAAAACATCATCCAGTTTAGATACTTTGGCTTTGGTGTGGTAAGTAATTTGCAGAAACAAATTTGAGGGAGAGGCAGGAGCTCACACCTAAATCATGGCAGAAATCCACAGCCCACACCAAAATCATCATCCACAAACAAACTTGAGAGAGAGGCAGAGGCAGACTCAAATTGATGAAGACCCAAAGATAAATCGTGGAACAACTTCAATCGTCGTGCTGGTTTGTCGTCGCAGACACAGATTGCCGTCGCTCTACCATTGTTGTTGCTGCCTGCCATCGCCATCTACAACCCATAGTCGGTGGTTGTGATTGTCGTTTAGGTGGTCGGTGGTTGCCGCTACGCTTGGGTGGAGTGGTTACAGAGCTTTGGTCGAGACTAATAGTCTTTCATTTTCACATGGGTTTAGCTAAGAACACTTGAGAATGTGTTTTTGGTGGGCCTGGGATTACTAATCCCACTTAATATTAGGGTGACAACAAACATGAGATTAACTTTTAGCCAAGCCAATCCAAGCCAAGAAGGTGTAACAAACAAGTCCAAGGAAAAGGAAGAGAGCCAGTATGAGAGATAGAGAGAGAATCTCCATTACCATTACCAAGAAATACAAAATTATTATCCTGATATGGCTATTTATTTTGGAGATTAGAAGGATTACTAGTCATGTGATGAGTGGCACCTGTGTCAGGGTACCAAGTGGAGTCAGGTGGCTGCATAAATTGAGCCCCAGCAAAGGAAGGAAAGGATTCTGGGGTGTGCATCAGAACCGAAGAACCGATCAAACGAACCAAACTGGGCCCAAAAAAATCGAAAAAAATTGTGTTGACCAAAAAGTCAAACCCCAAAAATCGAACCAGACCGGTTCTAACTGGTTTCCATTTCGGTTCTATACCCCAACAAACCGAACCAAGTCAAACCAGAACGACCAAATTAAAAAATATATAATTTTAATATTTATTTATATCCAATGCTATATTTTTATCTCATAATTAATATTTACCCAAGCTCAATTTCAAAACATCTTTCTTTTGTAGCCCCAATATTTCTTTTTGTATGACATTTGATAATTTGTTAATTTTCAAGCCAAAAAAATAATATGAAGAAATGATAATAATAATCCGGTTCGAAACCGAATTGAACCAAAATTGGACCGGAACTGATTTAAACCAAATCGGATAGTTTTATGAATTTTGTTGTTAAAATCGGACTGAACCGAATTGGGTAAATAGCACCAGTTTCGATTCCAATTTGAGGCAAAAACAGGCCTGAACTAGACCTTGCCCACCCCTAATTTGTATTGCAGGTGGTGTACTAAGTGGTTCCCAAGACACCAGGAGCTAAGTTGGGCCGGGCAAAGTGTTTGCTAGAAGCAGCAAATGGGGCCCAAGGGTGCGAAAGGAAGGCCAGTTGCATGAGGTCCAAAACTTGGAGCAAAAAGAGG
Organism: Prunus dulcis; assembly: GCF_902201215.1. Taxonomy (NCBI): domain Eukaryota; kingdom Viridiplantae; phylum Streptophyta; class Magnoliopsida; order Rosales; family Rosaceae; genus Prunus; species Prunus dulcis. The sequence continues at coordinate 8,618,410 of NC_047654.1, forward strand.
CCACTGTTGATTAGGCCATTAGGGCTACTAGGGGCCATTCCACTGGTTACTCCAGTTAGGAGAGAAGTTGCACCAGCCACCACGGTCGTGACTGCGCCAGCCACTGCGGCCACCACCACGGTGGGAATTGAAGGTAGTGTGCTAGTGATGTAGCTAACAATGAGTTGGTCTTGTTGGTACCACTGAGCATGGGCAGGATTGGTTTGTGTAAGAGTGGCGGTGATGGTTGTGGGTGTTTCACTGGTAGAAGTGGAGATTTAGGCAGAAGGTTGTTTATGAGTGCCATCGATAAATTTCCAAAGGTCATGACCGACTAGAAAGGGTTTGAGTTGATGGAGCTAAATGAGGTAGTTGGAGTCAGTAAGCTTGATAAAAAGAGTTGGGATTTAGGAGGGAGATGGAAGGAGAAGATTAGATCGACTAAGGGAGAGGGAGGAAACCCTAGGTAAGGCTAATACTATGTAGATAATATATTTCCTTATATTAAATAGATTACACAAAGTCCCTATTTATACAAATACAAGAAGTCTACTTAAGGTAGGAAATAATAGACATGAATACAATCCGATTTACAACAGGAAAAGCTAATTGTTAGGAGGAGATTGTGAAGTTGACTTCCGTGTGTGCTAGGAAACGAAAGATGCGTTAATAGGTTTTAACAAGAATATAAACCAGTGGACATAATAATAATAATCTATAATATGACATAACGTCCATCGCCATCACTAGTGATAAACTCAGTGAGCATTACCAAGTCCTGTGAATACATATAGTCCGAAAGTCTCCCATTGTCACAACAAACTCAACCTTCAAACCTGACAAGAAATGCCGGCCAAGGGCTTCAAATCCCATGTTGAATCAATTTCTCTTGCTATGTACTATGGCCTATATGTACGTGCTTGAAATTGTAGACTAGCGCAAACCGCTTGGGCTTCCAAGTTCTTCTTTTAACCAAATTAAAGATTTCGATTATAAAAAAAAAACAAATTAAAGATGAAGAACAAAAAGGGTATAGCATTAGTGCAGGTGCTACATCTTCTTGGTTTAACTTTCATGTTTTATTTATCAATAGCAGTTGCACAAGAGTAGCAAACTAGCTTGCAAACTTATATTGTTTGGGTTGAAAAGCCGATCTCCCAGAATTCCTATGCACAATCTCATGAAGATTTGGAGAGTTGGTATCAATCATTTTTGCCTGAAACTAGTGCAAACTCAAACCAGCTGATGAAGCAAAGGATGGTTCATGCTTACCGCCATATAGCCATGGGCTTTGCTGCAAAACTAACACCGGAGGAAGTAAAGGCAATGGAAAATAAAGAAGGGTTTGTGTCAGCTCATCTACAGAGAACTCTGCCTTTGCACACTACTCATAGTCCTGAATTCTTAGGATTACACCATGGATTGGGACTTTGGGAACAAACAAACTATGGTGAAGGAGTGATAATTGGAGTTTCGGATACTGGGATTGGACCTGATCACCCTTCATTTAGTGATGAAGGAGTATCCCCACCTCCGGCTAAATGGAAAGGCAAATGTGTGTTCAACGGAACAGTCAGCAATAACAAGCTTATTGGTGCAAAAAATTTCATAGATGCAGGCAAAGGGAAAGCTAGAAGGAGTGCTCCATTTGACCAAGATGGCCATGGCACCCACACGTCTAGCACAGCTGCTGGAAATTTTGTGGAAGGTGCAAGCTTGTTTGGACAGGCCAATGGCACAGCATCTGGCATGGCCCCTTATGCTCACTTGGCAATTTACAAAGTCTGTGGCGCCTAGGATTGCGCTGATGCTGATGTTTTGGCTGCAATGGATGCTGCTGTTGATGATGGCGTTGACGTGCTCTCCCTCTCACTTGGCGGTCCCTCAGTACCTCTCTATGTTGATCTGATTGCCGTTGGCGCATTTGGAGCAATGCGGAAGGGAATTTTTGTCAGCTGTTCAGCTGGAAATGATGGTCCTGAACATGGTTCTTTATCAAATGAGGCTCCGTGGATTCTCACTGTTGGAGCAAGCACCTGACCGAATATTAAACTTGACCGCAACACCTACAGCCACAAACTTGTCCAAAGGCTCCGGATCAGACCCACTCGCTCCAAAGGTCGCTATCTTTTCATCAAGAGGACCAAACATTGCAAACCCTGGAATTCTAAAACCTGATATCATTGGACCTGGTATTGACATCCTAGCAGCATGGGCCTATTCTGTGGACAATGCCACATCTAAGGTAACATTTAACATAATTTCGGGTACGTCAATGTCATGTCCTCACCTAAGTGACATTGCAGCCTTGCTTAAGAGCTCACACCCTGACTGGTCACCAGCTGCGATTAAATCTGCAATCATGACAACCGCGGATGTACTAAACCTCATTGGCAAACCCATTGTCGATGAATGGCTTAGGCCGGCAGACATCTTTGCAATTGGTGCAGGCCATGTTAACCCTTCAAAAGCAATTGACCCGGGCCTCATCTACGACATACAAGCAGAGGACTACATTCCTTACTTGTGTGGTTTAAACTACACAGAGAAACAAATACGTATCCTCACCCAACAAGCAGTGAACTGCTCTGAAGTTGGAGCCATAGAAGAAACACAGCTAAATTATCCTTCATTTTCTATTTTTGTGAGTTCAAGTCACAAGCTGTGGACTCAGTCTGCACATTATACAAGGACTGTCAAGAACGTTGGCCCGGCTAATTCGGTTTACAGCTTGGATCTCTTAGTACCAAATAAAACGAGGATGAGTGTGAATCCTCAAGTGCTCACATTCACAGAGGTTAACCAGACCATTACGTACCAGGTGGAGTTTCTTGCACTTGACAGTGCTACTGCTGGAGAGGATGATTTTCAGTCACAGGGATACTTGAGATGGGTTTCTGATCAGCATAATGTTACTAGCCCAATAGCTGTGGTCATTGAGTCTAAGTAAATTTACAACTAGATCTATGTAAAATAATGTATCTACAGAATGGCGAAAGAGGTCCCAGTTCCAATTCAGCCCTCCTCCAGTTATCATAAAAATAATGTGTGATCTAATAATAAAGAACATAGTAAATTCAGGGCTATTAAGATCCTTGCTACTGAAGACTGTACTTTAGCTGCCAGTTTTGTTTATACAGTTCTCCAATGATAGAAAATTTTGCCAATGGAAACAGCACTTGGGTTTAGCCTTAAATCTTTTGTTGCTGCTCCATCTTTTGAGCATCTTGTTGAGTAAGAAATCAACATCTTACCTATTCAAAGTGTTATGATCGATGCTCAAGTATTGTCTTCAAGATCATTCCTCCATCTAAAGCAAGCACCACATATAGAGCTGGTGAAATTCTAGGATGCTCATTTTGCATGGTATGCAAACTCTTTATTTAACCCTTGGATTTGGAGAGTTCACTTTATTTTTGGGGGTTCCCTTCACCATTGGATGTGGCTGGTAAGACATGTATGATTAAAAAAAAATATGTACGTAAATTTGAGGAAAAAAGTTTATACCTTTAAAAATTCGAGAAAAAGCCAGCAGAAATTAGAAGAAAAGTAAGGAAATTTCCTGTTAAATAGAAAGAAAGAAAAAAAAAACACAATTCAAAAGAAAGAACAAGATATCCCATCTCAAATGTCCTCTTATGATGCAGGAGATAGACAAATTGGTAGGATATATAGCGAGAAATAAGAATCCTGATGAAGGATTAAGAATGAAATTGACTGCTCGTGTGTTCTTTCATTATTCAATGGATCACTCAGGTTCTAACAAGAAGATTGTGTAGTATTTCTGGTCAACCATGTCTTACATGATGTTTCAAATTCAGCAATAAGTGAAATTCACAAAGAAAAGAAGATTGTTTGTGGTTTTATCAGTTTCTTCTCTGTGTTATCTTTCCAGAAGCTAACTAGCTTTGTGTGAAGCACTACCATAATAATGGCATAAACTATAGTTTTATTTTTTATTTTTTTATTTTAGGCATTGTATACAAATTTAAGAGCTTCAAGCAATCTGCAGCACATTCAAATTTTTCAAACAAATGATTCATTTGTTTTTCTTCTGACCCAAGTGCAGTAGTGCAGGGCCAGCTTGAAAATTCATTTTGTCAAGAATTAATTTTGAACTATTTTCTATTGCTCGTGTTTAATCTGTGACATTACTGAATTGATATCATTCAGGTTTTAAAAAGAATGATATATAAACCAGTTGGCACCAACTCACCTCTTTGTTATAGCTTGACGAGGATTACCAGGTCCTGTATATATAAATATTACAAAACTCATACTTGCAACAAGTAAGCATTCAAAATTACAAGAAATGCAGGCCAATGTTTCTTGACTTAACCCAACAATAATATTGTTCAACCTCTCTTGCTGTCCACTATATGTAGGTGCTTGGAATGGTAGACTCACACAAACCACTAGCACTTACAAGTCCTTTCAACCAAATTAAAGATGGAGACAGAAAAGGGTATGGCATTGCAGGTTATATATCTTGTTGGTTTAACTTTCATGTTTTATTTATCACTCGCAGTTGCACAAGAGGAGCAAAACAACCTGCAAACATATATCGTTTGGGTTGAAAAGCCGGTGTCCCAGAATTCTTTTGCACAATCTCATGAAGATCTGGAGAGTTGGTATCACTCATTTTTGCCTGAAACCAGTGAAAACTCAAACCAGCTGATAAAGAAAAGAATGGTTCATACATACCGTAATGTGGCCATAGGATTTGCAGCAAAACTGACACCAGAGGAAGTAAAGGCAACGGAAAAGAAAGAAGGGTTTGTGTCAGCTCATCAGAGAGAATTCTGCCTTTGCAGACTACTCATAGTCCTGACTTCTTGGGTTTACACCAAGGGTCGGGACTTTGGGAACAAACAAACTATGGTGAAGGTGTGATCATTGGAGTTTTGGATACTGGTGTTGCACCATATCATCCTTCATTTAGTGATGAAGGAGTGTCCCCTCCTCCGGCTAAATGGAAAGGCAAATGTGACTTCAATGCGACATTGTGCAATAAAAAACTTATCGGTGCGAAAGATTTCATAGGCTCAAGCAAAGGGAAACCTACAGGGAGCGCTCCATTTGACCAAGATGGCCATGGCACCCACACTTCTAGCACAGCTGCTGGAAATTTTGTGGAAGGCGCAAGTGCATTTGGAGTGGTGAATGGCACAGCTGTTGGCATGGCGCCTTATGCTCACTTGGCCATTTACAGAGTCTGTGGCCTTGATTGTGCTGAAGCTGACATTTTGGCGGCAATGGATGCTGCTGTTGAAGATGGCGTGGACGTGCTCTCCCTCTCACTTGGCGGTCCCTCAATTCCTTTCTATGGGGATGTGATTGCAGTTGGTGCATTTGGAGCAACTCAGAAGGGAATTTTTGTCAGCTGCGCAGCTGGAAACTCTGGTCCTTACCATGGTTCTTTATCAAATGAGGCCCCATGGATTCTCACTGTTGGAGCAAGTACCACAGACAGAATATTAAACTTAACCTCAACACCTACATCCGCAATCTTGTTCAATGGCGCCGCATCAGATCCACTCGCTCCAAAGGTCGCTACCTTTTCATCAAGAGGACCAAATACTGCAAGCCCTGGAATTCTGAAACCTGATATCATTGGACCCGGTGTTGACATCCTAGCTGCATGGCCTGTTTCTGTGGACAATGCCACAAAGTCTAATGCAACATTCAACATAATTTCGGGTACCTCAATGTCAACTCCTCACTTAAGTGGCATTGCAGCCTTGCTCAAGAGCTCTCACCCTGACTGGTCACCAGCTGCAATCAAATCTGCCATCATGACAAGCGCCAATGTACTGAACCTTGCAGGGTTGCCCATTGTTGATCAAAGACTTAATCTCGGGGACGTATATGCAATCGGTGCAGGCCATGTTAACCCTACAAAAGCAAATGACCCGGGGCTCATCTACGACACACAACCTATGGATTACATTCCTTACTTGTGTGGTTTGAATTACACAGAAAAAGAGATACATATCATCACCCAACAAAAAGTGAACTGCTCTCAAGTCGGGGTCATACCAGAAGCACAGCTCAATTATCCTTCATTTTCTATTAAGATAGGGTCCAATGAGTCTCAGTCTCAGTATTATACAAGGACTGTGAGGAATGTTGGCCCGGCTAGTTCAACTTACAATTTGGATCTTCTTGTACCACATAAAATGGGCATGAGTGTGAATCCTGGGGTGCTTACATTCACAGAGGTGAACCAGAAGATTACGTTCCATGTTGAGTTTATAGCAGAAGATGGTGCTGGGAAGGATGGTGTAGCATTTGGTCAGGGATATTTGAGATGGGTTTCTGATAAGCATAATGTTACTAGCCCAATAGCTGTGATCTTTGACTCTAAGTAGGTAATACTCATTCAATCTTATATATAGTTACTACCCCAATAGCTGTGGTCATTGAGTCTAGGTAAACTTACAACTCCGACTTAAGTAAAATAATGTATCTACAGAATGTTGAAAGATGTCCAATTTCAAATTCAGCTCTCCTCCTCCAATGATCAAAAAAAATAATGTGTGATTTAATTAGAATGAATAATAGTAAATTCATCACTATTAAGATCCTTGCTATTGTATTAATTTTAAACTAATGCTCGTGTTAAATCTGTGACATTACTTAATTGAAAATCATTCAGGCTTTAACAAGAATTATATCTAAACCAGTTGGCAACACACTCACCTCCAAGTTAAATCCAAATAAAATAAATATGTAATATGAAATAAGATCCATCGCCACTTTGTTATAGCTTGACAAGCATTGCCAGGTCCTGTATATATAAATGTCGGCCAATGTTCCCTGACTTAACAAAACTCATATTTGCAAGTAAGCTTTCCAAATTACAAGAAATGCCGGCCAATGTTCCCTGACTTAACTAACAATAATATTGTTTAACCTCTCTTGCTATCTGCTATAGCATATATACGCATGCTTGAAAAATTGTAGACTAGCGCAAACCGCTTGCGCTTCCAAGTTCTTCTTTTTATCAAATTAAATATGAAGAACAAAAAGTGCGTAGCGTGAATGCAGGTTCTATATCTTCTTCTTTTAACTTTCATGTTTTATTTATCACTCGCAGTTGCGCAAGAGGAGCAAAACAATCTGCAAACATATATCGTTTGGGTTCAAAGGCCAGTCTCCCAGAATTCTTTTGCACAATCTCATGAAGATCTGGAGAGTTCGTATCAGTCATTTTTGCCTGAAACCAGTGCAAACTCAAACCAGCTAATGACGCCGACATTGGTTCATACACAGTGGCGGATCCACAGAGGCGCAAGGAGGTGCAGCTGCACCTCCCCTTGCCAGAAAGCCATGGAAGAGGCTGGAAATTGCCCTTCTGCTGTGTGCCCGCCATGTGCTCATCCTAATGCCTCAAAGATGCTTTCTCAGTTTGCTGCGCCAACAACGCACAGCGCGATCTTTTTTTTAAAAAAAGGAAAAAAAAAAAACTATGGCTAAAACGACGTCGTTTTGGACCAGAGTTTAAAAATAAAAATAAAACAACGTAGTGAAGAAAAAGCCTTACCTTCTATAGAAGACGATCGTCCAATCCAAGTTTAGAAGCCTTAAACCCTTACTACCATCCACTGTTCAAATGTAATTACTAATTAATCAACTAGGAATTAGAATTTTGGATTGAGAGGGCTCGATTGTATTAGAATTTTGGATTGAGAGGGCTCGGTGTTCTCGTAGCAATCTCTGCACTAATGTGCTGATATCAAACAAATTTCTGAATAAAAAATACAAATATCTTGTTTTTACTTTTCTTGTTTGGCAAAGGCAAAGCAAACCCAACAACAACAACAAGGTCTGGTTTTGTTTTTCTTCTTCAGTAGCAAAAGGCTCTTCGGATTTATTTATTTATTTAATTTAAGGCTTTTTGGAATTTTCTTTTAAGTCTACAAGGGGCATACTGTAATCTTTAAATGGTCTATAGAATTTTTCTAAATGTTATTTTTATTTTTATTTTTCTGATTTAGCTCTCTGTATTTGTATGATCAATAGCAAATTTAAGCAGAAAGTGACTATGCGCGACTCGAGGTATGATCAATTATGATTCATTTATTTAATTGAGAATTTGATATGCATTTTGATTAGATTAATTGAGATTGATTTTTGATTAGATTAATTGGTATTGATTTTGGTTAGATTAAGAGCATTTGAAATAGTTTTTTTAAAGAGCTTTTATCCTTTTAAAAATTGCACCTCCGCTGAAAAATTTCTGGATCCGCCACTGTTCATACATACCACAATGTGGCCATAGGGTTTGCAGCAAAACTTACACCAGAGGAAGTGAAGGAAATGCGAAAGAAAGAAGGGTTTGTGTCAGCTCATCCAGAGAGAATTCTGCCTTTGCTCACAATTCATAGACCTGACTTCTTGGGTTGACACCAAGGGTTAGGACTTTGGGAACAAACAAATCATGGTGAAGGTGTGATCATTGGAGTTTTGGATAATGGCGTTGCACCATATCATCCTTCATTTAGTGATGAAGGAGTATCTCCTCCTCCGGCTAAACGGAAAGGCAAATGTGACTTCAATGAGACATTGTGCAATAACAAACTTATCAGGGCAAAGATTTCATAGGCGCAAGCAAAGGGAAAGCAACAGGGAGAGCTCCATTTGACCAAGCTGGCCATGGCACCCACACGTCTAGCGCAGCTGCTGGAAATTTTGTGGAAGGCGCAAGCGCTTTGGAGTGGCAAATGGCACAGCTGTTGGCATCGCGCCTTATGCTCACTTGGCCATTTACAGAGTCTGTGGCCTTGATTGTGCTGAAGGTGACGTTTTGGATGCAATGGATGCTGCTGTTCATGATGGTGTGGACATGCTCTCCCTCTCACTTGGCTGGCCCTCAATTCCTTTCTATGAGGATGTGATTGCAGTTGGCACATTTGGAGCAATGTGAAAGGGAATTTTTGTCAGCTGTTCAGCTGGAAATTCTGGTCCTGAGCATGGTACTTTATCAAATGAAGCTCCATGGATTCTCACCGTTGGAGCAAGCACCACGGACATAATATTAAACTTAACCTCAACACCTACAGCCACAATCTTGTTCAATGGCTCCACATCAGATCCACTCGCTCCAAAGGTTGCTACATTTTCATCAAGAGGACCAAAGCCCTGGAATTCTTAAACCTGATATCATTGGACCTGGTGTCAACATCCTAGCTGCATGGCCTTTTGCCATGGACTGGACACAATCTAATGCAACATTTAACATAATGTCGGGTACCTCAATGTCATGCCCTCACTTAAGTGGCATTGCAGGCTTGCTAAAGAGCTCACACGAGTCACACCCTGACTGGTCACCAGCTGCAATCAAATCTGCCATCATGACAAGTGCCAATGTACTGAACCTCGCAGGCATGCCCATTGTTGATCAAATGCTTAATCGCGCAGACGTATTTGCAATTGGTGCAGGCCATGTTAACCCTTCGAAAGCAAATAACCCAGGGCTCATCTACAACACATAATCAGAGGATTACATTCCTTATTTGTGTGGTTTGAATTACACAGACAAATAGATACAGATCATCACCCAAAAAACAGTGAACTGCTCTCAAGTTGGGGTCATACCAGAAGCACAACTAAACTATCCTTCATTTTGTATTACAACAGGATCCAATGAGACTGAATCTCAGTATTATACAAGGACAGTGAGGAACATTGGCCCGGCTAGTTCAACTTACAACTTGGATCTTCTTGTACCACATAAAATGGGCATGAGTGTGAAACCTGAGGTGCTTACATTCACAGAGGTCAACCAGGAGATTACGTACCATGTGGAGTTTATTGCAGAAGATGGTGCTGGCAAGGATGGTGTAGCATTTGGTCAGGGGTATTTGAGATGGGTTTCTGATAAGCATAATGTTACTAGCCCAATATCTGTGATCTTTGACAATCATTCAATCTTAATGTAGTTACAAATAATAATGTATTTTCATATATTGTAATAATAATTTACCTGTGAATATATAAAGTCGGGGATTAATAGCCTTGTTGTTAAAGCTGAGTCTACCCTAGCTGTAATTTTGTTAAGGGCTCTAAAGTTCAAATCATCCCTTTTATCACCTCCGGTTTTAAAAATTGATTTTCATGGAAATATTGACACAAAATCGGTGATAGAACCTGCTTTCTACCTTAACTCAATATCTCAAGAGCAATGATATATATTATTTCTTTCACAAAGAACAAGATACAATTTCTCAACTAACTCCCCAGTACAGACTCACTTAGTATAGAGTTAACCCAATCAACTCTCAACTAACCATAGCCTAACTGATGGTTAACAACTAACCCTAGTGCCAGCTCATATAGAGATTTCTATCAATCGGTATCAGTGAAAATTTGAGAGAAGCAATGGAAATTAGAAGTTTTTGAGTGAAACTTGAGATGTTTATTTTGTCAACTATTGGCGTGAACTCTTTAAACATTTCAAGGATGGCTTATTTAGCAAGACACATGAGACTCATCGTGTTGATTGTTATTCCCTCTGAACAGATCCAAAGTTGCAAATTGCAATTAACCTTCCTTCTATTTTTTTTGGGTCCAAATTGCAATTAACCTTTGCATGAAGAAAGGGCGACAATTCAACAGAAAGTCTCAATTAGGGGTGGCATTTTAGACCGAAAAATCGCAAAAACCAGCCGACAATTTACCGCAATGGAATCGCAATCACGGGAAACCGAACCGCATTTGCGGTATGAAGAATCGAACCGCATTTGAGGTCGCAGTTACGGTATTTGATTTCAAAACTTGCGGTTACCGCAAACCGCGACTATATTTTTATTTTTTTTTAAATTGCATTTTGTAGATAGCATTGGTGCTGGGTCCTTCAAATCCACTCACCACCACCAACACTTTAGTTTGTAACATTGGTGCATTGCATTTTCCTTTTAGTTTGTAACTTTAATTGACTTTGAATTGGATTTTTCCTTTGGGTTGTAAATTTAATTCATTTTGCATTGCATTTTCCTTTTGGTTTGTAACTTTAAAGGATTTGGAATTGGAATGCTTGAGAAGTTGAGGTTGTGAATGCTTGAGAAGTTTAACTTTAATTGGAATGCTTGGAATTATAACTTTAATTTTCTTTAGGTTGTGAATGCTTGAGAAGTTGAGGTTGTGAATTTATATTTTTGGGTTAAAGTATGCTTGAAATCAAAATGCTTCAAAAGAAGCATCAAAATTAGGCCTAAAATGTGGAAGATTGGATTTTTATGACATAAAAAAAAACTTGCGGTTTTAAACCGCTAATTCACTGTAACCGACCACTTTTTGCGGTTTACCGGTTTGCGGTTTCAAAAATCATCATACCACAAATAGTTGGTCGGTTTGCGGTTTGGGCAAAAATTCGCGATTACCAAACCGCAACCACCCCTAGTCTCAATAATTTGAGAAATTCAACTTAACTTGACCAAAAATTGCGATAATTTGAGAGATTCAACAAAAAAAAAAAAAAAGGATTTAAAAACTCTGAGGTCAACTGCTATTATATTGCCCTAAGATAAAAATGAAAAAAAAAAACAATCGATTTTCCAGATCTTGGTCATGATGAAGCATTCCCTTCCCTTACTTTAAAGTTAATTATGTACCCCAAAAAAAAAAAAAAAAAAACAATGTGTGGACTTATTAACTTCAGTAAAACAGTTACACCTATGGGAAATTACCGACTCTCACACTGCTCAATTCCCCCTAAAGGAAAAGAAAATGTTAAAACTATTGTCTTCATATTTAGGCCATGCCAGCCATTTTGTTTGACATTATATAGTGCCAAATAAGAATCAAAATCATAATCATCAATTGTTATTTTAACCACTCTTGTCTCAATTAATTGATAAGAACAATAAACTAGTTGGCACCAGACTAACAGAACAGCCTCCAAAATCCAGACAAAACAAATCTAGTATTGCATAAGGTCTATCGACGCTTTGGTATAACTGAAAGAGATTAGCGAGCATTACCAAGTCCTGTTTTTTAATTCCAAATGTGCCGCAATTTAGACTCTTATGCCCAGCCTCATTTGGCAGCCCCTTAATCAACCAAGTCACAACAAGCATACTTTCACAACCTTGAAATCGCCATCATCGGTACAAGAAATGCCGGCGAATGTTCCTTCAAACCCCACATTTCACCTCCATCTCTTGCTGTCTACTATATATAGGAGCTCAAATGGTAGACTAACACAAGCCACTTGCACTTTGAGGTTCTTCTTCATCAAAAGATGGAGAACAAAAAGTTTTTAGCTTTCCAGATAATATATCTTCTTGGCTTAAGTTTCGTGTTGTATTTATCAGTAGCAGTTGCCAATGAAGAGGCAGTGCTGGAACCGCTAGCTGAGACAGATGAGGAGCAGAATAACATGCAAACTTATATTGTTTGGGTGAAGAAGCCAGTCCAGAAATACTTTTTCTCAAAATCTCAAGAAGATTTAGAGAGTTGGTATCACACATTTTTGCCCACAACTATAGCAAGCTCAAACCAGTTGAAGAAGCCACGAATAGTTCACGCATACCGCAACGTGGCCACTGGGTTTGCAGCAAAATTGACGCCAGAGGAAGTAAAGGCAATGGAAAAGAAAGAAGGGTTTTTGTCCGCTCATCCAGAGCAAATTCTGCCTTTGCATACTACTCATAGTCCTAACTTCTTGGGGCTGCACCAAGGATTGGGAGTTTGGAAGGGATCAAACTATGGTGAAGGTGTGATCATTGGAGTTCTGGATACTGGGATATCACCTGATCATCCTTCATTTAGTGATGAAGGAGTAGCCCCTCCTCCAGCTAAATGGAAAGGCAAGTGCGACTTCAATGGAACAGTTTGCAATAATAAGCTTATTGGTGCAAGAAATTTCCAAGGTGGCCAAACTACGGGAGGCCCTCCAGTTGACGATGAAGGTCATGGCACCCACACATCCAGCACAGCTGCAGGAAATTTTGTGAAAGGTGCCAATGTGTTTGGAATGGCCAATGGCACAGCGTCTGGCATGGCACCTTATGCTCACCTGGCAATTTACAAGGTCTGTTCTGAGGAGGGTTGTGCTGAAGGTGACATCTTAGCTGCTCTTGATACTGCCGTGGAAGATGGTGTGGACGTGCTCTCCCTTTCGCTCGGAGGTGCCTCAGTTCCTTTTTATGCTGATGGGATTGCAATTGGTGCATTTGGAGCAATACAAAAGGGGATTTTTGTCAGTTGTTCAGCTGGAAATTCGGGTCCTTTCTATGCTTCTTTAGCAAATGAGGCACCCTGGATTCTCACAGTTGGAGCAAGCACCATTGACAGAAGCATAAAAGCGGCAGCATTGCTTGGAAATGGAGCAGAATATGATGGTGAATCATTATTCCAGCCAAAAGATTTTAGTTCAAAATTATTACCTCTTGTTTATGCAGGCGCAAATGGAAAACAATCATCAGCATTCTGTGATGCTGGATCACTTGGAAATGTTGAAGGGGCAATAGTGTTGTGTGAGAGAGGTGGAGGAGTAGCAAGAATTGACAAAGGGGCAGAAGTGAAAAGAGCTGGTGGAGCTGCCATGATTCTCGTGAATGCAGAGACTGATGGTGATAGCACCTTAGCTGACCCTCATGTACTTCCCGCAACACACGTGGGTTATGTTGCAGGTGTTAAAATCAAAGCCTATCTGAATTCCACCTCAAGTCCTGCAGCCACAATCTTGTTCAAAGGAACTGTCATTGGAGACGGACTTGCTCCCAAGATTACTTCCTTTTCATCAAGAGGACCAAGCATTGCAAGCACAGGAATTTTGAAACCTGACATCATTGGTCCCGGTGTTAGCATCCTAGCAGCATGGCCTGTTTCGGTGGACAATGGCACAGAAGGTAAGGCAACATTTAACATGGTTTCGGGCACCTCAATGTCCTGCCCCCACCTAAGCGGCATTGCAGCCTTGCTCAAGAGTTCCCACCCAGACTGGTCACCAGCTGCGATCAAGTCCGCAATCATGACGACTGCTGAAGTACATAACCTTGAAGGAAAGCCAATTGTAGACGAAACACTTAAGCCAGCAGACATCTTTGCCACTGGTGCAGGCCATGTTAACCCTTCAAAAGCAAATGACCCTGGGCTCATCTATGACACAAAACCAGAGGATTACATTCCTTACTTGTGTGGTTTGAATTACACAGACGAACAGATACAGGTCATCACCCAACAAAGAGTGAACTGCTCTCAAGTAGAAGCCATACCAGAAGCACAGCTAAACTATCCTTCATTCTCTATTATAGTAGGGTCGTCCGAAGACTCTAAATCTCAGTATTATACAAGGACCGTCAAGAATGTTGGCCCGGCTAATTCAACTTACAACTTGGATCTTTTTGTGCCACAGAACATGGGCATGAGTGTGAACCCTGAGGTGCTTAAATTCACAGAGGTTAACCAGGAGATTACATTCGAAGCGGAGTTTTTCGCAGAAGACAGTGCTGGGAAGGATGGTGTACCATTTGCTCAGGGATATTTGAGATGGGTTTCTGATCAGCATTCTGTTACTAGCCCAATATCTGTTATCTTTGCCAGCAAGTGAAATTAAAATAGGATCCCAGTAGAAGTTGTCACAAGCTTGCAGAGAATAACAGAAACAACTCAAGCCCAAAATAAGTGCAACTCCAGTGGTGTAATTGAATTGAAGTCCTAGAAGATTTGATATTTTTCTTGGAAGCCCTCCAAACCAATGTCTCCTCTGCTTGTGCAGCATTGTGATTGTGAGGTCAACCATGTCTTACATGATGTTTCAGCAATAATATGAAATTGACAGCAAAAAAAAAAAGGATTGTTTGTTGTTTATCAATTTTTCCATATAGAGCTTTAGCTAGCTTTGTGTGAAGCTCTACTATATTAATGAGATTAACTTTTATTAACTTTTTCTTTTCTTCATTTTTGATGAATGGCATTAACTATAGGCTTTTACGGTAGAAACTAGAAACTGCAAATTTGGGCATTGTGTACAAATTTGTAGGCACTTCAATTCAAGTCAAGTTTGCAAGTTTAAGATGATACATACCTTGAAGCTGAGGTCCAGTCGGTGTGTGCGGTGGACAGAAGAGAAGCCAACCCAGAAGCTGATATGATTGCTTGGCTTGGTGGAAGGAAAATGTAAGTCTTCAGTGTAGAATTTGGGTTTCAGAACCCCATCTTCCTTAATGCAGGGCCTCTCTCTCTCTCTTCGGCTTCGCAGCAGGTTCACATACACTATGAAATTAGAGAGCAATTGGTTAAATTATGATAAATATGTAATTCCTATATTACTCTTGACCAATCCACTCCAAACCGAGCCACTAAACGTCACCTAAGGGTATACATTTGTTGATCGAAGGAGGAGATTTGAACATGAAACTTCTTATAATATTGAAGGATAAAAAGCACTACACTAACACGTAGTTCACTTGACCCAAAAAAAACATGTAGTTCATATAACAATGGTATACTTGGAACTTAAATGTAATAATTCACAACATATATTTTTTTCTAGCAAAATGAGTTTTCTTAATAACCCTGTTAGTGTAAATAACTCTTTATATAATCCCAATTATATTGCCATTTGAACACTATTAACTGGTGCGGATGATAACTTCAGTACATTATTAAAAAAAAAAAATTAAAAAAATTAACCACTTACGTGACCTATGTCAATGGTTTGACTCTTGCAGTGAGCTCAAATATGTAAGTTAAAAATATTGGCCTGCTTATTTGATAATTCATTTTGACATTATCAATTTTTTCCCTGCTGGAGACATTCTCAACTTGTATCAGCAGCAAGCTCCAAAACTATGTACCAAGAGCAACAACGAATTTTAACAAGAATGATAAAAATAAAATAAAACAAAAGTTGGAACCAAATTGCTAGTAAATCTAGTGTAAGTTATAACATAAAGCCTATCGCCAGTTTGGTGTAAGTAACTATGGATTTGCGAGCATTACCAAGTCTTGTATATTAATTCCATAACTCCAGCACAGGTTTTGGACTGTTATGTCAAGGACAATTTGGCAGCGCTTTAATTTAACCAAGTCACAACAAGCCAACCTTCACCTTCAATCTGTACAAGAAATGCAGGCTTTTTCCAGCTCGATCTCTTGCTATTTTCTATATATAATTGCTTCAGTGGTAGACAAACACAGAGCACTTGTACTCCCAAGTTCTTCTTGATCAAAAGATGGAGAACAAAAAGTGTGTGATGTTGCAGATTATATATCTTCTTGGCTTCAGTGTCATGTTTTATTTATCAGTAGCAGTTGCTGCGGAGACAGATGAGGGCAAAAGTAGCATGCAAACTTACATTGTTTGGGTGAAAAGGCCAGTCCAGAACTTGTATTTTGCAAAATCTCATGAAGATTTAGAGAGCTGGTATCACACATTTTTGCCGGACACTATTGCAAACTCAAACGAGCCGACAAAGTCAAGAATGGTTCATACATACCGCAATGTGGCCACTGGATTTGCAGCAAAACTGACGCCAGAGGAAGTAAAGGCAATGGAACAGAAAGAAGGGTTTGTGTCTGCTCATCCAGAGAGGATTCTGCCTTTGCACACTACTCATAGTCCTAACTTCTTGGGGTTGCAGCAAGGATTGGGAGTCTGGAAAGGAGCAAATTACGGTGAAGGTGTGATAATTGGAGTTTTGGATACAGGGATCGGACCGGATCATCCTTCATTTAGTGATGAAGGAGTACCGCCTCCTCCAGCTAAATGGAAAGGTAAGTGCAACTTCGATGGAACATTGTGCAATAACAAGCTTATTGGTGCAAGAAATTTCCAAAGCGGAAAAACTACAGGAGGCCCTCCAGTTGATGACGAAGGCCATGGCACCCACACATCCAGCACAGCTGCAGGGAATTTTGTGAAAGGAGCCAATGCTTTTGGAATGGCCAATGGCACAGCGGCTGGCATGGCACCTTATGCTCATTTGGCAATGTACAAAATCTGCTCTGAGGATGGTTGTACAGAAGGTGACATTGTAGCTGCTCTAGATACTGCTGTTGAAGATGGTGTGGACGTGCTCTCCCTTTCACTTGGTGGTCCTTCATTTCCTTTCTATGAAGATGGAATTGCAGTGGGTGCATTCGGAGCAATTCAAAAAGGAATTTTTGTCAGTTGTTCAGCTGGAAATTCTGGTCCTTCCTATGAGTCTTTATCCAATGAGGCCCCATGGATTCTCACAGTAGGAGCAAGCACCATTGACAGGAGCATAAGAGCAACAGCCTTGCTTGGAGATCATGGAGAATTTGACGGCGTATCTTTGTTCCAGCCTAAAGATTTTAATTCAACATTGTTACCTCTTGTTTATCCTGGTGCAAATGGCAACCCATCATCAGCTTTATGCAGTCCAGGATCCCTTGAAAATCTTGAAGGTAAAATAGTGGTGTGCGAAGGAGGAAGAGGAAGAGTTGCCAAAGGGGAAGAAGTGAAAAGAGCTGGTGGTGCTGCCATGATTCTTGTGAACCAAGCGATAGATGGCTATAGCGTCTTAGCTGACGCTCATGTCCTCCCTGCAACACATGTGAGTTATAAGGCAGGTTTGAATATCAAAGCCTTCATAAACTCAACCTCAACACCTACAGCCACAATCTTGTTTAAAGGCACTGTCATCGGAGATCCACTTGCTCCCAAGGTTGCTTCCTTCTCATCAAGAGGACCAAGCACTACATGCCCTGGAATTTTGAAGCCTGACATCATTGGTCCCGGTGTTAGCATCCAAGCTGCATGGCCTGTGTCTGTAGACAATGGAACAGAAGGCAAGGCAACATTTAACATGGTTTCAGGTACCTCAATGTCATGCCCTCACTTAAGTGGCATTGCAGCCTTGCTCAAAACCTCCCACCCTGACTGGTCACCAGCTGCCATTAAGTCAGCAATCATGACAACCGCTGAAGTAGAAAACCTCGCAGGCTCTGCCATTGTTGACCAAACACTTTTTCCAGCGGATATCTTTGCCCTTGGTGCAGGCCATGTTAACCCTTCAAAAGCAAATGACCCGGGGCTCATCTACGACATACAACCAGAGGATTACATTCCTTACTTGTGTGGTTTGAATTACACAGACGAGCAGATACAGGTCATCACCCAACAAACAGTGAACTGCTCTCAAGTAGGAGCCGTACCAGAAGCACAGCTGAATTATCCTACATTTTCTATCAAAACAGGGTCCTCAGAGACTAGGACTCAGTATTACACAAGAACGGTGACGAATGTTGGCCCCGCTAATTCAACTTACAACTTGGCTCTTGTAGTACCACCTAAAGTGGGCATGAGTGTAAATCCTCAGGTTCTCACATTCACAGAGGTTAGCCAGAAAATTACCTACCATGTCGAGTTCAACGCACACGACGATGCTGGGAAGGACGGTGTCCCATTTGCTGAGGGATATTTGAGATGGGTTTCTGATAAGCATTCTGTTACCACCCGAATAGTTGCTACCTTCAGCACTCAATGAACTTAAATTTGGGCCCAGAAGAAAATATCACAAGCTTGCAGAGAATAACAGAAGAAATTGAAACCCAAAATAAGTACTACTCCATTGGTGCCATTCTAGTCTTCAAGATTTGATCTTTAACTTGCAATCCCCTCCATAGCAATGTCTCTCTGTGTGTGTAGGATTCTGATTGTGATTGTGAGGCCAACCATTTCTTACATAATGTTTCAACCAAAAAGAAAACAGAGTTCTTTAATGTTATTTTTCCAGATAGAGCTAGTTGTGGAGGCAAGCACTAATATTAATATTTTAATGGCATCAACCAATATACAAATTCGGGCAGTGGTTTACATGGTAACTGAAAATTTGGGGATTTTCTAACCAGCCCAATAGACAAACTTTAGGTGCTTCAAGCCAAGTCTGCAAGGTTTAATAGGATACATACCTTGAATTGACAATTGGGTTTCAGAATCCAATCTTCCATAATGCAGTGTTCTGAAGACTAATGGACTTCCATGCACTCCTATGGCGTCTGCCCCATCCCATCCGTGTCTTTGGCTTCAGAGTTCAGAGTAGGGGTTAGAGTGTTTTATGTGGTAGTTGTGCTGGGTTTTTAGGAAGTGAGAATTCTTCTTGTTCTTCTTGTTCTTTCTTTTTTCGAGCCCGGGTGTACTGATTAAATATTCGGGTGAATTTGGAGTCTACTAATTTTTTCAACCAATAAATCCTGGAACCAAAGGATTCTGGAGTAGGTTATGTGATAGTCGTAAAAAGAGCCACCAACTAGTTTTTGGTACAGTAACATTTCTACTTACTAATGGAAGAAATCATAAGTTTAATCCAATGTCCGTTAGGGGAGGGTACGGACCGTTCTCATCTCAAATTGGAATCAGAATAGGCACTATTCGTTCAGTCTAATTTGCCCATAAATTGGTTCAGTTTCGGTTTTTTGGGTTTTGGACCAGAATCTTTTTTCTTATTTTTTGTTTTTTGATTTTTTTGAATTTTTTTCAATAAAACCTAACTAAAATTTTATATTTTGGGCTTAAAAATTCATAAATGGCCTAATTTCATGCAAAGGGAGGTGATTGTGCCTAGAAAAGAGAGGTGATTTGGAGTTACGTTTGGGGAAAGATTAGTTATGGGCATAGAAATTTAGCATTGGAATTAAATATTTTATTGAAAAAATAAAAATACACAGTGGTTTCAGTTTTTTCACTACAAAAACTAGAATCAGACCAAATCGATTTGGTTTGATTTTTTATCCACCCAATTTTTGTTCTTGTTTTTTGGGCTTAATTCGGCTCTATTTTCTGGTTTAAATGCCTAACCCTACTGTCTATTAACAAAACAAACCTGTAAAATAGCCTAAGGACATAAGTTTAATCATTTGGCCAATGTGGCTCGATTTTAATCGAATTTTATCATAACATAAAGACGTTTTGACCGCAAGGCGTATCTCAAATGATTAAGAATATTTACTTTTGCACATGAGGTCCTAAGTTCGATTCCTACATTCCCCAATACTGATTGTATGAACAACAAAAAAGGACTTCTTGACCCAAAAAAACACTAAGGACATCACTCGTAATAATGGTAAAAGATTAATCAATAATGAAACTCTTTATAGTTGTTTTATATAGTCTAAATGGACTCAATATACTCAACAGCACTACTTAGAGCATCTCCACCCATAAGGGCTAAATCTAGGGCAAGGGCAAGCAAGGGCTGCCACTATTCACGTGAATAGTGTCAGCCTTGCCATTTGTGGTTCCACCCATGAGGGCTAAGTCTAGGGTAAGTCTAAGGCAAATACTATTCATTGTACTTTATTTCCTATTTTTTTTTATACTTTAAACCTTTAATTTTGATAATCTTTTGTAATTAAATTTTCGGATAAGATTTTTGGTTGTCACGTGTACATTATGTTTCAGAAAAGATTTTCGGATGAGAATCTCGGTTGCCATGTGTCTTATTCCAGATAAAATTTTAGGATATTCATTATAAAAAAAATATATTATAATCTCATATTTCAGATAAGATTTTCACCCTCTAAAATTGTGCCACGTGTCCCATGTCAGATAAAAAAATTATAATCTCATATTTCAGATAAAATTTTCACCCTCTAAAATTGTGTCACGTGTTATCTCTATCTTCTGAATCCCTCTATAAAACTACCATCAACTCATACTTCTCACACCATCTCTTATCTGTTCCTTCATTTCTCAGATTTTACAAAACACATTCTACTCTCAATGTCAAACTTGAGGAGGGTGTTGGAGAGGCAACAGAAAGAAAGGGAAGAAATCCGGCGTAGACGTGCTGAAGAAGATCGGGACGCCGATGAAGAAGAGGAACAAATGCTTGCAGCAGCGGTGTGTATGCTTAATCAATCAAGGCAACACCGTCGTCCTCGTGCCCCAAATGTGGACAGACGTAGGGAGTCTCGGGGTAAGAATCTCTTGGAGGATTACTTTATCCCAAATTCGTTATATCCTGCTCATAAGTTTCGAGAGAGATATAGAATGCAGCCACATTTGTTCCAAAAAATCATGCATGATATTTGTAATTACGACACATACTTCATTCAAAAGCATGATGCTGTTGGAGTTTTGGGTCTTATCCCAGAGCAAAAACTTACAGCTGCTTTGCGGATGCTTGCTTATGGGGCATCTGCAGAGCAGGTGGATGAGATTGCAAGGATGGGAAAATCAACTATCCTAGAGTGCTTGGTGAGATTCTGTGATGCAGTGGAAAATTTGTACACGAGGGAATACCTTCACAAACCCACGCCGAGGGACCTGCAAAGGTTGCTACAAAAAGCAGAGGCTCGAGGTTTCCCAGGCATGATTGGAAGCATTGATTGCATGCACTGGCAGTGGAAGAATTGTCCTACTGCTTGGCAAGGAGAGTACGGGAATCGGAAGGGCCAAAAAAGTATAATTTTGGAGGCCATAGCTTCATTCGACTGTTGGGTTTGGCATGCCTTCTTCGGGGTTGCCGGATCTCAGAATGACCTCAATGTCCTTGGTCAATCCCCGGTGTTCGACGAGGTATTGCGAGGTCATTCCCCCCAGGTCACGTACCAAATCAACAATACCGTATACTCTGGTGCGTACTACCTTGCCGACGGACATTCGTGAAAACAATTCCGAATCCCCAATCCGAGAAGGAAAGAAGCTTTGCTTCCTTTCAAGAAGGTTACAGGAAAGACGTGGAAAGGTGTTTCGGTATCTTGCAAGCTCGTTGGGCAATTATTAGGGGTGCTGCTCGGATGCTAGATGAGGAGGTGCTGCGGAGTATTATGATGACTTGCATCATCCTCCACAACATGATTGTGGAGGATGAGTATGACTACGATGCTCCAGAGGTGTTTGAACCCGATCCCATGAACACGGCATTGACAAGAATATATGAAAGGCCGATGGGACCAAATGGACTACCAATGGAGCCCGAACCGTTAGTTCGGGATGGTCGATTCAACAACCCCATGATTGATCGTTATCAAGAAATGCAATCTTCATATGTTCACGAGAGACGTCAAGTTGACTTGATCGAGCACTTGTGGGAGATGAAAGGCAATCACAATGGATGAAGTCAAGATTAGTGCTTTGTTTGGAATTATGCTTTATTTTGTGTGTGGTGTTTTTTGGAATTATGCTTTTATTTATTATTATTATGCTTTTATGTATGGTTTGTTTTGTGTGTTGTTTGCAATAAATTAAGGTTTTTTTAATTAATCTTTGTTTTGATGCTCAAATGTTTTTAATAAATAGTCATATTATTTAATGCTTTTTTTATTTAATGAAAAGGAAACAATACAACAAATTAAAGGATAATACAACAGTACAAAAATACAACAATACAACAATACAACATATGGCAAAGGTGTTTCAATACAACCTAATGGTTTTCATCATTTAACCAATCCGTATTGCTAGGTCCGTCATCATGGAAAAGTTTTCTTCTCATCACATCCCTTCGTCTATGCTTCCAATAGGCCTTTGTTTCAGGAGACATATGGCTCGTATCCATGGCCATGATTTTCATCTCTCTATCATCCATGTCTTTTTCTTGTGCCTGCTGCTGTTGAATTGCAAATGTTTCCTCTCGTGCCTTGTCCACTTCATCTCTTTTCAAGTCTCTCTCAATTCTTAGTGAGGTGTTCTTAGCTATTTGCTCCAATAATTGTACACATTCATTGTTCAAAGTGCCCCCTCACTTGGCCTTTGCCGCCTTTCTCCCAATAGGTCTCGGCGGACGTGGGAGTGGTGACTCCATTTCCATTGGGGAGTCCAATGGTGAATCGGTTGATGGCGAATCGTGGAGCGGCGTCTCATTCAACACAACCGGCGAACCGGGGGGAATAATTTTGAATCTCAAACAATCCTTCACAACTTCCCAACATTGAAAATGCACGAAACTTTTTTTGCCTTGCCCCATGGCACCGAACCACATTTGTGCTTGTATGATCTATTAAAAATAAATAATTGGAAGTGCAAGAAAAAAAAATTATTATGCAAGAAAATATAAACTATTTTGAAATGCAAGAATAAAATTGATTATGCAAGAAAATATAGACAAATTGGAAATGCAAAAAGAAAAAAAAAAGATTATGCAAGAAAAAGAAATAGAATATGCAATAAAAAAAAATTACATTAAATTTATTAAAATGGCAATTATAAATATTTTACCTCATCGGATAGATTTTGACCGCTTCGAATGTTCTCCCTTGCTTTTGTCAAGGCATTTCTCCATTTCCCTAACTCTTTGTTTAGAAGTTTCCATCTACTAGACAAAGCCATTTCGGTCCGAATGGAACCCGCTCTTTGACAAAATTCTCCATGAATTTTGCTCCACATATGATGGAACTTCATCTCATTGCCCGCGATAGGGTCATGACTAACGTTCACCCAAGACTGACACAGCACAATATCTTCCTGAGTTCACCACGAGCCTCCGGTTTCGACAGAATATGCCATTTGTTTTTTTTTTTATACAAATGAAAAGTAGTAGAAAAATGTGAGTGGAGAGTAAAAAATATTGGAAGGAGAAGAGTTTGTATAGAGAATTGGTGTGGGAAGTGGAAAATGTGAGTACAGAGTAAAAAATATTGGATGGAGAAGAAATTGTATGAAGATTTGGTGTGGAAAGTAAATAAAATGGTTATGTATTTATAGGGAAAAAATACATAATTTTTTGGAATTTTTTTAGCCAAAAAAACGAGGACCGTCAGATTTCTGGAAAAAAAATCGATTGGAGAGGCCCGGTTGCGACAAGTGTCAAATGCCAGTTGGAGTCTGATAGGGGCGACGTCAGCGCTCGGATGCGGAAGTCAAATCTTTTTACCGTTGGCGCGTGTAATTCACGCGCCAACGGTAAAAAAAATTTGAATTACCGTGCGCTGACGTCACCGCCCTCGGGCTGAAGCCCAGGTCAAACTTGCCCTTGGGCCTGCTCGGGTTGGTGGGACCCAACAATTGCCCGGGCTCATTCTTGCGCGCTGGAGCGGGTTGGGCTCACGAGGGCAGCCTTTTGCTCGATTTTGGATAGAGTGCTGGACTTGCTCTTACATAATCACATGACCACATGTTTTAGGGTCAGCCTCACATAATCACATGATTTGAGCTTAACAAACTAGGGTCAGCCTCACCCAACCCATTTAGCCTTAGTAAAACACTTAAAACAATTTATGGTTATCTTGGGAAAATGTTTCACTATCTCATGCTCAATATAGACGATTTAAAATCATACAAAGAGTTTCTCCATCGATAAGTGTTGTGCATAGACCTCAAATCAAGTTTTTTGCATTGATTTCTTTGAAAATGCAGTACATTTTGTTGGTACAATGATATCGATTCATTATCGATGGGCACATCGACCGTCCATTCTTTATTAAAGAACGAACGTCAATTGCACAACTAGAAGCCTTCGTACCTCCCCTCCTATTACTAACATTTTGGCTACTAATATTTTAGGCAGGGTTCAGCCCAAGGCCATTCCTTGTTAGTTTAGTTTGTTGTCGGCTTAGGCCTGCCATTTAACCAAAAGAAAAAAAAGCCCCCCATCTTAATCAAGATTCTAAGTGACTTCTCTACAAACAAAAAGTAATAAGAAGTCCAAGACCATTACCAATTACCATTAATTATGCTTACCATTCTTAATAGAATTTTCTCCCCCTCTCTACTATATAATAGGGTAACTCGGGAAGACATTGAAATGCACTATTACTTGTAAGCTTCTTTGATCTTTTACAAGAACAGAAAACAAAATGTGTGTTTTGCTGTCATTTGTGGAAGTTCTTATTCTTCTAATCATCCTTTCCTTCTCAGAAATCTGTTCAACACAGGTACTAGAATCCCCATCTCCAAGTACTTTAGCAACCTACATTGTTCACCTTAAAAAGCCACATGACACAGATTTTTCAGAATTGCAAGACTTACAAAGCTGGCACCAGTCATTTTTGCCCACGGAGACAGAAACTGTGAACCCGAATCCATACCTGGTTCATTCATATCGAAATGTGGTCACCGGGTTTGCAGCAAGAATGACAGCAAAGTAGGCAAAAGCAATTGAAGAGTATAGCCAGGCGGCTATACTATTTTTCTAATTTAAAAAAAAAGACCCGCCTAACGCCTACCGCCCTCTTCGCCACGTGTCAAAACCATGCGGCTATACAATTTTTGGCACGTGGCGAACCGGCACAAGAGTATAGCCGTCTAATTTTAAAAAATTCCCGCCTGCGCCTAGCTCCTGCTTCTCCATGTGTCAGAAACAGTATACCGAGCGGCTATAATATTTTTCATTAAAAAAAAGTGGTATTGTCACGCAGCTATACTCGTTAATTATATTATATTTAAAAGGCGAATAGCTGCGCGGCTATACAATTTATAATAAAAAGGACACCACCTCGCGTTGTTCACCACGTGTCAAAAATAGTATAGCCGCGCGGCTATACTAAAAACCGTAGTATGTAGTAAAAGATTGGCGAGCTTTGATGCAGTAATTGAGGATGGTGTTGATCTGCTCAGCTTCTCCTTTGGCGCTGGTCCAATCCCATCTTTGGTAAATGATATAACGGCAATTGGTGCATTTTAGGCAATCCAAAAGGGTATCCTCGAGAGTGCTTCGCCTGGGAATCTTGGTCCATTCAATGGTACTGTGCAAAATGCAGCCCCATGGATCCTTATTGTTGGAGCAAGCTGCTGACGTGAGTCTCCTAATTAATAAAGGAGATTTACTTTCTTGATTAATTAAGAGATTTACTTTCCTATTTTTATATAGTTGATAAATCATTGTTTAATTATGAGATACTTTCCTAATTCTTTACTGTATCTAATTCCTTGTATAGCACCCTGTAAACTCTTATATATATCTCCTTATGGAGAAGAATAAAGTTAACCTAATAAAGTAAACTCTTATATATACCTCCTTGTATAGCACCCTGCACAAGCACCATTGATAGAAGTTTCAAAGCCGTGTGCGGCTTGGAAATGGAGATTAATTTGAAGGTGAATCCCTTTACTAGCCTCTTGGTTTGTTGAATCCAACAACATTGCCACCTCTTGTATACCCCACCACAAGCAACCACACATTATCTGAATTCTGCAATCGGGAACGTTGGCAAATGTCAGGGGCATGGTGAAAGGAAAGGTAGTGCTATGTCAGGGACGTGGAGGGGAAGCCGGCATTGCTAGAGGGCAGAAGTGAAGAAATATGGAGGCATGATTCTCATGAATGAAGAGCTTGATGGCTATACTATCTCGGCAGAAACTAGTGCTACCTGCAACACATGAAACTTATGCAGCAGGGGTTGCAAATCAAGGCCTATATAAATTCAACCTCAACACCAACTGCCACAATCTTATATAAAGGAACTCAAACAGGAAACTCATCTGCTCCCATTGTGCTTTCCTTTTCTTCAATAGGTCCATATGCAGCAATCCCCGGGATTCTAAAACTAGACATTATTGGACCTGGAGGAAATATTCTTGGAGCCTAGCCTTCTGACTCATCATTTTCAGTGAGTTCAAGTACCTCAGTGTCATGTCCTCATCTGACTGGTACAGCAGCCTTGCTCAAGAGCTCACACCCTGACTGGTCACCAGCTGCTATTAAGTCTGCAATGATGACAACTGCTGATGTACTAGATCGTGAAGACAAGCTTATTCTTGACTACAATTACATGCTCCAGCTGAACTCTTTGCCACTGGTGCAGGCCATGTTAACCCCTCCAAAGCAAACGATCTGGGGCTTGTCTACGACATCCAACCAGATGATTACATTCCTTATTTGTACGGTTTCAAGTACAAAGACAAAGAGGTAGAAGCAATAACACAAAAAAGCAGTGAACTGTTCAAAGATAAAAAGCATACATGAATCACAGCTGAACAACCCTTCATTTTCGATAACATTTGGATCAAGTCCGCAGGTAGTTACAAGGACAATGACTAATGTTGGCTCAGCTTCATCATATTACACTGTGAAGGTTGTTTCTCCAGAGGGAGTAAGCATTCAAGTAAAGCCTGAGGAGATTGTGTTCACCAAGCTGAAACAAACATCAAATTACAAAGTGACTTTCAGCCTAGATGATGAGGGTGATAAACATAGCAATGAAGAACACACAAAGATCACTCTCATACAGCCTCTGTCTTCTAGAAAAACAAATCAAGAGCACACAACAAAGAATAGAATTGAGCACAGTAGACTAAGTTCTAGAAAGAAAGGAGGAAATAGCTAAGCTTCATCACTACTGTACACTTGTCAATATCTCCATCTTTTCTGTAACAAACTTTAGTCTAGATATTTCCATTTCAAGTGTATATATATAGACAACTGTACAATCTCATAATTATCGAATATACAATTTCAATTCTTACAAAATCTAAATTTCTCCTTCTTCTTGCTCTTCTTTCATGGCATCACGAGCCTTCCACCTCACGGTATTCTGATTCTATGGCCTCACCTACTTTCTCTCCCTTTACTGAGGTTTCTCCTTCTCCCTCTTCCACATCTCCC
This sequence comes from Prunus dulcis, assembly GCF_902201215.1. Taxonomy (NCBI): domain Eukaryota; kingdom Viridiplantae; phylum Streptophyta; class Magnoliopsida; order Rosales; family Rosaceae; genus Prunus; species Prunus dulcis. The sequence goes on from NC_047654.1 coordinate 8,645,847, forward strand.
TCTTCCTCCTCTTCCTCTTACTCTGCCATTCCTCCTACTCACATTGCCACGCTCTTTCCCATTAAACTTACTCGCGACAACTATATCCTCTGGAAATCTCTTCTTATTCCTATTCTCCAAAACTCATCTCTCTATGGTCTTCTTGATGGCTCTGAAACCTGCCCTTCACCCGTACACTTTCCCCTAACCAACCAAATCCAGCTTATGCAGAGTGGATTATCAAATATCGTACCTGTTAGACCTGGCTTCATGCTGCCTTATCTGACTCTGTTCTTCCGTACACTGTGGGCTCACTCCGCCAAAGCTCTCTGGGATAATCTTGAGAAACGATTTGCTGCCATCACTCGCTCCCACATCCTTCAACTCAAGGGCCAACTTCAGGCTCTGAAAAAGGGATCTGATTTCATGATGCAGTATCTCGAACGCATCAAATCTCTTGCTGATGGACTTGCTACCGCAGGTGCCCCTCTCGACGACCTTGATCTTATAGCCCATATCCTTCGCAGCTTACCTCCTGCTTATGATTCCTTTGGCACCTCCATCCTCGTTCGTGCGGTCCCTATTGACCCAGATACACTTCACGGCTTATTGGTTAGTGAAGAAATTGAAATCCTCCAACGAGAAACCCTAGCTCCCAATGATTCATCTTCCTCCTTTCAGGCCTTTTACACCACTTCACCCTCCAGACCCACTTCTTTTCATACCAAACCCAAAGGCCCATCTTCTCAACGTTTTCCCCCAAAACCACCCCTCCTCCCTACTCCTTCATTCTCTTCTCCTCGGCCCAACACCACCCCTACCTATCAACCCAACCCCTCCTTCCCACATTCACGCTACCCCCAAGACTTCAAATTCCGCTGTCAAATCTGTAACAAACTCAACCACACTGCTGTCCAATGTCGTCACCGCTCCAACTATGCTTACCAGGGTTGCTCTCCTCCACAACAATTTTCTGCCATGACTGCTACTCACCTTCCATCACCGCCATCTTCCCCCAGCTATCTTTGGTATGCTGACACCGGCGCCACCAACCATACCACTCATGACCTCAACAACCTATCTCTCAAATCTTATTATCCTGGCACTGACAAAGTGATTGTTGGCAGTGGTGAAGGTTTGGATATCACCCATACTGGCAGCTCTCTTGTATCTGCTTCTAATTCCAAATTTCAACTCCACAACATACTTCATGTTCCACATATTTCTCAGAATCTTTTATCTGTTCATCGATTTGTATCGAAGTGCATAGAACTACCTCTGGCCTTTTTCTCAGCCAAACAAAGTACACAACTGATCTTCTTTCTAAAACCGACATTCTTGATGCCAAACCATTTCCCTCTCCAGCAACCACAGCAAAATTGGCTTTAGACTCTGGTGAACTTCTTTCCAATCCCACTTCCTACAGATCTATTGTTGGCTCTCTTCAATACTTAACTTGGACCCGCCCTGATATCTCATATTCAGTCAACCAAGTCTGCCAATTTCTCCATGCTCCTACCACAACTCACCTCACTGCTGCCAAGCGAATCCTTCAATATCTCAAAACCACTCTAGATTATGGTCTACCAATTCATAAAGGCAAGCCTCATCTCACTGCCTTTTGTGATGCAGATTGGGCTGGTGATCCTAATGATCGTCGGTCTACTACTGGGTCCTGCATATTCCTAAGTGCTAATCTCATCTCTTGGTCTGCAAAAAGGCAAACCACTGTGGCTCGCTCATCAACTGAAGCTGAATATCGCGCACTAGCCACAACAACTGCTGATGTCTTGTGGATCTGTTCTCTCTTAAAAGAACTCCATGTTTTCTTGAACCATCCACCATTATTTCATTGCGACAACATCTCAGCCATTGCACTCGCTGCCAACCCCATTTTTCACTCCCGGACAAAGCACATTGAAGTGGACTATCACTTTATCTGAAATTTAGTGACCTCCATAACCATTGCCATTCAACATATTCCCTCTCATTCACAATTAGCTGACATTTTTACAAAGGGCCTCCTGCTGAACGCTTCCTCACCCTTCGATCCAAGCTCATTACTCGTCACCCTCGTCTTCGCTTGAGGGGGGATGATAAACAGAGCAATGAAGAACACACAAAGATCACTCTCATACAACCTCTGTCTTCTAGAACAACAAATCAAGAGCGCACAACAAAGAATAGAATTGAGCCCAGCAGACTAAGTTCTAGAAAGAAAGGAGGAAACAGCTAAGCTTCATCACTACTGTACACTTGTCAATATCTCCATCTTTTCTGTAACAAACTTTAGTCTAGATATTTCCATTTCAAGTGTATATATATAGACAACTGTACAATCTCATAATTATCGAATATACAATTTCAATTCTTACAAAACCTAAATTTCTCCTTCTTCTTGCTCTTCTTTCAGAGGGCTATAGTCAGAGTGCTGGCCATAAGTTATTTGCTCGAGGCTCCCTGCAATGGATTTCTGCTGAACATGGTGTTAGTAGCCCAATTTCTGTCGCATTCAAAAACGACGATAGGATGCTGCTACTCACACCTTAGAAAAGTTCAGTTTAAACTCTACAACAACCTCTATATGTATCCCAGAAACTGATATCAATATGCATGCATCCTTCTAATATAAATATGTTTTACTGTATAATTAGAAAAAATTAACAGAAGAAAAGTTCGTGTGCACTTATATCTTGACCAAGTAAAGGGGAAGCACTTGAATTTATTTAGACAGGCTGTTCTGGTTGTTCCTCTTAAGAAAGCAAATGAAATAAATCAAAAATGCCAATTGACCTTAATTGTTACTCATATTCAAATAGTATCTTATATCAGAGAACCAAGCCTTGAGTGAAGACCAAAATAGTATAGCCACCGGGCTATACTAATTTTATTAAAAATAACCCGGAGTATAGCCGGCGGCTATACTCTTTATAATTTAAAAAGGAGGCGCCCGGTTTGCCACGTGTCAAAAATAGTATACCCAGGCGGTTAATAAAAAATTACTCGCCTGGGGCTAGCGCTCGCTTTGACACGTGTCAAAACAGTATAGCCACGCGGCTATACTCGGTTTCCTTTGAGTGTTCTATTATCCAAAGCTTCCACAATTTTTAACCTCAAACTAATTACCTTTTACAAACCACTGCAACCACCATTCTCTTCTTCATCTCCACCTAAAGAAACCCTATTTTAAATAATATCAAAACTAGCATCATAAAACCACTCTGCCTCATTCTCCATATCAGATTGCTCTTTGTTTACACCATAATGAACCGAGCAGTCCCAGCCACAAAGCGACTAGCACCAAGGTAACCACGCCTTCTCCCATGCCGAAGGAAGACACACTTCCAAGGTCGAGCAGACCCAGCGTCAAAGCGACTAGCACCAAGGCAACCACGCCTTCTCCCATGCCGAAGGAAGACCCACTTCCGAGGTGCCGGACACCTGCCGAAGCTCCCAAATGCCAAACCTAATATCCATGACACGTGTCGCCACCACAACGGCTTGCACAAAGTCCCACATTGGAACTTTGTGCAAAGCTCCCACTTTCACTTCCCTATAAATAGGGAACAGTACCCAGGTAAAACAAAGAGACCATTCCCCTACTTTCACTGTTACTCTGCCAGAATTACTACCTGTAACTGACTTAGGCATCGGAGAGCCTTCGGCCGGCACCACACCGGTGTCCGAAGCTTAACGGTTGCTTCTCCTCTTTTTACCTTCTGCAGGTCTTACCAATCCATTTCACCCAAGGGCTTCAGCCCTCTTCCCAGCTGAAGACCTAGTACCTCTGATCACTAAGTTGGACTCAAATAGTGGCCGAGCCATTTTGAGCATCAACACTCTTTAACCTCAAACCATATCTTTAGAGGTCATGCTAAGACTATACTAAAAACTGGGAGCTCTGGATGAGGAGGGTAAAAAGGAAAACTACAGAAATAACAATTCAAATTTGTTTATATGAGCAGCATTGCCCTTCATATAATAATAAAAGGGGCATATACTCATGTCAAGCATATTTGATAGGTAATAAACAAACCGAAAATGTATTCTTTGACCAAAAAGAAAAATACAGCAATCACTTATATCTAATGAATATTGGTTAGATATAACTAATTTTGGAAGCACGTATTAAAGAAACTAATAAAAATCATAATTGTTACTCAGATGTTTTAAATATAATTTTAATATACCCTATATATATTTTACAAATTGATATTCTAAACTAAACTACTAAGAGGGGGATTAAGCTCGAGTTTAAGGGACCGGGGCCACCGGGCACACTATTTTCGACAAATGGCCTAACCCATATATGCTTAATATATTTCTTTTTAAACATGCATTGTTCTCTACAATTGCAAAGTGTATGAAGAACGTGATTAGTTTACATTAAAAAAAATGCCCTTAAGAAAACATTTCCAACAGCAACTTCCACAGGAGAAATTAAGCACATACAAAATATATAAAAGTCCTCGAATCTCAAAATAGATGAGAAGAGGGAAACCAGTAATTCACCAAGAAATATGGCTTCCAAATACAAAGCAATGCCTTCTCTAATGCCTATGAGATTGTTGCTGGTGCCAAAATATAACCAAACAGTAAAGGACATGGAAGTCTAAACACAATAAAAATCACACATATGGCTGATTAATGTGACACCCATTATTACACAAATATAATGGCTTGGGTTCCTTCTAGAAGAGAATAACCTGCAGATATGCTAAGAACCGTCCAGATCAAAACAAAAGGTTGAAGGAAATATGGACCCATCCTTGAACTGGTCAAACATGCAGTACCAGTGTAAAACCAAATCAAGCTTGGCAAGACAGTCGGACACATTACTAAACTCGAACTAAAGTACTAGACAAAAACCTGCACAGCATCCATGTTGCCGCCTAAGGAGAAGTAGAGTCACTAAATAAAATTCTCCATGGGACACGACGATAATAAGGCTACAATAGCATAATCTTCACTGGGAGCCGAACCATAAAGCTACAACAGATACATTTCGACACTTTTGTGAAAATGCCGGCCAATTCTCTGCTTCCTTACCCTATATATGATCCTTTCCCAACAGATAACAGAAGAACAGGCATCAGCTACTATCCCTTCTACCTCATTCTCACGGGTTTTGCTCACCATGGCTTTGATCCCTTTTCTTACTCTCATTTTCCTGTTTAGCTTCTTTTGTGTAAATGCTCAGCAAAATGACCTCTTTCCAACCACTACTAAATGGAGCAATTTGCAAACATACATTGTCCATGTAAGGAAACCAGAGGGCAGGGTTTTTGCTCAAACAGAAGACCTGAAGAGCTGGCATGAATCTTTCCTGCCGGCCATTACCACAGCAAGCTCAGATGAACAGCCACGCATGCTTTACTCGTACCAAGAAGTGATCAGTGGTTTTGCAGCTAGACTCACTCAGGAGCAAGTGAGAGCAATGAAGGAGACGGATGGCTTTGTGGCAGCACATCCCGAGAGAGTATTTCGTCGGAAAACTACACACACACCCAACTTCTTGGGGCTGCATCAACAAAAAGGTATATGGAAAGAATCCAATTTTGGGAAGGGAGTGATCATTGGAGTACTGGATGGTGGAATTGAGCCCAACCATCCTTCATTTAGTGGTGCAGGAATTCTACCTCCACCTGCAAAATGGAAAGGGAGGTGTGACTTTAACGCGTCAGACTGCAATAACAAATTAATTGGTGCAAGGGCTTTCAATCTTGCAGCTCAGGCATTGAAAGGAGATCAACCTGAGGCACCAAACGATATAGACGGACATGGGACCCACACAGCAAGTACAGCTGCTGGTGCATTTGTGCAGAATGCTGATGTGCTGGGAAATGCAAAAGGTACAGCAGTCGGGATAGCACCTTATGCTCACCTGGCAATATACAAAGTGTGCTTCGGAGAACCCTGTCCCGAGGCCGATATACTAGCTGCGCTTGAAGCGGCTGTTCAGGATGGTGTTGATGTGATCTCAATCTCTCTTGGCGAAGATTCAGTTCCATTTTTCAATGACAGTACTGCAATAGGCTCATTTGCAGCAATCCAAAAGGGAATATTTGTAAGTTGTTCAGCTGGAAATTCTGGCCCATTTAATGGCACTCTTTCTAATGAAGCCCCCTGGATTCTAACAGTTGGAGCAAGCACCATAGATAGACGTATTGTAGCCACAGCAAAGCTTGGAAATGGAGAAGAATTTGATGGCGAATCTCTCTTTCAGCCAAAAGATTTCCCTTCAACCTTGTTGCCACTTGTTTATGCTGGAGTAAACGGTAAAGCAGATTCTGCATTGTGCGCTGAAGGATCCTTGAAAGGTCTCAGTGTTAAAGGTAAGGTAGTTTTGTGTGAGCGAGGCGGGGGAATAGGAAGAATTGCCAAGGGAGAGGAAGTGAAAAATGCTGGAGGTGCTGCCATGATTCTTGTGAATGAAGAAACCGATGGCTTCAGTACATCAGCTGATGTTCATGTTCTTCCTGCAACACATGTGAGCCATGCAGCTGGACTGAAGATCAAAGCGTATATAAATTCAACAGCAACACCAACAGCAACAATATTATTCAAAGGAACTGTCATTGGAGACTCATCTACTCCTGCCGTTGCTTCCTTCTCTTCAAGAGGCCCCAGCCTGGCAAGTCCAGGTATTCTGAAACCAGACATTATTGGACCAGGCGTAAGCATTCTTGCTGCATGGCCATTCCCTGTTGACAACACCACAAATTCAAAAGTCAATTTCAACATAATTTCTGGAACTTCAATGTCATGCCCGCATCTCAGTGGCATTGCAGCTTTGCTCAAGAGCTCTCACCCTTACTGGTCACCAGCTGCCATCAAATCTGCTATAATGACTTCTGCTGATCTTCTAAATTTGGAAGGAAAACCAATTCCCGATGAAACACTTCAGCCTGCAGATGTCTTAGCCACCGGTGCAGGCCATGTCAATCCATCAAAGGCAAATGACCCAGGATTAGTATATGATATTCAACCTGATGATTATATCCCTTATCTTTGTGGCTTGGGCTACAAAGACGATGAAGTAAGTATCCTTGTGCACAGACCAATAAAGTGCTCAAAGGTATCAAGCATACCTGAAGGAGAGCTGAACTACCCTTCATTTTCCGTCACACTGGGACCATCTCAGACATTCACACGAACTCTGACAAATGTTGGTGAGGCATATTCATCTTATGCAGTCAAGGTTAACGCACCAGAAGAAGTCTATGTGAGTATCAATCCCAAAACACTTTACTTCTCAAAGGTGAACCAGAAGCTGTCGTATTCAGTGACATTCAGTCGTATTGGTTCAAGAGGCAAAGCTGGTGAATTCACTCAAGGATTTCTAACATGGGTTTCTGCTAAACACGTCGTTAGGAGTCCAATTTCTGTTAAACTCCAGTGAGTAATGGATGCATATCATATAGTGGGCACGTGGTGACTTGTAGTTTCATCAAAGTTCATGGTGCTGTATGTGATCAAACATATTTGTACCTACTCATTTCCTTACGTTTTTTCAATAACATGGCAACTATTTAAAGGAGACCACTCGGAGAATTTAAGCAAAGGACAAAAAGAAACCCTCCGACACCCAAGTTACCAGAGATAGAGAAATCCCGTTGAAGGAATAATTAAAATTAAATTAAATATAAAACGCGGTGTTTAGAAAGAAAACAATGTCACAAATATAGAAATCCCATAATCCAATGCACTTTCTCACATCTAACTCAAGTTTTATTTTTAATTCAGTAACGAAAACTACTGATAGAAATCTAATTACTTAACTTATACTGGGATGACCTTATAATTTTCTCACTCAGATGTTGCACACCTTCAGTAAAGAATTAGATGTGGAGAAAAGAAACCTTGCTCAAGAATGATAAAATGTTGCAAATGCTGTCAAGCTTCTTTGCTCATGACCTACCAAACCTACATACAGATTTCATGTTTTGCTCACACATCAGGGCATCAGGTTTAAGGAAGCTAGTCATTTTACATACACTGCATGGCCAGGAGCCAGATGCCCTCATGCAACAAAATGTCAATAGTATGAATCATCTCACATTCTATTCAAGGAAATTGCATAGAAACTTTCCCATCACAAGAACTCAATGCAAGCTTCCTCAGGTAGTTACCATAGAAGCATACTTGACTGCATTGTCTCTGAAATTTTATGGCTACATAATAACCGTGAAAACTCATCAACCAAAACCAGGAGGCACATCAGGATCCTCATCACCAGCATCACATGCCTGCTTGTGCTCCATGTCTGTAGAAAATCCAGGCGCAAGTCTGTTATCATCGGCATTCAGCTTATCGTGTAACTGGTGTGAACTTTCCTTTTGTTCTTCCATGGCTCCTTTTACATGACGCAGAGGTAGCTGTAACTCATCATTATTGTTTATCAGATGATTATGAGATAAAGAAAATCCCGGTGGTGCTTTTGGCTCATTGCCAGACAACGTATCATCAATTTCTTTGGCTGCAGCAACAACTAAACCGTTATTGTCAGCTTCCTTGTGAACTGGAACATCACGAGTGGAAGCTTCACCCTCAGCTTTCCCTTTTGGGTTAGTTAATTTATTGTAGACAGATTCAACAGTTTCTGTGATTTCACTTTTCATGCCATCACTTGATCTGATTATACCCCACAAACCATCAGATATGTGGCTCATTACTTCCCTAGCAATTGGAAGCACACCAAAAGAAAAAATTGTCATTATCGGATCTCACATGATTTTACCTTTGTATCCTATGACAACAACCAAATCGAAGAGGAATCAAATAAAAGTTTGTGACTATAGCATAGAAGCCTAGGAAGACAAAAATTACCATGTTATGATCATTAAACTGTGAAGAGTGATAGCAGAGACTTATCAAGTCAGAACAAAATTTCTTCTATTTAAAATTAGTAAACCATCTTCTAGTATTTAGACCCAAAAAAACCATATTCTAGTATTTCATCAAAGAGATACAGAACCACCACCACATAAACGTATACAGTAATTAGTCACATTAAAGTCATTCAGAGAAAGTGGTTACTTACCCAACCTCCTGATAAATGTCATCAGAAAGTTGTCTGGGTTTCATATTCTCGGCACCTTCACGATTAAGCGCTGCCGATTGCTTCACGATTGTAATAATATTTTCACGCAATTCATCCTGCAATCAATTGCCTTTGTTCAGAAACATCCACTCACAAATTTGGCTCAGAAACATAAAAGGAAAAAATTGCCGAACATTCATGCATGCTTTCAATCTACCCCAATCCAATCCTAAAGTCCAAATTGTGGCCAAATTTAAAATTAAATTACATAAAAAAAGGGAAACCCATTCACATTGTTTGGCTAAAAAACAATGTTCCCATAATACTTTATGAATCAGTAGAAAAGACTTGATTTTCATAGTGTGACAAAATTGAATATAATTCCAGCATTCTCACCAACACCCTAAGCTTTAGCAGTTATGCACTGGTTAATTTTTTATTTATTCAAAGTAACAGAAACAAATGGAGAAGCAAGCGAATTTCGTTACCCTAGGAAGGGGAAAAGAATCTAATAAGGGAAGAGAGAGAGATGGTGCGTACGTTGTGCTTGAGCTTTTGAATGATCTTGCGGCGGAGTCTGTCGAAGTCTCCGTCGTCCTTTAGCTTCGCTATCACCTCCTCTTTGCTAACCTGGGGAACGTACGAGCACTCCATCGGATTTTCGCTTTGCGTTTTCTGCTCCAGCTTCACTTCTTTACCGCCGCAGCCATAATAACTTTTTATATTCGCTATTTATTTTTCTTTTTCTATGACTGAATATGATTTTTCCTTGGGAAATTTAGCGTCCTTAATAAAATGTAGGAAATATGGAGAATTCTCCTTCCCCCCTAAGGAACGCTACATTCCTACTGATGGCAATTTGACATGTGTGTAGAAATTTTTCATTTTTTGTTTTTGACGAATTATTTTTGTACATACATTAAACCGTAATTCCAATTAAGAAGGCAACCAATATCCCTTCCTAATTCTACTTTTATGAAGATAAATTTTAATGGTTTGTTTTTTTTTTTTTAAGGACAAGCTTCGCATGTTTTGCCTTGTAACAAATGCTGATTATGATCAGTACTGGAACCTTTTGTTTCCATGCATGCCTGAATTGGATTCTACTTTGTATGAACCAGGCAACAAAATCAAAAGCTTACAACATACCCAAGCATCCCTAGTTCTCAAAGCCAGTCGCATCTTGCCTAAACTAAACATTTTTGCATAGAAGCAATATCTCCTGCTTCTCCATCTCCAAGACAGCTCCTTACATCATCGCCAAGGGCTGGAGTTACACGACAATTACATAATCAGAAAACAATGATCTCTGTCTAAAAAAGAAATTTCAGTAAACACTGATCATCAAGCTTCTGTGAATTAGTTCCACATACACACATCTAGGCTCTAACTTCATTTACATCCATATCAATCATTCATGCACCAGCATCTGAGCAAGTCGACAATTTACATTCGAACAAACTACGCTTCTGAGTCGGTGACCATATAAAAATGCACCACTGAATTCATAGCATTCATTTATCTAATCTAGGTCAACATGGAGGAGGAAGGGTAGGGGCCATGTTGCCAATTCAATGACTGTACAATTTAGTAACCAGCCCCAACACCAGTCACATTATGGAACATTAAACAACAGACATGTGTACAAGAACAGGACACAGCGGTTCACAGATAAAGAAATGACTTCACTGAATGATTGCCTGAAGGAAACGCAAAACTCCATCAGATGACAAAGCTATTATCCAAAAATGACCAAGGGAAGTCACAGCTGTGTTAGCATTGTGATTTCTTATGGGATGAATGGTGAGCCCTTTTCCTTGAGCAGCTGCGGTCAATTACATAGCTTGAGCTTCTGCAGAATGATTCATGAAGCGAATCAGCGAGCTACACACCAAGCTAATACTCAACTTTCGGTTCATCATTTAAGCAATAAAATTGTACTTACAAATCATCTTCCTGCATTTTACTTCTTGATGACTCATGTGGTCTCGAACCCTGTCAAATAGGGGTTACTTTAGAAGCATTTCTATCTAATTACAGAGACAATGTGCAGTCCAATCGGATAAAAGGACAGGACACTGAAGTCAAATTCTAGAGCAAAGGGGAATATTCTACAAGCACATGAATAATCTATCCCAATACTAATATTTTCGGCAAGAGCATTTCTACATAGAATAAAGCAAGAGACATTCCGATGAAGGATGCAATCAAAGATCCTGACAATCTTGATAACATAAGAGCATTCGAGACTCTCGCTGAATGGTATAAGTCCCTCTACAAGTGAGGTTAATTCCTATGATGAATTTTATGATCATCAGCCAGAATGTCCAACTGATAGGCCTCCAGTTATTTCCAGGTTTTATTAAACGTATAAAGAATATTAAATCCACTGAGGAAATTTGCACTTAAATACATAAACTTGAAAACAAAACAAAAAAGGGAAAAAAAAAAAAATACAAGTATGACTACGAGACTGCTTTTCAAAAACCAGAAATTACGAGCAAGGGACGCATCATTTGATCATAAAGAAGACAAGGCTTTAAAGTTATCATACTGTCACATATTTGGATATAAACCACATAGTAAAGTCAACTACATAATCTTAGATAGCATACTGACAGGCAGAGATAATTCCTTGCTACTTCTACATTGGGCCTCCAGGTATTCTTCATAAGACTGCAATAACAAGAAGTACAATTATCAGAGACAATATTCCAATAACATATGACAAGATCGTTCTCAACAGAACAGATTTACGATTTAAATTATTAAAATTAAGATGGAGATTTAACATGACAAATAAGATTAAATATCAAAAGTAAAATGAAGATATAACATTACAAATAAAGATTTTAAAAAATGAAAAATGTGAACTTTCCTTGGCAGAGCATTCAGAATGAAAGTCTTATGAATAAAGTGAGCAAAACTAGAGTACTCTAGTTAAGCTACAGTGAGCTAGTTCAGCTTCATTAACCCCCAGGCCCAATTCCCAATAATGTTTACACAACTTTAGAAAAGAGACTTTGGGAGAGAGGGAGGGAGGGAGGGAGTGAGACTAGAAAACATGGCTGGGAACTTCAACAATTTCAACAAGAGTAAATCAAAATAAACATTTTCCTTAATTTTTTTTCTTTTTTTGGTCTCAATGATTTAAAGCCCGTACCTTCTTAACATACTACAACAAGCAAGTCCTGAGTTCAGCTTTAAATTATTTTCAACGGGATATCACCATTTGCCTTTCGTGTCTCTAAGTTCACTAATTTGCAAGGGCGATTTCAAACAGTACTACAGGCCTAAAGTGAAGATATGGGGAAAAAAGAAGAGCAGTCCTGAAATAAAGATACAAAGATAGAAACATAATACCATTTCCAGAAAATCATCCTCAGTAAGAACACTTGCTAGACGGCTTTCTGCAGACAAACCCCAAACATCAAACCGAGATGACAAATCCCTGTCCACTCGTATATTAGAATGGTGTCCATTAATGCGAGAATGTTTTGCCCTTGTAACTTTTGATGCCACAGAGTTGACAGGCAAATTTGCTTCAGCCTGATGTTGGTAAAGCAAGGAGGGATAGTGCATGGGTGTCTGGGACCATGAGAGATGCATGGGGCCTACATTATACTCTTCCTCACCTAATGAACATGGAGGCTCTATACAAGGCCTTTTTGATGGAAAATCATCCATAGCAACACTGTTCCAAAATAAAATCATAACAAAAGGCTCATGAACTGGCTTAGAAATAAGTAAATTCATCTTTAAGCGTTCAGAAATTATTACCTATTCAGTCCATTCACATCATTTGTCCCATCAAGAAGCTCACAAAGAGCTTCTCCAACATCTGGAGATAACTCCTGAAAGAATACAGAACTTCCAAGTCATATTTTAAAACACTCTTCCAAGAAGAATAAAAAACAACAAAAAGAATCAGAAGACACTTAATATAATAACTAAAAACCTGGCAGTCTCTGCTAATTTTAACAGGTTTGTACTCGTTCAATGGATTCTTGAGATGAAGAGTCTTTTGGAAAGGCAGATCATTTAACCGCAGCCATTTGACCTTAAAACTGCGCCCCCATGGATTACTTCTACTACTTCCTTGACTCCATACATTGTCTCGCCTCCATCCAACAGAAGACATCATTTGTGCATACCCTTGGAAGGAACCACTCATGTTGACACTGAATATTAAAATTACTTTACCAGAATTCTGCAACACAACCATATGCTTCCCTATAAAGTATCTAGATTGGAAAAGAAAAGCATGATACTAAAACATAGACGATCTTACATGAAAGGCCTCTTCCAAAATTGGTTCATTCATGACTTGAGTAGCCCAAATTCCTTTCTCAATTGATAGTTGGATATTTTGATGATTCAAACTCTTAATGATGAAATATCTTGTATCATACAAAGTACCCTTTTTTCTTCCAGTTGTTTTTCCACCCTGATCATGACAATGCCCCCCTTCTTCTGACTTAGAAGGATTACCCTCCTCATTAACTTTGTGACTTGAACTCTCTGACAAGAAAATATCATATCATCCACTGATCAAAGCTTGAGATGAAAATTAGAAAATGTATTACAAAGTTTTGCATGATGCATATATGAACTGAAGATGATTAAATCAAGCAGCCAATATCTATCTATCTAACTGCTTCAAATGATATTATCTTGAAGAAGTAAAGGCAAAAGCATTTTTATATTAGTTAAAAACACTGATATTTGTAGACTGAAATTAATCTCCCAGAAATATATGTATTGTCAAAAATATATAAATGAAAGATATCAGTACATCTTTGGAAACCAAGTACAGCATGAAAAATCATCAACTGCACCTTCCAACTCCAAGCCCGCATAAACTGGAAATTTGTCGAATGCACATAACAATACAAGCTATATGATGATCCGAGAATGTATTACACAATGAAAAATGTAAAAACAGTGTAGATGCACAACATCATACTTTGTACATTCACCAAAGAACTTCTAAAGGAACACTTCCACAACAGAGATCTTAAACTTCAGTAGTATAAAACTGTTGCATTCAACACATCAATAATGTATATTTGCTTGCGAAACAGCTAATCTGTGTCAAACTAATAAAAGTATATCAAAATCAAAAGTGGCATGAAATTATAAAAAGAAAGAACTTCCATTATTGTTACCTGGATCATCTGAGTTTCCCATGTCTTGTTTCCATTCAGTAACAGATGAGTCAACTACAGATGCATTCTCTTTTGCAGTATCACAAGACATATCCCTATCAACCTACTACGTCATAAATGCAGGTGAAATGTAAGCATAAACTGAGAGACTATGCAGAACTATGGTAAGGTAGGAGAAACCAATCAAACAAAAACAAAAAAGAAAATATGGTCAAAAAAATTCAAAAAAATCTTTATGAAGGAAGCCAAATGAACTATGTCCATCTGTTTAAACAGAAACTATCATTTTTAGGGGATTCCCCTGCATTTTACCAAAATTCCATCAAGATTATTTTTCTTCATTATTGTGTTTTGGTCAAGGCTTTAACTCAAGATAAGGGTAGGTAAAGTTATCCTTTCTGTTCACCCAAAGAAAAAAAGTTATCCTTTCTTTTTCCTCAGAAAACATATCCAGACTTCCAATTAAAAAATAAAACATTACATGACAAGAACTACGGAAAAGCTCATGTATCCCAAAAAATATTTGCCAAGTGGAAAGTCCTTTCCACTTAAACAGGCATCAGAAAGTTTTTCAATACGAAAATTTTTCTGCGGAATTAATTCGCATGAAAACAAACAGAGTCTAATTCAAAAAGTATAATCCCCATTCCAGCTGAATACGCAAGAATGACTAAAGAGTACAAAAGCCGCATAGCATTACATACGAAGAAATATGGTAGAAGGGGATTCAATATGAAAAGAAACAAGCAGTCTGTTGTTGTCTTTACCATACATAAATAGTGAAGAGTTGAGACTAACAACCCATATAAATAAATAAATAAAAACTTTATTAGCACTTGCAAGTTGCAGCACTGATATCACAAAGGTGAAAACTCAAGCATAAGCTTTTTACAGTGCCCAAAATTAAGGTTATGACTCGTTAACTAGATGGTATGCTTACCTATCTGTTTATTATTTCTCATAATTTTAAAAAATAAATAAATTAAAAGATAAAAACTAACTGTCTGAAGTTTAAGTTCGTTCTAAGAACCTGCTAAAAAGCATTTCCTAATCCGCGATGACGTAGGATATGCACGAATTGAGTATTTAGGTAATTTAGCCAAGGCGAACACAATGATAAAACAGAAAGTAGATGGAAAACGATGTCTTGGCTTCACACCAAGGGGTTTTGGCTTCACACCAGGAAGTCCCCAATCTCTGGAAAATAAGCTTTACTCAATATCTCAAATCTAAACTCTCCATAATGAATTACATATAAGGGGTATTTATAATAATCTGAGGATTCGACTATCTTATAAGAAGCAAGCCCCACAACTTCATACTAAATAAAAGTTATTGTCATGCTGTGTACAGTGTAACAAATTTCTTTGCATGTAGATCACAATTTCAAAAATGACAAAGAGGGTAGTTCTCACCAAAAAAAAAATGTCAAATTTTCAATTAGAGAAGTTTCAACCAAAGTCACTATCCAACTCAAAATATAATCAGTGTATAGCGATAACTTTCCAGCATTGCTACTATACAAAATCTCTCTTAAACACCACTCTAGCTCATCAATTTTAGCAAATCCCATAGTTTATGTATCATTAACATCTAATGCTGAAAAGTGGCTATTGAACTAAAATCAAGTTCCTACTCATTTGAAAGTATAAAGCAGAGAGTCAACCTCTAGGACAACAACGTTTTCTTAAGAGCCTCAATCCAAGAAGCCAAGAGGCCATCAAAGCACTCTCTATGATTCATAACTCAACCTCAATCATTGCAGATATAACTAAGGGAAATTTTTTTATAAAATAAATAAATAAACAAATATTGGCTTCCATTACAACTTTTCTTGACCTCTTACACAAAATTTGCATAAAGATTGGAATAATCATTTCTTCATTTTACTTCCCACATTTGCTCTCAACAATCAATGAGAGCACACAAAGCAAGATTGACCCATTTAGTCATAAACTCACACAAAATTGTCCCAACCCAATTCAACACCTCAAAGAATTGAAATTCCCTCCAATGCAAAACACACACACACACACAAAAAAAAGCACAAGCTAATATCAAAACCCATTTAAGCAGAACAACATGTTAAGAAGAACAGAAACAGAAACATTCTTACCTTTTTAGAGAGAGAAGACAAAGAAGTTGAAGAGAGACGAAGTCAAAGAGTACGAGGAGTATGTGTTGTGTAGTGTGTAACGTTGTCTGTGTAATCTTCCTCCAAAGCCCTAGTTTTCGAAAAGTACTTGGTAGTTGTAAAGCAACAGCTTACGGCTCCTGAACTCACTTGTGCTAGCGTTACAGGCCGGTGAGGGAGACCGCAGATCAAATGGGTCACTTCCGCCACGTGTCCTCATTTGAGATTTTTGGTAGAAGTCAAATGGATATTTTCATTTACAATTTTTATTTTCTTTTTGTCCCTTTGTCATTGGGCCGGCCCAGCCCAAACTTTTTGGATTCAGGCCAGCCCTTGATGGGCTTTTTTATTTTTCAGACGGGCTTTCCAAGTCGGGTCGAGCCAGGCTACCCATGGGCCAAGTATGCCCGCTCATTGCGTTATTTCCATTTAAGTAAATGTCTTGTATTTTTACTTTAATTTATTTTTACATTACTTCATTTACTTATGTTTACAATGTAAATAAGAAAGTATCCATCATTTGGATTCAATTAAAAATACTAGAAAACCAAATACCCAACAAATTAAAATATGAAAATTCAATTTTAGTACAGTTTATACCAATATTGATACCTCAATAAGTCAATGTATATTTTATAAGCTTATTTGTTCAAATACCCTATGTGGTTTACAAAGTGTCTCATATTGCCCACTGACTTTTGTAAGGGCTCAAATTACTTCCTAAACTTCCATTTCGTTACTAAGGTTGCCCTATGCTGTGAATTTTCAACGAAAAATCGTTAACTCAGCTGATGTGGCAAGGGTACTCAAGTAATTTCATACAAATGACAACAATTGATATGAAATTGGCATCCAACGTGGCTATTGATGGGACCCATGAAA
Source organism: Prunus dulcis (assembly GCF_902201215.1). Taxonomy (NCBI): domain Eukaryota; kingdom Viridiplantae; phylum Streptophyta; class Magnoliopsida; order Rosales; family Rosaceae; genus Prunus; species Prunus dulcis. Next base: position 8,663,053 of record NC_047654.1, read on the forward strand.
GAGTATGTTACAATAGAGGAAATAAAAAATCAAAACTTTCCGGAAGTTCAGAAATTTTCTCAGCACCCAAACAAAGCTTAAAAGCATCTAAGCAAAAAATAATCATATCTTAGATCAACCTCCATACACCCATCTCCCTCCCAGAAATTCTGAAAATCTTGGCTACATAGATTTGGGCCACTACGATTTCTCGTTATTCGAGTCGAATGACGACGAAGGCGACGAGTCACGTCGCATTAGCTGCAAGTTGCGTTTGTAGGTTGCGGTGGTGTAGTCTTGACGAAGACGGTGGCGTGGCCTTAACAAAGATTGTAACATGGCCTTGATGAAGATGGTGTCATGGCACTGGCAATGAAGACAACAAATCTGGAGTTTCAGGCTCTTCGAATTTTGGGGGAGAGAGTAGCAGTTAGGCTCCGCGCCCTCCTTTGGCGAACCCGGTCACCAATCTCATCCCAATGTCAACCCCGGCATTCATTGTAGGTGCTTTGCAAGTGACAGTGGTGGTGGTGATGGTGCGGCTTGGTTAATTGAAGAAGGTGAGGGCTAGGTTTTTCGATGGGGCTGGGTGTTAAGGGATGGTGGAGGGGATATCGAATTGGGTCGGGAAGAATAGAGAGAGTGAAAGATGAAGATAGATGGAGAGAGGAAAAATATTTTTAATTGTAAAATTATATTTTTGAAATAAAAATATTTTCAATTGTTGTCACTTGTAAAAAATTACTCAAGTACCCCTGCCACATCAACTGAGCTAACGATTTTTCTTTGAAAATTCACTGCATGGGGCAACCATAGTAACAGAATGGAAGTTCAGGGAGTGATTTGAGCCATTACAAAAGTCAGAAGGCAATCTGAGACATTTTGTAAACCACAAGGGGTATTCGAACAAATAAGCCTATTTTATACTAAAATTTCATAAAATTGTGTTTGATTATTATGTAAGGAATATAAACCGCCAAAAATATCATTGAAAACGTATTTCGAAAGTCCATTTTTCATATTAAGTCAAATTTTGAGTAATACAAAAACATTAGTAAATGGAGTAATATAAAATTAAATTAAAGTAAAAAGACAAGACATTTACTTAAATGTTTGGGATGGAAATAAGGCATCAACGGGTGGGTCTAGTCGGGCTGGGCTGGGCCGAAAGTTTCAAATTCTAACCTCAATCTCTACCCAACCTTAGAATGGACCGGGCCGAGTAGACCTAACCATCAGACTTTGGCCCATCAGATCTCGAGCTACCTACTTTGGCCCACAAATCATGGACCAAATGATGATCCCTAATTACACTAGACCTCATGAGATAATACATACCGGATTAACGACACTTGTTTGAAACTTTAAGAAATAAGAATTCTATTTGCACCAAATTCATATCTAAGGGCCTTAGAATTCTTGCATATCTGTGTGGACAGTGGACAACCATAAAAATAATTATGGGTCATTGGCTTTAGTCCAAATTACAGGCTCATATGTCAAAATTGGAAAATCGAATCTAAGACTTCGGGTGCAGAGATAAAAGATGGACGAGTTCATGTAAGGGGCTAAGACTTCGGGACGAGTTCATGATTGTTCCAAATTACATGAACTCGTCTATCTTTTAGAACAATCATAAGCCTGTAAGGTTATGTATGTTTTTGGACATTATTTTAATATAGGTAGATTTGTGAATTTCATTTAGCCACAAGATATAAGTTACATTGTCTTTCTAATCTCATTTTTTGAGAGTTTTTCATCTCTCCTTTGTGAGAGTTTTTCATCTCTCATTTGTGAGAGCTTTTCATCTCTCATTTGTGAGAGTTTTATTTGTATTGTTATGGCTTGGGTTTTCCAAGCTTTATCTCTTTTTTATTATTCTAAGTTTGTAATCTTAGTTGGGATGTCTATGCCAGAGTTTTTTCGATCCTGCCTGATCATTAGTGGAGACACACCATATTGTCTTAATTTTGATATTAGACCGCTCCGTTATTGTAATGACCCTTTTGTGGCTAGTAGCGTTTTTGGCTGAATTATGAATGCAATCATAGAATTTCTTAACCAAAAAAAAATAATAAAAAAAAAATCTCCTTCTATGGTCATGATTATCTTTAATCAATTATTTACTAAAGATAATGTATATACTTCAAATATAGACCCATAACATGGTTTTTCCTAATCGGTATCTTTTTTCTTGGGTTAAATAAGTTTCTGGTCATTGGGTTTTGCACGAAAATTCAATTTAGTGACTGAGAAAAATTTTTAGCAAAAATTAATCATTGTATTTCTCAAAATATATTGGGTTGAAATCGGAATTGTGAGGTATAAGGTCACCATAATATATTGGGTTGAAATCTTGGGCTATATTGAAGCCTGAATCGATTTAGTGAGAACCATATTGTGACTTCAAATGGTAAAGAGACGTAATCAAGGTGATAGAGCACCAAAATATATTGGTAGGTTGTTGATTTCATTTTAATTTGGTTTGGCTTTTTTATTTTCTTCATACCTCACAATTTCGATTTCAACCCAAGATTTCCCTCAATTTGTTAAACCCCAATAGCACAATATACCCTAACTCGTTGAATTAAAGGAAGAAGACTGAAGGTGTTAAAAAAAAATTTTAAAAAAAAAACTACACTTAACTGAAACTAAAGGAATATCTATAAATTGTAAACTTAAGAAAACACGATGACCAATTTGGCTAAATTATTTTCTTAATGACCAAATTGAATTTTCATGTGAACCCACTGACCAAAAAAGTATTTAACCTCTGTTTCTTATTTTTCTTGATCAACAACTATCTTTATTATTTTTGGATTCTCCCATCATCTTTTCTGGAAATAAGCCCAATCTATATTATTCTGACAAGTACAATAAAAGAAATAATAAAAACAATGAATAATAATTATGTTTATATCTTCTTCAACGTGCTTCTCATATGGTCACATAAAGCTAGAAACCAAGCCGTCGTCGTTCATTATCTTTAATCAAAAGCACACGAACGTCCAACTCGCTAAAAGATTGCACGAATCTCATTTCATAATTTTAATTTTAAGAAGCAATCAACAAGAAGATTATCACAAATTTAAGATCAATAATATTAATAATAATATACTTATAAATTAAAAAGACATAGATGGTAAGCTAGGATGACCCGCCTCACATGACCTCTAAATTAAAAATACATACATAAACACACTTGATTAATTTAAATCTCATTGCTTCCTATATTTGGGCTAAAGGTGGGCACAATTTCATGTCAACTCAACTGAATTGTCTAACTCAATCATAGTAGGTTTGTTTGAATTGGGATGGCCTAGAAATGATTGGGTATTGGGTTCAAAAATTCTAAACCCCTATGTACGGGTTGGGTTACAGGTTGGAACAAAAACTTGAAAATATGCTTAATTTTAAATTAACCCAACCGAACCGACCAACCCAATCACAAAAAATTTGGGTTGGATTAAGTTCGCCTAATAATGAGTGGGCTTGAGTTTAAGAAATCATAAACAGTTATATATCAGATTGAGTTACAGGTTGGGACTAAAACCAACCTAACTCAACCCATGCCCACCCATAATTTGGGCAGTGCGAATGGGATAAGGAGATATTGCACAAGCAGGCTAAGCAGCCTAATTCCCACACTACCGAATGGTACTTCTCACCTACTGATCGTTTGGAAGGTTGTGGGAATATGAAACCGTATTGGTTGGTTAGGCTGAGACTCCCAATGGCCGAAATTAGCAAATGCTGATTTCTTCATGATTTTTGAGAAGTCAGTATACCCCTCACAAAATGTCCTTGATCCTTCGCATGCAAGTAGTCAGCCCACACCCAGCAACCATGACCTTGTTTTTCGCCCTCGTCACACTAACCACCACCTTCACCTCCACCTCTACCACCACCACCACTTACCACCACCCACCCTTACCACCACCACTCACCACCACCTTCACCTCTACCTCAATCACCACCACCACCACCGCCACCTCTACCAATACCACCACCACCCACCATCACCACCACCAACAATACTCCCTCCAACCATCACCACCACAACTGCCACCTCTACCAATACCACCACCACCCACCAACACCACCACCGCCACCTCCACCACCAACAATACTCCCTCCATCCACCACCACCACATGGTAAACACATAACATTTTTAACATCATGTTTTATATTAAATTTTACCAAACGATTTTGACACTGCTTTATACTAACATCACTTTAAAAATATTGTTTACTAAACATAAATTTGCTTTACTTTATTGCTAATTATTTTCAAAGCACATCAGAAGCAGCTTTTTAAAAAGTAACAGTAATCCCAAACTGGACATTAATAGTATTTCTCTTCTCAATATAGCTTCTATTTGATTATAAATAAGAAAAAGAGCTAGAGAGTTTCTTTTTTTTTCTTTAAAATTATTTTTTTATACTATAGAACCTGGCCAAATTAAAGTTCAGTCAAACAATCCAAACATATACTCCCTCCAACGGTGGGTGACCACAATCTTTTGGACCCCTAAACCACTGTGGTTCAAGAGATCGGGATTGTACTTGTAGAGTTCTGATCTCTTGAACTACAGAAATCCAAGAGATTTGTGATCACTCACCGTTGGATGTAAATTCAACAGTTCACTCACTCTTGCACTCTTTTTAAGAAACTTTTTTAAACCATTGGATTAATATCCAATTGTGAGTAAGCACAATCTCTTAAACCCGCGAAATTGTATACTTGTACAATTCCGATCTCTTGAACTACAGTAAACAAGCATTCTTAAATATCAACGGTCGCTACATATAAGTGTATGTCTGTCATTGCACGTTGCATAGACAGATTGTCCTGCTAAGTGGGAATGAAGCTGGATTCAAGATATATATGTCATATGCAGTATCCACACTTCTCTCAATGATTTGTACTCCAGGGGCCCACCTCCATGATCAACACCTAATCCTAAATCCTGCTCCCCACAAATTAATAAAAATAATATTAAATGTTTGAAGTAAAAAAGATGCATGGCGCATATATATATATATATATATATATATATATATTATTGTCTTTATGAATGGTGCCCTAACATAAACCTTCTACTAGCTTCCTTTGTGTTTTTTTTCCCTGCTTGGTAACTTATAATTTTACAAGTCAAGAATTAAAACTTAATTAATAATATAAATTCTCCGATCTTGACATTTTCTAAGATTTCTTCTTCATATACTGTTGGGGTTTCCTTATCAATCCATCACTCGTTTTTCGTAGGAAGATTCATTATTATACCTAATATAAGAGTCCAAAATATAAAAAATTTTATATGAAATGGACTTTAGAAACACACCCAAAACTCATTTACAACATAACAAAAAGACTTTTATCTTCTTTTAAATTACAAAACTGCCATTAATTTCTTAAAACAAACTCAACCCCAAAACCTCATAAAAAAGCCCAAAACACTCAATAGAGCATCAAAGTAATTTAATAATCAAAATGAAACTCAATAAGGCCATCTGTTATTTTTTGAATTTTTTTATTTATTTGTTTATAAAAATTAAATAGTGTAAGATTTATCTATATTATTAGTATTAAGATATTCAAATTTCAAATCCATTTGGTGAGCTGCGTCGTTCATCATTTACTATCCTGGACAGGTGTATAACAATCATATAATGATTTAGACCTCAGTAGGACCTTCAAATAAATTATTATTTCATTATTTTGTTTGGTTTTGCATATTTGTGCAATCACAAAATGATTAGAATTTGGGACCGAATAATATTAAGAAAATCATATTTATATACCACATTGTGTATTATTTTTTTAATAAAAATGGAGCCTGCACAAACAATCAGAGTCATATCCCTAATACATGATGTGGTTTATAAATGTGTTCTTTCTAATATTTTCCTTCGTGATGATACAGTATGAGACTCAATTCTATATGTAGCTAAGCTAGCCCATGTCCCTGTCAGCAAGTCAGCATTGCTGCATGTTAATTTAGTTAGGCATATATTTATTAGTCTCCAGATGTACAGTTTTCTTTTGACTAATAAATTAATAAGCTTCATAGCTCTGAAATGAGGTCACTTGCTATGTCACCATGCCAGTAATAAAATTCCCAGAAAAATCTTGAAACCCTAGGCCCCATCAAAGATCTCATTCCAAAAATGAACATATATCTTAATTATGTTTTCTTTTTTCCTTTTAATTATAATAGAGAGCGCTGGGAGGTCTGTATAAAGTCGATGAAATGCAAGTTGGAAAATAAAGATTCGGAGCTTTAAACATGGATTATATTCCTTCCAATACACTCCAATTTGACCAAGCTTTACAACAAGCTGATGAGCTGTTCCAAATCTCCTGCCTTCCCTACACAGAGCACACAACCCAAGAAAATCAAGCACTCCCACCGACTCCATCTCAAGATGGTCGTGATCTCACTTGCAGGCCAAAATCTGGCCAGAAGCGCAGGGCATCAATATCTTCATCCAATATCACTTTTGGTGAAATTGAAGATGAGCAAAACCCAAAAGGCAATAAGAAGATCATGCATAGAGATATTGAACGGCAAAGAAGACAAGAAATGGCCACCCTTTATGCATCTCTTCGATCACAACTTCCCCTTGAATATCTCAAGGTACAGTCCAATATAGCTAGCTAGTTAATTTTCTCAAATAATGTCAAATTTCGAGATTCATATACAACTGTTAATCAGCAGTGTGTACTGGATAATTCGAGCAATCAACGGTCTTGATACGAAATCTTGTAACATAACATGTCATCGTGACGGTTAAAGGCATTGGCAACATTTTTCGGTTGGAGACTTCACAAATTTCGTTTATACTTCCGCAGAACTGAGTTTGTGTTTATGATGACAATTGTTGGTAGGAGTCTAAGAACTATGTGGGTTTTTTTAGGTTTGAATTTTGGTTAAGTTGAAGTATAATGCTATCTCAAATTAGGGATTTTTTAGACCATAAGAATTATTTTGCTTTGTGTATATATATATATATATATATATATATATATATAGTATATACATATATGTTTTGGTTTATATATCAATCCTTCTGTTTAGTGTATTTGGTTTATACATTTTGTATTATTCTATGGCTTCAGGGAAGGAGGTCTATATCTGATCATGTTCATGAGACAGTGAATTACATAAAACATCTACAAAGCAATATCCAAGAGCTGCATAATAAGAGGGATGGGCTGAAAAGGTCGTGCGATACTTCATGCTCTTCCAGTACAAGTACTGCAGTAACAATAGAAAATTCCCTGAGTCCAATGAAGGAGTCTGTAGTATTGGTTAGAACTTGTAAAGTAGGGGTGGAGGTTGTGGTGAATACTCCCATGAAACAAGGGCTTGCTCTTTCAAGACTGCTCGAGATTCTGAAGGGAGAAGGACTTAGCACAATCAGCTGCTTCTCAGCACAAGTAAATGAAAAGTTGATTTATACGATTGAATCTCAGGTATTTATAATCAATCCCTTCACTTCAACTTCAATTAAGGATTTAATTTGCCACTTTTCTTTTCTTAGATGCTTAAATATCTTAACTGCAAGAGGGGATTTGTAGCTCAAGTGGTTAACACAGTTCTTCTGTTTTTGAGTTCCCCCCGTCCTCTATAATATCGCTTGTATAAAAAGTGCCTTACCTTTCAACCGTGACTAATGTTGACTAATGTTCCCTTAGTGCTACCAAACAAATACTTATATTGTCATATTGTAAATTTCTACTACCATTGCAAAACAAAGCAACAAGAGAATCCATCAATACCATCTAATTCCCTGCTCATATTTGATGTGTAAATACACAGGTGAGTGATGGGAAATGCATTGATATGTTTGAGCTCCAACAGAGATTGACAAAAAACTTATGATGATAAGCCAACTGACTTCAAATAAGGTGCTGGGAGAACTGATCTCCTTTGTAAAAGTTTGGTGTGATGTGTTTATATCCCCTGTAGATATTCGACCTTCCAGGCATACTTAATTGACGTGGCTTGGTATGGCTGAGAGTTTTGCAAAATCTGTATACATGCGAAATTTGTGTTTTATTGAGATATTTGCAATGCTCTTCCATTGCCAATTGGTTTTGAGATTGGAACCGCAACTTTCTTGATGGTGTCACTTTCTTTCCTTCATCTCCATGATCATAGAATCATGTTCTCTCCTATCACAAAGATATATATATATATATATATATAATTAGGTAACTTGTGCCGATCCATATATATAATTTCTCATTTGGGTAAGAATATCAATTGTGATATTTGTGTTCCATAAATAAGCATCAAATTACTAGAAATGAGCTCTGATCAGCTGTTATTTTGGTGAGCAAGTAAGTTCATCTTAATAACTTTTCATATATCATATGTATACTCTTTTTCGCCACATATTCCTTAGGTATAAACAATGAAATAATCACGAAGCTAATCAAATGGCAAAACGTTGTTCGATTTGGCTGATTTTTTGTGAGGGAGATATTTGAATAATGACCTAACAAATTACCGGTTTAGATTATGAAATGACATATAAAGTGAGTCCAAATAAGCGGTGTGCGCCGCATGAACTTACTAACCAGTTAGCGATTGAGCTAACTATTAGTGCTACTTGCGACACTTTGTCATTTCCAGGCAACACATCTGGTCTATATATTCAATGCTAATATTAATTTCATATGTTCTTGTGAATCCATTAGTACTAAGAATCAAAATAAATACTAAGTGATTAAATTTGTTGTTGGCAAGTCCTTATTTAGTTAGGATTTTGATTACTTACCCGTTTGTATAGTCCTACAACTTTTGCTTCGGATGTATGATTTAAAATATACTGTGTTCGTAAGTAACACGAAAAGCTAAACATAAACAGAAACTCACAATACGTATTCTTGAAAATACATTTGTCCTTTCTCCAGGCATTTCTTTAGACAAAGACCCCATTTCTTTTTTCCTCTTTTCCGGATGTTAATTATTTCTCATGTAGTGAATCAAACTCATGTGTTTGAATTGAAATTGAAATATTACTGATGCAAGTTCTTCCCTTCGTCTGAACCAGACAGGTTCATAAGCCATGCATACGTACTGAAGTTTCGTTATTCAATACCTAAAGTGAACAACTTCAATCGTATAATGCCCCCAATTTTTAATGGGGTAGTTTTAAGGGTTTTTTAATCATATAAATAGTTCAGATCTCTTTTGTTGAGTATTCCACAATGCAGAATGGAAAGTTTGCATTATTGCTTAAAAGATTATGACCAAAGGCAACATTTATAGTTGGTACCTATTTTCTTATCTTAATTATTTTGATATTTCTGAGACATAGCCGCGTGAGGCGTACCAATTGTGTTTATCTGGCCCACACCCCTTTATCAACTACAATCTTTATTTACCAAATATTTTATTTGACTAATAGGTAGTAGCTAACTAATTGAAAGGATCAACCCCTAACAAATCTTCAAATCGTGAATAGTACATTGTGTTTAATTTTGGTTCTTCATATTTGAACTAATCTCACTTATCATCCTCTTTTATGTTTAAAAAATTAGATTGCATCCATGTGGAATAGTTGGATCACCAATTAGGCATGAACCAACATGATCAATGCTAAATTCAAACTTCAACATCTTATGTTATCAAATAATTTTCAAAGGCAACATTCAACATATTGCGCACTAAATTCAGTACCTTATAGTCAAACTGTAAAAGCACTCAACATTTTTTTTTCCTCCCATAAAATATTTTATAATTTGAAATTAGTAAATGCTTATAACAATGACAAGTGTTTGATAATTTGGAGTTCGAACTTAGAACATATTTCACTGTATGTAAGAGAAATATCATTAATTCAAAAGTTCGTTATTATTAAGAGAAATCATTTTCTCCACCGTTGCCTTTAAATTTGAAATATACCCTTATCAGTTTTAACAATTTAATACTAAACTCAAAAATTGAAGATAACATCAATTACAATAATCTAATATTATTTATTTGATTATGGGCCAAAATAAATATATATTTTGCTCTGTTTACGAATATGGGTCGAACCATATCGATCCAGAAGCTCAAACTCTCAAGAAAGCTTCAGAACCTTGAAGCTAGCTACGAAGTTGATAAAAGCCCAACCCAAAATCCCCAGCTACTCTCAAATTAGACCTGGCGTCTGTGTTCAGCAAATTTGACTCCTCAAAACGGCAGAAGGCTCTGGGAGACTTTTCGAGCTCCAAACAATGGCGATAGCAGACGCTTTAGGCCAAGGTACATAATTTGTAATTGTCTTAATGATGCATATGTACAAATTTGAGTGTGTGCATTTATTTTTTGCTTGCGTATGTACGCGTTGTGGGGGTTTAGCTGTGTCTGGCTCTTTGGTTCATGAGAAAGCCAAACAAGGGGTTTAGGATGAACATTTCCCTTTTGGGGGTTTTTATATAAAATAAGAAAATGAAGTTACAGTAGGAAAATTTCTGCTTGAGGTGGTGTTATGTGTGAATGAAAGAAATGTTTGTTTATGTGTTCATATTCTAGGAAGTTAGAACTTAAATGAATAAATAAAAAATTACATGGAAATATATTATTAGAAATGCAAAAGTAAAAGTTTCCCAATCAAATATTCAACTTGCCAGTAGAGTGCAATTGCAGGTGATAAATGACCAAAATTAGTGATGAATCAAAAAGCAGAGTTTGAAAAATCAATGAACAGAAAGAATACTCCAGACCCAAAGATCTTTTTTGGGTCCAAAGTCCAGTCATAACTTTAATCTTATAATTAAATGTTACGAAAATGTGGAATGGCAAGTTAGGGTTGTAGTCTAAAGTCATAGAGTACTATTCTAATCACACCTTATTATTGATGTAATTACTTTGAACTCAAATCGTATGCCCCACCAGAATTCTTTGAGCCATTGATGGGTTTCTGCTTTGGCTTCTGGTTTCTGTGATGGCCTTAGTGTTTCCATTAAGAATGAATGATCTGTTTTTGTTTCCATTATGATTGAATTATCTGTTTTGGTATCTGTGATTGAATGATCGGTTTTTGCTTCCATTATGCAGTTTATGATTATTTCATATTGAATTTGGTGGTGATTGCTTGATAAGCTTGAAGGACTTGCTTCTCATATGCAGTTTATTATCTGTTTTATATACATGGAAGAAGGATAACTTTTCAATGTCAAATTGCTTATAGGACTTTTTATTGTAGATATTTGAGTTTACAAACAAACTGTGCATTCAATTTCCTGAAGGATTGTTGTATATTATTTGCAAATTGCATTCATCTCATTTTTGTCCTTTCTACAGCTTTTCCTTGTACTGAGTAGTGAATATTAGAGTAGGAGGACAGTGTTGGTTTTGAAAGATAACTGAATGAATGCATGGATTGGAGGGACGCAACCTTTTTGTATATCTAATTTCCATATGTATAATTTTGTTGTGCAAGAATTTGAAGATTGGGTTCAAATGTAAAGCTCATGATTGCGGAGAAGAACAAGTTTCAAGGAAAGGCATTGTCTGTGTCATACACAAAGACCGCCATTACTGCAATTAAGGAGAAGTTCAGTTCAGAGCAGTTGGAAAGGTTTAAGGGGACTTGTTTTGGTCATCTACTACTCATTCAAAAAAATGACACCACAAAACCTCCTGGTCCTTCCTCTTTCAACCCCTAAATTAAGCATCGGATGCCCAATACTAGACGGCTGCATGGGTGGCGGCATACCCTGCAACTCCATAACAGAATTGGTGGGGGAGAGTGGTTCTGGGAAAACGCAAGTTTGTCTCCAACTAACAATAAGAGCTCAGCTCCCACCCTCACATGGCGGACTAGGAGGGTCCTCCCTCTACATACACACAGAATTCAGCTTCCCAATTCGTCGACTGCAGCAACTAGCCAACCATTATCAGGCATCACACGCCAACTTGATAGGGTTGAACCCATTGGAAGACATATATGTTCATGCCATTCATGATGCACAACAAATGGTCCATGTGCTTCGAGACATAGAAGCATTTATGGGCATTGGTCACACCCGGTTACCTGTAAAGCTCATTGTCATTGATTCCATTGCTGCACTGTTTGGGTCACAATATGACAGAACACCCGCTGATTTGAAATGCCGGTCTGAAATGTTTTTCAAGATTTCTGGGAAATTGAAGGCTTTGGCAAATAAGTTTGGGGTGGCGGTGGTTCTGACCAACCAGGTGGTGGATGTCATTGGGCCAGCTGATGGAATAGATGGGGTGAGGTTGGGAAACTTGGAGTGCTTGCATACATCAGCCAGACGGGTTAGTCCAGCTTTGGGATTGGCTTGGGCACATTGCGTCAATTCAAGGGTGTTCTTGTCAAGGCATGAGGAATCTGTTGGGGTTAACAGTCCTTATGCACATTCAACAAGTATACCCAGTCAAACACAAAGGAGACTTAATGTTGTTTTTGCCCCACATTTGGCCCCTGCATCGTCTCAATTTGTAATAACAAAAGAAGGTGTAGTTGGAGTATCGACGGTAATTGGCTAATAATTGCATTGCGAGGACTTGTGTTGAGGATAAAATATATGGAAAATAATGAGCTGTTCCAAATCTCCTGCCTTCCCTACACAAAGTACACAACTCAAGAAAATTAAGCACTCCCACCGACTCCATCTCAAGATGGTCGTGATCCCACTTGCAGGCCAAAATCTGGGCGGAAGCGCAAGGCATCAATATCTTCATCCAATATCACTTTTGGTGAAATTGATGATGAAAACCCAAAGGGCAATAAGAAGATCATGCATAGAGATGTTGAACGTCAAAGAAGACAAGAAATGGCCACCTTTATGCATCTCTTCGATCACAACTCCTCCTCGAATATCTCAAGGTACGGTAGCTAGCTAGTTAATTTTCTCAAATAATATGTGTTAAATTTCGAGATATATATACAACTGTTAATCAGCACTTTGTACTGAATTCGGACATAATCCGACTAATCAACGGTCTTGATACACAATCTAGTAACATAACATGTCACCATGATGGTTAGAATCATTGGCAACAGTCTTCGACTTTAGTTAGGGATTTAATTTGCCACTTTTCTTTTCTTGGCTACTTAAATTAAATATCTTTACTGCAAGGGGGTTTGTAGCTCAAGTCGTTCACGCACTTTAGATCTTCTGTTTTTGAGTCCCCCTCCTTTATAATATCGCTTGTGTAAAAAGTATCTTATCTATCAACCATGGCTAAAGTTCTCTTAGAAGAGTACTTATGCTACCAGACAAATACTTATATTGTCAGATTGCAAATTTCGACTACCATTGCAAAGCAAAGCAGTCTGACAAGAGAACATTTCTCCATCATTACCTCATATTTGGTGTGTAAATACACAGGTGAGTGATGGGAGAAGCATTGATACGTCTGAGCTCCAACAGAGATAGACAAAAACTTATGATCAGCCAGCTGACTTCAAATAAGGTGCTGGGAGAACTGATATCCTTTGTAAAATTTTGGTGTGATGTGTTTATATCCCCGTAGATATTCGACCTTCCAGGCACTTAATGTGGCTGAAAGTTTTGCAAGAGCTGTTGAATATAACATGTCTCTGTATATATGCGAAGTTTGTGTTTTATTAAGATATTTGGGATGCTCCTCCATTGCCAATAAGTTTTGGGATTGGAAATCGTAACTTTCTTTCAGCTCCATGATCAAGCATACCATCATGTTCTCGTTATATCACAAGTATATTTAAGGTAACTTGCCCCATCCATATATATAATATCTTAATTGTTTGCTCATCATTTGTGCGCTTTAAATCGGTCGCTTAACGTTATGAGATGAGGAAAGCTTTGTTTTTTCTGGTTGTCCAGTTATAATTTGTGAAATTATATTCATCATTCAGCTCTTTCTTCCTTATTGTTACATATGCTAGCATATATGGTATTACAATACAAAAAACACTTATATAATAATTATAACGAAAAAAGTGCTCGAAGGGATATGCTAATGGATCGTTGAGGAAAGAATGAAAACAGTTTTCTGAGTTATGTAACAGATGTCTAAAAGAAAACTATCACTTGGGTTAATTTTGTTTAGCAATATTTATTACTGCGTATGATGTTTTGATGGAATATATTATTTCACGTCATATACTTTTGAGTAATTGTCCGTATATTATGAAAAGACGTGGAAAACTCCATGGTTGCTTATGATTACATATTGAACTTGGTTGCAGGTGGTAAATGACAAAAATTAGTAAGGTTAACCGTCAGTCAAAAAGCAGGGTTTGGTAACTGAATAAAGAGAGAGAATACTCCATCGACGCAAAGTAACTTTTTTGGAAAGTCCAGTCAAAACTTTAAATGTTATAATGATGTGGAATGGTAGGAGTATCTCCAATGTGAAATAAAAAACATCAAATTTGAATTTCACTTTATATAAATGCTTTGAACTCAAATCGTCTGTCCCGCCAGAATTTGGTTGAGACGATGCCATAGACTGGTGGTTTAATTCAAAAACCGCCCTTGTACGTAACTAGTTGAGTTGAGTTGATATTGGCCTTGAGTTTGACTACGTAAGTTGTGGATGGATTTCTGTCCCATTGTGGGTCAGCATCCGTACAGTCGCCAATACGCGTGAGCGACTGTCCTCAACTTTGCTCTTAAATTTTTATCGTACCTCAGTTCTCACAATATTATTCTTTTGGCCACATCAAGAACTAGTTAGAAACGTAGTATGTTTGTGTCATTATAATATGCCAGGGGATGTCTCTGAACAAATTTGTGTCCATTTATTTATTTATTATGAAAATTGTGTCAATTTTATTAGCTCACTTAATATCCAGTAAATTCGTTTAGAGTCCATTATGATAGATTTTATAATAAAGCTAAGGGTAAAATGTATTCGAAATAGAATTGAAACAGTGTATTGAAAATCTATGGGTAACTTTCGAAATTGTTCTCATTAGTTAAGAAAGAATGAAAAAAGACTTTTTAATCTTTCGAAAATATTAAAATGGATTGCATTATGGTTGCCTAGGTGCAATCTCATTTGTAAATTTTCCAGCTTAATAAACAATATGAAGCACTTATATATACCAAACTTGAAGATGCCAAGTTACATAAAATAAGAAAAATGAAACCACCCATATAATGAGATCTGGACTAGAAATAGCCATTAATCACAGGTATAAGGGAAATGAAATAAATATTATTCAACAAAGCAGGTAGACAGTAGCTAGAAGAGCAGATACATGGCAACCAAGATATATCATCCAAACTAAGCCATAAATGGCTTCATAAGTACGATAATTCCACAATAATATGATAACTAATATAAGCAGCTTCACTTGTTGAGCAGAGCTTCTTGACTCTTCTTGAACAACTTCTGCTGAATGTGCTCAGCAAAAGTTCTTGGTGGGAAGATTGGCGGCTCAGTCTCCGACACAGTTTCCGGGAGCGGCTTAAGGATGATCTTCTCCTTTGGTGGCTCACAGAAAACTGCCCATGAAATCCTCACCTTCTCCTTGTTCACCATTCCTCTGTGAAGAATGCTTTTGTACTTACCATTGCTCAAAATCTCAATGGTGTCCCCAATATGCATGACAATGGAATTTGGAACACACTTAGCAGTGACCCACTTGCCTTCATAGAAAAGCTGCAGGCCAGGAACCATGTTGTGGAGTATGAAGGTGAGTGCACTGACATCAGTGTGAGCTTCAACACCAAGTGCAAGCTCTGGCTGAGGGCAAAGTGGGTAGTAGTTGATTTTCATTTGCAAGAGAAGCTCCTCAAGCCCCCCAACTTCCTTCTCCAGCCTCCCTTCTTCCAATCCCAACCCAAGTGACAGCACGCGCAGTACCTTGGTTGCTAGCGCCCTCAGTTCCTTAGCATACTCGGCGGTAGCCTCACTGCAAAGGTATTAACTATCTATGTTAACAGAAATATTGAGCGTCTGAAAAAACAAAATTGTTGATAAGACAGAATATTGATATCTATGAAAAGAAAGTTATGTAAACAATTGATAATTCGTTAAAGAATGTTGTGTTATTTTCTAGGATATTTTCAAAATTTTCATTCAATTAAGCATGATAAGAAATTTTTTTTTTTTTTTCCCTTGAGTACTTACATGTAATCAGCAGGTGTTTGAGGCCAAATGGACAAGTCACGCTTGTCCTCAGGGTATACAAGGTGGAAGAAGTAGTCCTCCCACTCAAGCTGCCCAGAAGCATTGTTTGCAAGCTTGCTTCCATAGCCCTGAATTTTGCCAGAGGCCTGGTCATTGGCATACTTCTCCTTTTGCTCAATGGGAAGATCGAAAAAGGCCTTCCCGGCCTTTCTGACACGGTCCATGAGCTCATCGGAGATGCCATGGTTCACAAGGTGCATGACACCCCAGTCCACTGCTGCCTTCTTCAACTCCTCCCTGCATCTCTCTCTCACATTTTCGTTCTCAGAGTCTATCTCCTTCAAATCAATGGTGGGAACTTGAGGCCCATCAGTGCTCTTCTCCTGTTCGAAGATGTCACCGATGTTTATGAGCTCTTCCTTGGGTCTGATGTACTCCTTTGGGATTGTTGCAATTCCACTGCTGGACAAGGTCTCAACTCTTGAGTTCACTGAATCAGAGCTCACCATTTTGGCAGCCGGCTCTTTGTAAGCTCTGAACTCTTGGCTAGCTTTCTTTAATAGCTTTTTTACACTAAAAGTGCAAGCCTATACTCTTTTCTTATGGTGGATTGATGAAGCAATGGTTTAATGGTGTATTGGTAATGTCGCTTTTATAGTAGTGTAGCCAAATTAGTAGTTGGGGGGTGCTTATAGAGACATTTCAAGGGGAACTTCTTTCCAACTAGAGAGAGTGTGTGTGCGTGTTAGAGAGAGTGCGTGTTAGAGAGAGTGGAGAATGTGTTTGTGTTGATTTTGTGTGATGTTGGTTCTGTTGTCCATGTGACCTTCTCACTCACCGGACTTCTCATACAAGGAAGGTTTGACTGGAGGGTGAGCATGCATGGGATTTAAGCTACAACCCTACCCGTCCTTTCAGAGTTTCAAACAGTGCCAGCTACAAGACTTGTGTTCTTCATTTTTCATTTTCATATGTGCCTAACTATAGCCCTTTAAATGCCTTGTGCTAGAAACTAATTTGTTTTATGTTTTTGGTCTAAAAATTAATAATTAATCACACATTTGGCTACCCTAAACAAAGAGGCCCCTAAGCATGGTAGATAGATTAAGGGCACATGTTTATTAGTTGCATTCCAATTACTAACTCAGTTTCTGGAAGTTGTGTTGGAACCACTTCCAATTATACCTTATTTCACTGGACTAATAATCCAAACTTTGTGTTTTATTTTCTGTAGAGATGATATCGGGGATGGGAGAATCGAGTACACGATCAATCTCAGGTGTAAATACTTTTATACATTTGAGCGACAAGTATTTTACTAATATTTCAAACTTTTGAGCCTAGGTTACCCGAATAATTTATTTGCCTTCCACATTCTTCGTATTCAATAAAAAAAAAGGGCAAAAGTTAAACTCTTGTCATAAGCGTTTATTTTTATTGCCACTAGAGGTATAAGTCCGTACAATAACGTTGTGATCTCGTATTATATTGCTTCTTTGACTTTTCCATGTTTAATGTATTCAATTTTAAACAGTTATAAGTAGGTTCTGGTTTTTTGAGAAAAGCAATAGAATATGAATAGCTAGAAAGTCCCTTTCTCATCCACAATGGGCCTGAATTGGTGCCGCAAATCAGCGGGAGGTTGAGGTTCCACCACCGCATATCGCTTGTGTCGTTGAGCACGTTTTACCTACCAGTAAGCAAACAGGGCTCAACAAGACCAAACAGAGAAAACATCGCACCTCTCTTTCTTTGACAACTGAAATAAAGCGGAAGACTCAGAAGAAGTCTCTTGAAGACGGTTGGTTGATTTGGTACCTCGCGTGTGTCAACTACGCAACTTTCACTCAGTCTACCTGCCTATATCTTTGTTACTTTCCTCCAAATCTTTTCCACTTCACTTTTTTGCCTTTTGTCTTTCTTGCAAATCATAATTGTCTCATTGTCTTCAAAATATCATTAAACTATACTCTTCCAAGTCCACTCAAACTAAAATTAATCTAATTAATAATTTGGGTCGATGATGTAGCAATAATATATCATATTAGACTGTACGGTGTGCATCAAACAAAACTAGGTACTGTTGATAGGTTACTAGGGCGAAATCTATGGGTAACTCCATTGTTTATGTTATTATGATTCGATCCCTTGCTCCCAAAGACGGTTGATGTGACTATATATGAAGCATTTTTTAAAATTTTAAATTATTTAAATAGTCTCACGTCCTAATATGCTACATAAAATTGATTCTCTCAAGCTCTTATTATTATTATTTTTTAAGTGGCACCGTTATGGACGGAACAACACTAATTTCCTCGTCTCTCATATTTTACTTTTTTTTTTTTCTTCTTTTCTTTCCATAATGGGAAGGTCAAGGAACCCATTCTCTAATGAAGTCAGAGATTGATTAGAATATTACGGATACGAAGGTGGAAATTGAGGTACAATGCTTAACAAGGATGGAGATAGGAATAATATACTCACGGACGGCATGCCTGGAATTCACCATTGGAGGCGAGAGATGTTCCCCTATAAATTGTTCACAAACTACTTAATGAAATGCTCCAGAGGGCGCAACACAGCGCACCTCTATATTGCCTTATAAATAAATGTCTTTGTCATTTTACTTTCATTTATTTTTATATTACTCAATTTACTTAAGTTTAAAATGTAAATAAGAAAGTACCCCCATTTGGATTCAAATAAAAATACTAGAAAATCAAATTCCCACCAAATCAAAATATGAAAAATCGATTTTAGTGCAAAATACGATTTAGGGTAAAAATGTTGGCTCATTAAGTCAATATATACTTCATACTAAAATCCCATAAAATCAAGTTTTCTTATTTGATGTGTGAGGAATAAAAGCTGCCAAAAATTATCTTGAGAAAATGAGTATTCTGAAAAACCATTTTTCATACTTGGCCAATATTTTTACATAGAAATAATTTTTCATGTATGATATGAATGCATGAAGGGACATAAAGTCAATTTAGGTAAAAAAAAAATTAGATGTTCAATTCACGAAGAGCTTTACAAGAATAACCTGACTCTTATGTATTGAAGAAATATTTACTTAAATAAGCTTCCCCTAAGATAATACTCATAAGGGTCCAAAGTTTGAGAGTTAGAGCCCAAAAGGAATGCAGAAAAAGTCCAAAATCAAAACGACGACATACTTCAAAAATGACGTAAATGCCCTAAAATGAGCAGGATTGCGCTAATATATAACATCTTTTATGTCGAATAGGACGAGACGCTTTGGGAGGTAAAGAGGATTGTTTTAATTTTTTGGTTTATTATCACATTCTTAGAGATATTTCTAGTTTGTTTGTTTGTTTGTTTGTTTTTTTTTTTTGAAGTTGATGTAGTTCTCTTTGATAATAAACATAAGTATTTTGTACGATTTTATCTATTAACTATGAATTAGAATATTATCGTTTCATTTCAATGGGTCTATTTTGTATAGAATTTTTTTTAACCTTTTACATGTTGACTCCCGGAATGGAAATTCCTGGATCCGCCACTGGATATACTCACCCTCGATTCGACCCAGTGTCATCCCTACAAATATGTGATATTATTGAACGATTAAAAAACACCATGAGCACAAGATTTGTATCAATTTAATGGAATTTAATTAAAAATCTAGATTATTTAGAAAATTATATTAATACATGTCAAAACTATATGTCCAAGATTGATCATCATTATAGAGGTACTAGCACCACCACCACACATCTTAATAATATATTTATATGAATTTATATATATAAAATCTAAACGGGGAGGGTTCGGGTTGGTGATTAGAATACTAACTCCACCCCTCCCCAAATATCAAACCCGAAAAATTCCCCGAACTCATCCCTATAGCTATTTGTTTATCGGGCCACATCGTGCTGGCTCATTTAATAAAATCATTGATTCCAACACGACCCAAAACCTAAATCCATATTGAAATGAACCGTACCTGGGCTCGGGCAGTGCCCGTACTCAGGCCCAAATACCAACTCATTTAATTTGAATTATTTTTACTTGATTTTTTTTTCCAACTTATGCCGCGGCACAAAAATTGTATTTGGTCTTTGATATATACTTCTAACAACATTTGTCAAACTCTACTGATTCTTACACTACTTACTGTCAAAAAAATATAATGAAAAATTAACATGGGGGGTTTAGTAAAAGAAAAATGAAAAAGTCAAAAGCTTTTATTATTTTTAATTTTTAAAATATTTCATGATTAGCTTATCTTTCAATATATATCAGTCCCGATCTCTTGGACCATAGGAGTCCAAGAGATTGTGGTCATTCATCGTTGGATATTAATTTAACGGTTCAAAAAAGTTTATTAAAATGAGTGCAAGAGTGAGTAAACCGTTAGATTAACATCCAACGGTGAGTGACCACAAATTTCTTAGACCCTTGTAGTCCAAGAGATTGAGACTGCAATATATATGTATATATATATATATATAGAGCCACGTGTATGAATCATTTAACAATTTTCACATGTTAGTCATTTTCCAAATCAAATCTGATATTTAAGTTTTTTTTGGACTGCAATATATATATGTATATATATATATATATAGAGCCACGTGTATGAATCATTTAACAATTTTCACATGTTAGTCATTTTCCAAATCAAATCTGATAGTTAAGTTTTTTTTGGACTGCAATATATATGTGTATATATATATATATATATAGAGCCACGTGTATGAATCATTTAACAATTTTCACATGTTAGTCATTTTCCAAGTCGAAGCAATTACCACCATAATAACCAAATAAAACAATATAATATTAATAGTCATTTTCAGCATAACTTGGAAAATTATCCAGTCCAACTATTCATCTTCAGGGCCGGTCTTGAGATTTTGAAGGCCCTGTACAAACTTTAAATTGGGGCCTCATATAAGCTAACACAAACTTACACCATTATGTAATGCCATATAATAAATATTTTTTTTTCTTCAAGTGATCAAAGTACCCCTACTCCCAAGGACAAAATTGAAATTTCACAAAAGAATTAAATTGGATTAAATCGATTACATTGGGTCAGAGATGTTACACCTTTTGAATAATCACCATGATTGTGACGATGAGTCTTTGTCATCATAGGTCATACTCAGATATTAAATATTTTTTAACACCTAATTTATTTTGTATCAATATTCCAAGAACATCATTAATTTGATGCAATTATTTTGGTTGACTTAGTTGGATGCATTATTTTTGCGAAATTGAATATCTGAGCATAATTACTGACTAATTCATTGTGATCGGGTATTTATTATTTCAGTTTGTGGTTGTGAAAGTAGATGGGATATTGAATGTTGGTGTTGACATCAGACAAGCCTTTAACACAAGCAGGTTTTGAAGTCGAGTCCTGAATAGAAGTTGAGGCCCTACAAACCAACACAACTAGAACCGTCTTTGTGTCAACAATTTGCTCACTCTGTATATATATAACATTTGTCCTGCTATTTCCAACTAGAGTGCTGCTATTTCCACTCACCTGTCCTATTTTCTCAACCACTATGTAAATTTGAAAAATTAAAATCCTACTTTTCCACCCACCATTATTCCTAAAATACCCTTTAATTATTAATTCGACTAAACACCATCAACTCCAAGTTAAAAACATAAAAATTTTAACCCAAAAAAAAAAAAAAAACATTCTTCATCTTCTTCATGTGTTTTCAACATCACGACCTTACCCTACCATATTAATATTCTCATCAACCCCTTAGCCGTACTGGTGGCTTCACGACCACGACAACACCACCACAACAACATACAACCAACAAGACTACAATGGATTTTTAATTGAAGTGATGTTATATGGAATAAGGACCCGTATGTGGGTTAATCAGACTAAAAAAATCTTTAAAATGGAATAAAATTAAAGGACAATTTGGCCTCTATTATCAACACCTACCAACCCTGACACAATATTAAAGGTGGAGTTGAGAATTTGATTTGAATTTTTTTTAAAAAAAAACTTTTCAAAGGATTGGGATGGGTAGATCAATGCTCGCTGAATTTGTTGAGGTCAGGAAGATGGAAAGAATATGGAGAGTAAAATAAAAAATTTATTTTCTTTTTAAAATTTGTTTTATTTTTAGGGTTTTATCGTATATGTTCTTCTTTGCTCTCCAAGACTAGTATTTGTCAATATGGTTTTATATTTAATTTAATTCAACGCAGACATGAAAAAAAAAAAAAAAAAAAAACCCTAATCATGATTAAGAACATGGAAGACTGTGTTTACAGGTTCAATGGGCTCGTAACAAATTTGACAGTAGAAGACAAATTGAACACTCCCAAAGATTAGTGGGCTCATAACTAAATTAAAATTCATGACGCAAATAGTTAGAATCACACAAATTCAGAAGGCATTGGCATTGCATACATGCAAATGGCATGGCAACAAACGCGTCACACACTGAAACCTCACCTACCCACGTGGGCACCATGTGTAGTGCGTGCATGAGGCCAATCTGGAGAATAGATGGAGAAACCGCAAAGAGAAGAACATCAACAAAGGGCCCAAATCCACAAAGGAAATATGAGGGTGCCCCAACAAACATTAGCAGACAAAGAGATTCCAGTACAGCCATATGAATAAGCTAAAAGAGGGACAAGGACGAGATCCAACTAGCTTGGGAAGAACAGATTTCATGGAGCCAATGCCAAGTGGTTGATTCTATAGTTTAAGTTGCCCCTGAACAAACCCCTGCACCCACGGGTAAAGTAACAAAATGTGCTCAATGGTTTCTGGGTGTGTGGAGCAAATTTGGCAAAGAGGAGACCGACCAATTTTTCTTTTAAACAAATTTTATGAGGTAGCCTAGCAGTTTCGGAGGGCTCTCCACATAAAATTTCGGAGGCCCTACTACCCTTCACAGCATCTCTAAAATCCCCATTAGGGAAATATCTGCCTTTTAGCACACGAACCCACAGTGAATTAGGTTTATCCGGGATCCTCCATCTTTGTTTTGCCAAAAAAGCTAGGTTGAACTCTTGCAAACTCCTGAATCCCATACCTCCCTCAATTTTTGATATGCCCAGAGATTTCCAACTAACCCAATGAACTTTTGTTTCATCTTCCTTCTGGCCCCACCAAAATTTGGCAAGCAAGGCATCAATTACTTTACATAAAGAGGTGGGGAACTTGAAGACATTCATGGGATATGTTGGGATGGCAAGTGCCACGGCTTTAATCATAATGTCACGCCCCGCCTGCCTCCCCTTTTACACGGCCCCAAGATGTTGGCAGCCCCAAATATTTCCTTGGATCCTCAACTGCCCTTAACACCAAATATAAAGCATATGTTACTTCTCAGCCCTAAAGGAGTATTCTGGCCCAAAAAAATGTAGGATTTTGCCATGCTTATGGTCTGACCAGAGGCTGTGCAATTGGCATTTAAGAGGTGCATCATATTGTGGCCGTTACTATACGTGGCTTTGAGGAAGAATACGGAGTTATCAGGGAATAAGAGGTGGGAGAGAGTTGGTCCTTGTTTACTGATTTTGTGAATACCCGTATTTTAAACAGATAAAAGAAGATATTTATTTTTTGGATAAATTTGGACGATATTATCTTTAAAATAAACTTGGATGTTCTTATTATTTTAATATTGAAGTTTATTCCATCCCTATAAACACTATATAAATAGGAGCATAACCTTATAGTTTCAAAACATGAGAAATTAGAAAGAAGGAGAGAGAGTGGTGATTAAACTCTTGGAGCTTGGTTTGGATGATAGTACATGAAGATAGGTAGATGGGTTGTCTTGCCAATTTATTTTAAGGGCTCTCATTATCAAGGTGAGTGGTTTATGTAATGTGTTCTAAAAGTTGTAATTTTGTGATAAAATATGAAAACCATGAATTATCATGGATTTGTTCTATTTATAAATATCTCTTTATTTCAAGTCAAGCATGTCTAATTTAGAGCAATCATTCACAATATATATATATATATATATATTGATTGGAATATTTGTGAAGTATGTATTATTCATGGAACATGAGAACTTCAATGTTGGGGTATCCGAGGGATAGATGTACCACACAAGGACATAGGGCAGTAAGGCCCATAGAAGTCACGTGGTTGGTTACATGCTATGAAGGATAACTGAGATATGAAGGGATGATGTGATATGATTTGGATTGGTGTATCTTTTCATGATATTTTCTAGAGTGTGTAAAACGGCATTGCTTGACTCTCACTGAGCGGTGGTTGCTCATCCCTCACCTATTTAATTTTTCAGATAAATTAGTGGGCAAGACAAGGACTAAATTGGTTGAGGCTGAATTAGATGAGAGTGATAGAGCTTTATTTATTTATTGTAAAGTTGTAAGATTTTGGATCTATTTTTATAAGAGAAGTTTATTTTAAATTCATGTTTCAGCTTCTTTTTATTTTATTTTACTTTCTCACGCACCAGGTGCGGAGTTTCCACCAACTGCCGGGTCCGAGGAGTGACAGATTTTGAGCCCTTGCAAGTAGTTAGTATTAGCAGCCTTTTGAATCATATGAGATAATATGAAAAACTATGAGAGAATATTTGTTTGTGGGAATTTTCTGTGTATTCTTCTCCTTGTAGGAGGTCATATTTATAATACAACAAAACCTGAATGAGCAAGTAAATAATAAATTCCTAAATCTATTTGCAGTAGGAAATCAGGAATTAAAGTAAATCAATTACAATTATAATAGGAATTCTTGGTGTGTAAGGAAAGTAAGTCAATATCCACAAGTCACGCCAACACTCCCCCTCACATTGGTGCATAGATGTCGCCAATGCCCAACTGATCTAGTG
This sequence comes from Prunus dulcis, assembly GCF_902201215.1. Lineage (NCBI taxonomy): Eukaryota > Viridiplantae > Streptophyta > Magnoliopsida > Rosales > Rosaceae > Prunus > Prunus dulcis. The sequence continues at coordinate 8,687,967 of NC_047654.1, forward strand.
AATTGTGGAATGCTTTACTGAAAATCGCCTTTGTCAACATATCCGCCAATTGATCCTCGGATTTCACAAAAGGAAACTGAAACACTTTAGCCTCAAGCTTTTGTTTGATGAAGTGTCGATCCACCTCAACATGTTTAGTACGATCATGTTGAACCGGATTCTGTGCAATGGCTATAGCAGCCTTGTTGTCACAAAAGAGATTCATTGTGGATGTAGGTTTATACCCAAGTTCAGTAAGCAACTTTCTTAACCAAAGAAGTTCACAAATCCCTTTAGTCATGCCTCTGAACTCGGCTTCTGAACTGGATAAAGCTACTACATTCTGTTTTTTGCTTCTCCATGTCACCAAATTACCTCCCACGAATGTGAAGTAACCCGATGTGGATTTTCTATCTGTTACATTACCTGCCCAATCTGCATCTGAATAACCATCAATATTTAGATGACCATGCTTTGAGAACATAAGTCCTTTTTCAGGTGCAGACTTCAAATATCTAAGTATCCGAAGAACTGCATTCATATGGTCTTCACTTGGAGAGTGCATAAATTGACTGACAACGCCCACCGCATAAGCAATGTCTGGTCGAGTATGTGACAAATAGATCAATCTTCCCACTAACCTTTGGTATCTTTCTTTGTTAGTTAGAACTTGATCCGGATATTCTCCAAGATGATGATTCTAAACAATAGGAGTGTCCACAGGTTTACAATCTAGCATTCCTGTGTCTGTCAACAAGTCTAAGACATATTTCCTTTGAGAGAGAAATATGCCTTGCTGCGATCGAGCCACCTCAATTCCCAAGAAATACTTGAGTCCACCTAGATCCTTCATCTCAAACTCCGTAGCCAGATAGTCTTGTAGCTGTGATATTTCCTGTTTATCATTCCCAGTAATAATCATATCATCAACATAGATTATTAATGCTGTTACCTTCCCTTTTCGATGTTTCAAGAACAGAGTATGATCTGAGTTGCATTGTTTGAAACCATTGTTCTTCATTGCCATGGTGAACCGTCCAAACCATGCACGTGGTGATTGTTTCAATCCATACAATGCTTTTTGTAACCTGCAAACTGTTCCAGTCTCAGTAGTATTATATCCAGGAGGAATGTCCATGTACACCTCCTCCGTGAGTTCGCCATGTAGAAAAGCATTCTTTACATCAAACTGGTGTAGTGGCCAATCCAAATTAGCTGCAAGGGACAATAAGACTCTGACGGTGTTTAACTTTGCAACTGGAGCAAAGGTTTC
>NC_047654.1:8689318-8691818 GCF_902201215.1 Prunus dulcis
TATTTTTTATTATTCATAACAATTATTTTTATAAATATTGTGTTACGAACCAATTTTTCGTCTCTCACAAGTTTGCGCGACCAACAGTTCGTCGTGCAAAACTCAAAAAATTTGGGCGAGTACCAAAAATGGGACGCGGGTTTTTAAAATTAAAAAAAAAAACTTTAGACTTTGCGCGACCAATATTTTTTGTCGCGCAAAAATTTGGGCGGGTACCAAAAATGGGACACGGAAATTTTTTTATATAATTGTTTTAGACTTTGCGCTACCAATATGTATTTTTCCTCGGGCAAAAATTTTAAGATTTTGGCGAGTACCAAAAATGGGATGCGGGAATTTTTTTTTAAAAAAAAATAATTTTTTAGACTTTGCGCGACCAATACTACTATATTCGTCGCGCAAAACTTTGCGAGACCAATATGTTTCGTCGCGCAAAACGTTGCGCGACTAATATACATTCTTCGTCGCGCAAAAATTTGGGCGGTTACCAAAAATGGGACGCGGGAATTTTTTTATATAATTGTTTTAGACTTTGCGCGACCAATATGTATTTTTCGTCGCACACAAATTTAAAAATTTTGGCGGGTACCAAAAATGTGATGCGGGAATTATTTTTTTTAAAAATAATTTTTTTAGACTTTGCGCGACCAATATTACTATATTCGTCGCGCAAAACTTTGCGAGACCAATATATATTTTTCGTCGCGCAAAAATTTGGGCGGGTACCAAAAATGGGACGCGGGAATTTTTTTATATAATTGTTTTAGACTTTGCGCGACCAATATGTATTTTTCGTCACACAAAAATTTAAAAATTTTGGCGGGTACCAAAAATGGGATGCGGGAATTTTTTTTTGAAAAAATTATTTTTAGACTTTGCGCGACCAATATTTTTATATTCGTCGCACAAAACTTTGCGAGACCAATATATTTCGTCGCGCAAAACTTTGCGCGACCAACAGTATTTTCGTCGCGCAAAGTGATACGGTTTTTAAAAACCGAAATAACTCCTCCACCATTTTCTCAATTTCTTTCTCTGCTCTTACCTCTCCTCTCTCTTTCCCTCTCCCCAAATCCCACCCTTTCTCTCACACTCACTCCTCTCACTTAATCTCTCATCTCTCTCTTCACTATCTCTCCCTCTCACTCACTCTCTCATCTATCTTTTCACTATCTCTCTCTCTCTCATCTCTCTATCACTATCTTATCTAATTCTCTCACTTCTCCCTCTCATTCTCACTCACTCTCAATCTTGCCAAAATGTATATTCTCTCCAAATTTTAAATTTTTTTCATTAATATGTGTTTTTGGAGTTAGTTTTGAGTTTGTGTGGGGTTTGGGGTTGAGTAAAGGGGAGAGATTGGAGTTTGGGTTGGATTTGTGGTATAACAATTTTAGGGGAGATTATACATTCTTTTTTTTTGTTGTTGTTGTTATTTGACCATATTTGTTTTTTTTGTAGGTAATCATTGAGACTTTGATGGCTAAAGTTGAGGATTAGGAAGCTATCAAAACATATTATCCACCACTACCACCACAATATGCTTGTATTAGGATTTTATTTTGTTAATTCATGTGTACATTTTGAATATTATATATATATAAATATTTATTGGATAATTTGATCACTATTTTTCATATGTAATTTTATTTTGAATATGTCAATTTAAATTAAAGTAATTAAGAAAAATCTTACAATTAAATTAAATTTAAAAAGTAAAAATTTGAAAAAATTACTAGAATTAAATTAATATCAATTTAAATTAAAGTGATTTAAAAAAATCATACAATTAAATTATATTTAAAAAGTAAAAATTTTGAATAAATTAATATTAAAGAAATAATAATAAAAAGTAAAAATTAGTTTATTTTAATTAAAAAAATTTAAAACACAAAAAAATATTTCGTCGCGCAAATATTTGCGTGACGTTATTGTTCGTCGCGCAAAACTCTAAAAATGTGGGCGGGTACCAAAAATGGAACGCGGGAATTTTTTATTTTTTAAATTTTTTTTGAGACTTTGCACGACCAATGTTTTTTGTCGCGCAAAACTTTGCGAGACGAATATTTTTCGTCGCGCAAACCTTTGCGCGACCAATTTGTTTCGTCGCGCAAACCTTTGAGCGACCAATGTTTTTCGTCGCGCAAAGTTTTGCGGGACCAATATTTTTTCGTCGCGCAAAGTTTTGCGGGATCCATATTTTTTCGTCGCGCAAAGTTACTTTGCGCGACCAATATTTTTTCGTCCCGCAAAGTCTTTCTTCACGATCTTTACGCGACGGATTCTGCGCGACGAAGTTTTTGTCGCGTTAAAATTTGTGCGACTACAATGTATTTTGCGCGACGAAATTATCTTCGTCGCGCAAAGTGTAAAATGTAGTAGTGATTGTACTCTTTTGTTAATTACTACTCTACTCTGAGTCAGTGGAAATTCCAGCATTTTCCTCTCATGGGTAACTGTTTTCCAATGATTATTATTTACTTGACGCATCTAGGGTAAC
>NC_047654.1:8699318-8702536 GCF_902201215.1 Prunus dulcis
TGTACTAGTCTAGTTGGTTTTGTCACCCTCAATATCTATCTTATAGCATTTTACTATCAATCTGTATTTCTTTTTTCCTTGCAACGAACCTCCTCTATTTATCTGAATAAAAGAAAAAGTTTACTGAAGCAGACTGCATTTAGCCCTTATATTCGAGTGGAAGCAGTTTTCTAGTAATTCTCAAGTAACAACATGTCATATGTTATTAGTTTTTATTTATTTATTTATTTAATGATTCATATTCTTTACACCTGACATGTTTTAACTGGACGATACCTGCAACGTGGCTGGGCACTCCTACCCAAGTTTTTGTCCTTGAAATGGTGCTATATTCCGGTGTCATTGTTCCACCTGCATAAAGGGGTCTGATAAGTTTTGGCCTGAAGAAATAATGTGGGAATTTTGCATTGCATTTCATTTCATAGTTGCATTTTCCAGACAGAGGGAAAGCCCAACATTACTTGTTCTACTACCTAATAATTGCAACCGTAGTTGTTTCTCATCAATCCAATAGTGCTAGCTTCTTGGAATGTCTTTAAACAAATTCAGATTTGCCCTTTGAAAATTGTATTTTCCATCTAAGTTTCTCGGTTTGAATGATTTGGCTGCACAACAAAAAGAGCCTTCCCTTGCTAAGAAGCCGGCCATTTCTAATAATGTATTTAATATAAGTGAATACTCTGTGAATGGTGGTGACTTCCGGCAGAATGAAATCTTACCTAAACAAGTAAACTGTGCGGTTGTGGCTTTTAGTTTTTGATTAAAGTCACGACTTATAGCAACAGTTGTTATGAATTACCTATAATAAAAAAGCAAAGAGAATTATTTATTTATTAATATTATTAAGCTGGCAGAACAATAACATTTCATGAAATACTGATGCAAACATGAGGTTTACAATTTACAAAGAGACAGGGAAAGCTCGCAAGGATTGGGCCATCTCTAAGGTGATGCCAAACTTATCATCCATGTTCATGTTCTCTGGTGTGACCCCATCTTCAAGCTTCCAATCAAAGGAATGGATAAGAGAACCCAACATTAAGTGCAGCATTCTCATTGCCAATGGCAATCCAGGACATACTCTTCGTCCAGCTCCAAACGGTATAAGCTCAAAGTTCCGGCCTTTAACATCAATTTCTGACCCCAAGAACCTCTCTGGCTTGAATGAATTTGGTTCATCCCAGAGGCTGGGGTCTCTGCCTATAGCCCATGTGTTAACAAGCACTTGTGCACCCTTCGGTAGTGTGAATCCTTCGATTTCTACGTCTGCTCCCGCCTTTCGGGGAAGTAACAAAGGAACTGCAGGGTGCAACCTGAAGGTCTCTTTGACTATGGCTTGCAGGTAAGGCAGTCTAGCAATGTCTGATTCCTCAACTGGGTTGCCTTTGCCAATTACTTGTTCAAGCTCTAGTTGGGCCTTTGACAAAACCTCAGGGTTGTGCAATAGCTCTGCCATTGCCCATTGGAATGTGGATGAAGTTGTGTCTGATCCAGCAACAAATAGAACCTATCAGCAAACATAACCATTAAAATCTTAAGCAATTGAAAGCCTCAAAGTGACTGAGACAGTAAGTAATTTGCATTTTTGAATATGCTGTACCACTTTCAGATATCTGTATTTGTGTGTGCTTGGAATTTATTAATGGGCAAAGCATTGTTTATACTTTATACCAGAAGAAACAAAAAACAAAAAATATCAAACAGTTTGAAGAAGATTATGGCACTGACCAGTAACAGATGATAGATCTCATTTTTGTTGATCACCTCACTGTTGTCCTCAGTAATGTTGAGAAGGGTATCTAACAAATCATCTTTTGTTGTAGAACCAGGCAATTCTCTCAGCTTCAACCTTTGGTTGACTATGTTGTCAAGCAGATCCAAAATCTTCCCAAAGTACTCTGTCATCCTCTGCCTTCTGCCATGGAGATCAATCTTCCTAAGCACAGGAAAACAGTCCCCCAAATTTGGCTTCCCAGCCTCCATCATAATATTACACACCATCTCCTGGAACTCCCTGGCCATTTCAGAACTTGGGTTTGCCAAATCAATGGAAAAAATTGTGTTAGACAACAAATTCAGTGTTGTTGTGAAGGCTGCCCTCCCAATATCCACTGCTTCATCAGCTTGGCTGCTTTTGTGGACTTGTCCGATGAGCTCCTGCACTTTCTTGCGCCTGAGGTTTTGGTTAGAATCAAGCATTTTATTGGCAAACAGTTCGGTGTTGCATATTTTCCTAAGGTTTCTCCACAGGGTTGAAACTGGAATCCATGGTAGGCCAACAATGTGGTGATCATGAGCTCGAATCGAATCAGGGATTGTTCGGTTGGATAAGAACTGGTCATGGGTTTGGAGGACTTCTTTGGCCATGGCTGCTGAAGAAACAACAATGGCTGTTACTTTGCCTAGTTTTAGGCTCATCAGAGGGCCATGTTTTTTGGCAAGTTTGGCAAGGGACTTGTGGGGCTTGTCACCAAGTTGAAGCAGGTTTCCAATCAATGGAAATGGTTTTGGTCCTGGTGGAAGCTTAGGTCTTGAGCTCTTTTTACTTCTTGAAATTGAATAGAGGATGGTTTGGATCAATGTCCAGGTGAGGATGAGATAAAGGAAACTGCTCAAGAACTCCATTTCTCCCTCTTCTTCTGCTTTCCTCATCTCTCTCTGCACTGTACTTTTTTTTCTCAAAGAAGGAAAGGGAAGTTGAACTAGGAAAGTGTCGTTCACTTGTGTACATAATTCTTCATTGCAGAAAGATATCAGATATCTTCTGGTCCAACTAGCTAAAGGTGTCCAATTTTGTTTTTGTTTCTATATTTAGGTGAAGTCAATATGTATAATAATAAGCATGTCTCCAACAGCTGGTGAGAAGCTTAGTTGGGGACTTGCGACAAGCCAGACCAATTTGATTCACCAATTATCTGGCTCCAAGATTTGATGGAGATTGAGATATGTGCCGATCGATTAATTCGTCAGTCTCTTAATATTATAACAAAACAATGATATACAGAATCAAATTATACTAGAAAATTAATTAACTATTCTAAAAGAAGGAAGAAAAAAAAAGAGAGGCAATGTAGTGACTGATGAATTGATAATATACGGAAAATCTCCGTTTCATTTCATATATAGCAATCACTAAGAAGAGGGAGGAATCGAACTTATAACTTTTTATTTTCTTTGGTATAAGTTATAGTCTAAACTATAGAGAGAGGAGAGTTTTT
>NC_047654.1:8702636-8738460 GCF_902201215.1 Prunus dulcis
CGGAGTCCTTGAAACCTGAGAATAAATCTGGTATAAGATGCTTCATATAACTAAAAGACGGATGTCCCAATCGACGGTGCCACAACCAGATTTGCTTTTGTTTGCTATCAAAGGGATGTGTCACGCTGTTAGCCATGCCGGGACTGAAGTCATCGACATAATATAGCCCCCCTCTCTTAGTACCACGACCAAGAATCTCCTTAGTGTGAATATCCTGAAGCAAACAAAAAACTCGGGTAAATGAGTACACAACAATTCAATTGTTCAGTAAGCTGACTAACTGACAACAATTTAGTGGATAAAGATGGAACAAGTAAAGTATTAGACATGTGAGAGAGGATGAGAGTGCAACAGTGCCAGCCCCTGTCACAGGATAAGTAACACCATTGGCATTTGCAATACAAGTTCGTCGAGGTTGTGTAGTATTCAGAAAATCATCAGGATCAAACGTCATATGATCAATTGCACCGGAATCAATTATCCAGCTCTTGGAATCAATCTTATCGGAAGTATGGAATCCATAACCAGTACCATTACTGGTCATATTGCATTGTCCTCGATCTGTAAGAGTAGCCCACCAATTGGGGTAGCCATGCGATTTAAAACAAGTCTCACAAGTGTGTCTCGGATCACCACAATATGCGCAATCTGGTCCATGTGTCGGGGTCGTTAGTCTAGAAGTCATAATCTGTGCAGCGGAAGATGCATAGGATACAGGTTGAGTAGGAATTGGGATCGGAATCTGAGCCTGAGTCGGGGCCGGAGTCGGAGTCGAAATCGGGATCAGGGTCTGAATCAGAGACAAATTCGGGGTTGGGGTCATCATCGGATTGGGGGTCGGGGTCGTCTTCTTCGGTCTGGGTCGGGGTCGGGGTCGTCGTCATAGTCGGGGTCGGGGTCGGGGTCGTCAAAAGAGGATCCTGATTCTGGATCGGGTTCGGGGTCAAAGTCTGCATCTGTAGGAGCGGAGCCATCTGGGCACTCAACTCAACGATGGTTGGTGGAGAATGAGAGAAGGAGTCGGTGGTGCTACCTCCATGAGGGTTGAAAAAATCATCAACCCCCATAGCAGCGGCGGGGGTTTGAAACTAGAGTCAGCAATTCCAAGATCGCCGCTCTGATACCATGCTAAAATATGAAAACTATGAGAGAATATTTGTTTGTGGGAATTTTCTGTGTATTCTTCTCCTTGTAGGAGGTCATATTTATAATACAACAAAACCTGAATGGGCAAGTAAATAATAAATTCCTAAATCTATTTGCAGTAGGAAATCAGGAATTAAAGTAAATCAATTACAATTATAATAGGAATTCTTGGTGTGTAAGGAAAGTAAGTCAATATCCACAAGTCACGCCAACACCTTGTTTATGTCAAGCTTCACCCCCATATCAAGAAATGGAAAACTTCATGGGCAATTAGGATGTTGTCATGTATTAACCTTTCAGAGACAAAGGCACTTTGGGCTTGAGAGATAATGAATGGTAGTAAAGGTTTGATACGGTTGGTAAGGACTTTGTAGAGAATTTCATATAAAAAGTTGCAAAGATGAATGGGCTTGAAATGAGTCACAGTTTAAGGTTCATGAATTTTTGGAATGAGGATGAGATTGGTAGTGTTTAGGTTGCGGGGTTTATCATTTCCCCCCATAAACCAGCAGGCCCTGAACCTCCCGAAAAATTTGTTGCCACAAGTGCTAATAAAAAATTCCTTGAAAACCATCTGGACCCAAAGCCTTGAGAGCTCCTATCTCAAACACAGCATCCTTGATTTCTTGTGGGGCAATAGGTCTAAGAAAATCCATATTCATTGCATTAGATATCACTGGGTTTACACATTCCACAACATTCCCCATCTCTTGAGGGCCATAGGTAGTGAACAGATTACCAAAGTACCTGTCAAAAGTTGCGCGAACATCATGCTCTCCCGAACTGTAGACCCTGTTTTCATCTTGGATACACACCATCCTATTTCTCCTCCTTTGAATAGTAGACATATGAAAGAACTTTGTTTTGGCGTCACCAGCAGTCAACCAATTTACCCGAGCACTTTGCTGCCAGTATTTCTCCTCTTTGGCCCAAAGGGTATTGACTTTGGATGTGGTTTGTGTGATGCGGTTCTGGTTAGCCTCCCAATGTAATTGAAGGCCTTCGAGTTCCCTTGAGAGGCTATTAATCTGCCTTTTGTTTTTCCCAACCTTCTGGTTTTTCCAAGTCATTAACTGAGCTTACACCTTTCTAACTTAGTCTTAAGTTGGTGCTTCCACGTGGCATGATCCATCCAGTAGGTTTCCACAATCTCATGACACTCCTGATCATCAGTCCAGTTGGCTTCAAACCTAAACAACTTCATATACCTATTACTATGACAAGTGGTGTGGACAATGAGAGGGCAGTGGTCAGACCCCACAGCCAGCTCATGGAGCACACAAGTATTAGGCCAGCATTCCATCCACAATGTGTTAGCCAAGCCTCGATCAGTTCTCTCTTGAATGAGAGTTTGGTTGCTTCTAAAAGCTCTCCAAGTAAAAGTAGGTTCTTGAAAACCGAGATCAACTAGGCCTGATGTGTTCATGAAGTCGAGAAGGTAGTTCGAGGGCGACAGAGATGGCTTCAAGCCACCTTACTTTCATGAGGCCAAATCCACTCGTTAAGATCTCCCCTAACGAACCAAGGAAGGCCAAGAGGCATAAGATTCTTATTAAGCCACCTCCAAAATTGAGCCTTTTGGTCACGGTAGGGTGTACCATAAACCCAAGACATGTGGACAAGTTCCTCATTCTCCTGCATTTTAATAACAGAGTGAATCACATTTTTATCAGAGTGAAGGATATCTACCTCCACAGTTGATCCCACCACAGAGTTAAGCCACCTGCAGTTCCAATTGGAGGTATATTAAAACCATTCAAGAAACCCATACGTCTTCGAATAAGATCAATACTGTTACACTTCAGTTTTGTTTCCATAATAAATACAACAGTGGAGCTATGTTTCTAGATGAGCCTTCTTAGGGCTCGAACTGTCAATTTTGGCCCTAGCCCTTGACAGTTCCATAGTAAAAAGCTCATGGAGACCTTGCGGCTGTTTCAGGCCAGCTGCCACCGCCTCGGGTGTTCCCTTATTTTTAATCCTTTTCATGTTGTTCCTCAGCCACCTCCCAGTTGTCCGCTTGATTAACAAGGACCTCCGTGAGGTTCTCCACTGAAACCAGGTCGGTAATCTTGGCTTTACCACTTTTGCTATACCTGATGGGCTTAATGTTTCGGCGTTGTGGTCTTTCATCGTTTTGTTTCTGCTGGGTTATGTCCGGAGAAGGGCCCATTTGTTTCTTACTTGGGGACTGTCCAAGCTCGACTTCATTAAGAAGGGCTTTAGCTTGGCATGTATTCTTGGAGTTGGCTGTGTTAAGCTGATGGCCCATAAGAGTAGAGGAAGCCAATGGGCTTAGTTCCTGATACTCACTTCCCACGCTGGGCCCAGGCCTAGCCACGTTTTCCAATGTTTTTTGTCCCCTTGATAATTGAAACTTTATATGTTCCATCCAAACCCTTGGAACCCGAGGTTCAATTCCAACTGCATATCAACTGGAGTCAGAGATGGCATTTAATTCTTGTAGGGAAAAGGGAGATTTCTGCCCATTATCCTTAGTCAAGAGAAGGATTTGATCGGTTTTGCTACTGGGGGAGGGGGCGCCAATAAGGAGATGTGGTGTTCGCAATAAGCCATGTTAGGAGATGTGACCTATGCGAGGGGAGATCTGTTGATCAGTGTCAGAGTCACTCGGCCTACTATCCAGGTTCTGCTCGTTATTCCTCGTATCAAGGTGGGGAGCGTGTTCTTCCCTCATGTCTTCTCTACGCGGCTCGTTGTCATGCGTCGTCGTCCCTTGTAACAATGAGAAGGCCTTATGGTGAGCTGGGGTTTAAAGATGTGAAGTAATTTAACTTTGTGTGTTGTGGCAATTTCTATTTTCTTGGTGGTTGGGTATGTGGTTTTTTGGTACTGGTGAATCGTTGGTTTGATAATAGTGGAGTTAATCGGCTGAGCTGAGGTGTGGAGTAAAGCGGGGTTCTTAGTTAGTTGGAGTTCATTCATTGTTTGAACTGGTGTAGAAAATGGCAGCTGCGAAGGATTTAATGGGCAGTTAAGAGCAAGATCTAACGGGGGATTGAGGGTTCTGAGAAGAGAAATAAATTCAATGGGGATAGATCAAACCACCTACTCGGGATCTGGGGAGAGGGACTAAGATTGAAACTTAGAATGAATCACCATTACGGTGAGAAGTTCTCACAGATAAGAAAATGAGCTTCTTCAGCTAATGGCATTTTTTATCATAAGCATCAGAAATCTTGCTCACTCAATCTTTACAAGAAAAGTGTCTAGAGTTGACATGATGGATGGTTAATTAATTAATTAATTACATATAATTTTATAATAATGAATAAATTTTACGTAAATATGCAACAATAATATAATAATACTACGGCACAAACTTATTTATCAATTTTTTGCTACCAACACGTGTCATACCACATGACATGACAACCATGTTTTCTTACCATCTTGTAAATTTTCTTTTGGTCTGATTAATTCTCTCTCTTATTTTTTTGGGGTTACTCATCTAGTTATCTTCACACACACATATATATATATATATATATATATATAAAATAGAAGAGAGATGAGAGGAGTACAGTCAACAGATTGAGGGGAAGAGGGGGATTTAAATTCTTTTGGTTACTCTGCAATATCATGATTCATGTGTCACATGTGTTGTGTTGGTATCAAAATATTGATAAAGAAGTTGACGCCCTTAACATTATTGATAATAATAAGCATAAGTTTCTAAAAATAAGGACGTGGTGTTGAAAACATTTGTGAAACTGGAACTGTTTCGTTTGATAGTCTTTGAAAACAGAGGACAAAAAAGCCGTCGGATTCCCTCCACACATTCCCCAGTAACCTTATCTCCTCATATGATTTTTTTTCTCTGCTTTCCCTCCAAACAACCAAAAAAGAAAAAAAAAATATGAACCCAAATTCAGATCACCAAAAATCAGATAACCCAAAATCTTGGTCTCCATTTACTGCTCTGCTCATTCTGTAGACAGAGGATTACTGGTCTTTTTCTCACTTCCAATGGCCACCAAATTAGCCTTCACCTTAACATCTCCAACCCCTTTTAATCCCTCTAGTCAGAGACCCTTTGTTTCTGTTTCTTCTCCCTCCACAAGGGTTGAGTCTTTTCAGTTCAGAGGGAGGCAGCTATGTCTCCGGCGCCGGCTTCTGGTTCTTCCCTCTAAGGCTACTGCTGACCAACGACAAGGTTAGGATCATCTGTCCATTTGAGGCTTTGAAATTGGTGTTTGGTGCTTGCTGGTTTAAGTTTTGTGTAATTATTGAATGAAATTAAATTTTTTTTTTTTATGCGAATGAAATTGATTGAGCATTGTGTATGATGATTGAAATTAACTAATTAAGTAATCAATTTCAAGTTCACTGCTGTATTCATTGTGATATGAATTGAACACTTAGCTTACTATAAAGGGTGTGCTTAGTTAATAGATAATATTGTAAACGGGTTCGTTCTTATATCTCCCAAGTCGTGAAAGAATATGATAACAAAACAATTTGATCAACTTAGATTTTTTCTAAATGTAATGCAAAAGAAAATTAGGGACTTGTTCATGATTCAGTCTTAAATTTTTTTTACTTGCACGGACAAGTGTCGCCATGTGAAATTTACTCTATAATGTGGAAAATGTTTTTTTTTTTTTTTTTTCCTCTTTGCGATATATACCACATTTATTGATCACATTTCTTATCGATATGGGGATCATCTACATAATTTGTTTTCTACCTCCATGTCACCTTTGTAGAAAGCAATGTAGTCAATGTTCACAAATAAGTTTATTACTTAAATTTAAACTTCTTGCTTGGTTTTCCTTTGAAATTTCTTGAGTCAATTCCAATGTCTTTGTTTCAGACAAGGTTGAAGACGAGGAAGTTTTTGATGGCAAGATCCTGCAATATTGTAGCATAGACAAGAAAGGGAAGAAGTCTTTGGGTGAACTTGAACAAGACTTTCTTCAAGCTCTACAAGTAATTCTACACTGCATTTCAATGCTTTATGTTGCTATAGTGTTTTTCTGTTGGACACATTATGATTCTATAAATAAAGAGATACAAGAAAAATACTAAATCTGGATCTCGGTTGCCTTGCACAACTAATGTAGGGAAAAAGTGCAATGGCTCCTTCAGTTACCTTGTTCTAGAAGTTAGCTTTCTGTGTTTAAGATACTGACTCTTTTTCTTCTTCTTCTTCTTCTTTTCATTCTAAAGTCATTCTATTATGATGGTAAAGCTATTATGTCAAACGAGGAATTTGATAATCTCAAGGAAGAACTAATGTGGGAGGGCAGCAGCGTTGTTATGCTAAGTATGGACCCCTTCATTTGTTTTTGAATGAGACTTGGCAACTCAATATCTTGAATTTCATAATGGTCATATTTTTTTAAGATTTAATTTCAGTTTCTCTTGTTAAATTTTACCATGCAGGCTCTGATGAACAGAAGTTTTTGGAAGCTTCAATGGCCTATGTGTCTGGGAACCCAATTCTGACAGACGAAGAGTATGATAAACTGAAGATGAGGCTAAAGGTTTGTTTTTGTTGGTTGGTTTGATGTCTTCTTTCCTTCTTTCCTCTCCATATGTATGCTTTAGCTGCGATCTTAACTTTATTTTGCAGACGGAAGGGAGTGATATTGTAGTTGAGGGTCCCAGATGCAGTCTCCGTACCAGAAAGGTGTGAAATGCTCAGTTTTCTTGCTCTTTCTCTGTGTATCCATTGTATGCATTTACCGCTGTATACCATTGGCCTCATGTGGTGGCTCGGCTTGGACTAAATCGGAGCTGAGTCAAAGCCAGTCCTTATAAGTCCCACCTCTCTAGACGGGACTTGTACTGATTAACTTGCTTGCACAAATGAAGGCATAAATGGCCAACAGGGTTGTGCTTGTACTAATGAACTTGCTTCCAACAGGTTTACAGTGACCTGAGTGTTGACTATTTGAAGATGCTCCTGCTGAATGTCCCAGCAACTGTTGTTGCCCTAGCAGCGTAAGTCATATGATCATATCATCAAATGTAGGCTTAAAACTGACAATCCCATAGCTGCAGCTTTAATGCATGTGAACCTAAAAGAGTTTGTTTTGAGAATGCTATGTTATTCTGCTTCACAGCTCTTCTTTGAGTGAAAGGATATCTTCTTATTCTATATAATACTGCATCATTTTTTCTTGTTTTCATTTTAATCAACTTCCTCATGAAAATGATTAGAAAGTATAAACTGATTTTTATTTTTTGACTCTGTTCAAACTTAAAAATTATGCCTTTCCTATATTTTTTTTATTTATTTGAAACTCTGGTCTTAACTTTCCTTGTGTCCTGATCTGCTAGGTTCTTCTTCCTGGATGATGTAACTGGGTTCGAAATCACGTATCTTTTGGAGGTAAGCAGTCACCATATCCAGAGTTCCTTGTTCTAATTTCAAACATATTTTGGGATGGCTAAAAGTCATTGGTTTTTGGATGTGCTCTCTTTTAACACAACCTTTCATAAATTCTTGGGCTGCAGCTGCCAGAACCATACAGCTTCATTTTCACATGGTTTGCTGCTGTTCCAGTCATAGTTTATTTAGCTCAGGCACTCACCAAACTGATTGTGAGGGATGTTCTGATCTTAAAGGTACAGAGAATTTGTCTTGTCAAATGTTAGTTCTTAACTTCTTATAAGTTACATGAAAATATTATGTATCTGATGTTGTTGATGCTATATTGCTATTAACATGTAACATTTATTTTATAGGGCCCTTGTCCAAACTGTGGTACAGAGAATGTGTCCTTCTTTGGGACTATACTATCCATTTCAAACGGCGGTGCTACCAACACCATTAAATGCTCAAAGTGAGTAAACAGCTAACCATTGATTCTATGAGCAATGCTCGGGTCAGTTGCCCACTATCGAATGGATGACTCTCAGCTGTTGATGCAAATGGAACCTACATTGCATCAATGACTGAGAGCCGGCCACTTGCACGTGGACAACTGATCTCAGGAAAATCTTTGATTCAAGTATCCACGTTTCCTTGTTTTTGTTCCCTAACTGTTATGAGTAATATTTGACTGCAGCTGTGGAACTCCGTTGGTTTATGATTCAAATACGCGTTTGATTACATTGCCAGAAGGAAGCAATGCTTGATTAGAATTTGGAACTTGGGAGTACGTATATTATCTACCCAACTCAATTATGTAGCATAAAAAGTAATGCATAAATCAGCACTTGTATTGTGTAAGTGGTTTCTTGTGCTGAATAATATACTCGAACAGTAGTTTTTTCTTCTTCTTTGGATCTTCGAAAATCTCAGCAGTTGATTGTGAATATGAATACAAGGAGAGAAGATATCATGATCAGATAGTTCAGCTTTCACGCTTATCGTGCGATCTTAAATTCCAAATTTTGACAATAACTCAGTTGTGAAGCTTTTTCTTTTCTCTATATTTGGGTTGTCTACAAATAACCCTCTCTGGACTGAAATGTGTAAACTAAGCCCCACAAAGTTGATTGCAATTTACTTGGTAATTTTTGTATATATTATGGTCCACAGGACCACAACTCTATGTCCATTATGGCCGTATGCAGTCTGCATAACTAAAGCTTCATCGACAAGGGGCCTGTAACTCAACTGGTTAACTACAACTACTCATGCACCTTCGATTCCCCCTCCTTCATAATATCACTTGTATTAAAAATAAAATAAAATCTTAATCATGCCTGCCTAATGCCAGTAATAAATACTTAAAAAATTGTCCAGCTAATATATGATAAAGTGTTTTCTCATGTAGCAAGAACTGAAAAACCAATAGTACTAAGATTACGAGAATACTTCCTGAAGCGTTTCAACATCCATACAACATACAGAACGGCCTCCACAAGACGGTTGAGTAACGGCAGATAAAGCATATTAATACATCCACAAAAATGGGCATCAAATCAACTCTAAAGGTGGAAAAACATGAGACAGGTTCGCTCCTTCCTACTCAATCCATCTGAGATGCTGCCATTATAAAAGCATCACAGCTGATGCAGCAACCACCATCTTCTCTATAGGACCGCCACATCTAAATAATCCCCAATCTACATCACAGAATGGAAAGAAGTGAGAACACCCATCGTTTCCTTTTTTGGTCGAACACAATAAATTCTGACATAAAATTTCACTTTACCTGGAAGTTAAAATCATTCAATGCCTTGTTCTCATCCGGATTTCTACCATTTCCATAAGAATGTGTCATCCCAACCTTTAGAAATCCAAGAAACACAATTTTTTTTTAAAAACACAAATTAAATTAATGTGCATAAGTACACAAGTGGTGTATCTATGATGATGTATACATCATAATATACATGGCTCAACTGCATCCGTACCTAAGCCATATTGTTTCCAACCTACCTATAATCTGTATCAATATCATACTGTATGCACGCCCATAGAATATGCCAAATGTGACAGAAAACAAATTTAAAAGAGGTGAAAAGATACATATGAAATTCACTTTTTTTTCTTTTGATAGCACATAAGCTTTTCACATTAATGAGCATAAGTTTCAGTTGAAGCAGAAAAAATGATTTATTTATCTGTAAAGTGGAGCATAAAGAAAGTCCTGATAGCTTGATTTGAAAACCTAAAATGTATCATAATACATGCATATATCACTAAGTGAGAAGGTAGTAAGTACCGTTTTCACAACAAAATGACCGCGCCTGTCAGGGTATACAAAAGCAAAAGAAAGTTTTGCATTTCTTCTCCTAGCCTCTGGAGCAATCTCTTTGACCTGAAAAAGAACTAGAATCATCTTCGGAGCAAGTAATATAAAATTATTCAACCAAATATGGCAAAGAGTATAGGATGGCATGACAATATAAAGAATGGACCACATACAAGATCAGTTAGCTCGCGAAGTGTCGCGTCTTTCCATGTATAAATTTGGACCTCATCTTTGGGTTCCTTGCCTCTGACTGCAAAATCCTCATTATTATGATGACTTCCAATCTGCAGAAAGATAAGTTAAATGAAATTGTAAAATGCTAAATCGGAATATCATCAGCCAAACCATGTGTCTCTTTCATTTCCTTTATATTAACATTGACTTCCCTCGCTAACACTGCTGCTAAATTCTCCTACAACGTGAGTTTCCTCAGACTTCAAAACCAAATTATTACTGCTTATGATGGTACAGGAAACCCAGTTTAATTCTCTTTCCCCCTTCCGAATCTTATCTCAGAATCACCACCATAACTTTCAACCGAACTGATTTCAGAGCCTAGTTAGAGCAACCATGTTAAAGGCCAAGAGTGAGTGAGCCACTAATATATGTAGTTAAGAGTAGGGACTTCATAAGCACATTTGTAAGAACAAGTTTCAATCGTTTCCCTTTCACTCTCTAATGGTGCAAAAAGCATTCCCAAACAACCCTAATGCTTTTCTAACACTACTCTGCAACAAATTCAACAATATCTACTTCCACAAAAAGACCTTTAAGTCAAGTAAAGATTGAAGTTTTAAAAGGGTCATCTGATTTTGAATATAGAAAAAGAATTAGCACAAGAAGAAGCTGAAAACTACTACCCAGTCATGAACAATTTCCGAAACCCAATTTGACAACAATAAAATACTTAAAAACTAAAAATAAATCAATAAAAAACTAACTGAACTTGAACATACCTTAGTGAAAACCCGAAGCAACAAAGGGCAAGTCTGCACATAAACCAGCAAGAAAGTAAGTTGAAAACAAAATTTGAAAAACATAGAAACCCTAAAGAAGCAAACAGCAAAGCTTGAAAGGGAGCACCTTTTCACGGTCGACGGGCTCGAGGCGGGGAGGGGGCGGGGGCGGTGGACCCCTAGAGTGAGGAGGAGGAGGGAGGGGTCTGCCGGGTGGACCTCGGGTCTGGGCTTGGTTCTGGGGACCCGGTCCGCCCATCTTGTCGTCTCTGTTTCTCCTCTCCATTGTTGAAGTCCTTCCCTGAGCTTTTTGGTTCGAGAATTATTTCGGGTTTTCGGGTTTGAGTTTTGGGACTTTGGGTTGATGTAGTAGAATTTGTACTGTACGGATACGGGTCATGGTTCTTTAGCCCACTGAAACAAAAGGCCCGAAAAGGCCCATGGAGTTGCCAATCACTCTATAAAGGCTTATTATCACAAACCGTCCCTAAGGTTTACAAAATTATCAGATTACATCCTTAATGTTTTTTTTTGTCATTCGCGGTCCTCAAGGTTAGTATACATGATCATAAATGGTCCCTGCCGTTAGGTTCCGTCAAAACTCCGTTAGTTCACTGACGTGACATATATGTACATCACAAAACATCCTTGAGATTCACACACCTATCACAAATGATCCTTATGAAATTTTTAAATTTTTTAAATTTAAAATTCATAAAATTTTTGTTTTCTTTTTAAAATTTTATGAATTATAATTATTTTAAAATATATATTAAATTTTAAATATATGTGACACTATATTATTGTAGATGTTGGCTCCATATATATGCCACACCAACAAACTAATGAAGTTTTTAAAAAAATAATTTAAAAATCATAAAATTTAAAAATGAAAAAAACTAAAGGTTTAGGGTTCATAAATGGTCCTCAAGATTAAAATACTTCTATAATTGATTTTTTCATTTATAAAGAATTTTAAAAAGAAAACCAAAATTTTATGAATTTTAAATTAAAAAATAAAAAAGATTCATAGGGACCATTTGTGATAAGCGTGTAAACCTCAGGGATGTTTTGTGATATATATGTATGCCACGTCAGCAAATTAACAGAGTTTTTTACAGAACCTAACGGCAGGGACCATTTGTGATTGCACATACTAACCTTGAGGACCATAAGTGACACAAAAAAACATTAAGAATGCAATCTGATAGTTTCTTAAATCTTAAGGACGTTTTGTGATAATAAGCCCTCTATAAATATTAAAGGCTTATTTCTGTACATGAGCCTTGTGCTTTCAAACTTGTCTCAGATTACCACATGCGTTTGCAAACGTCTCAAAGTACCTTCCCGACCTTTTAAAAACGGTCTTACTTTACCTGTTCCGTCAGTTTTTTAGACGTTTCGTTATGAGCTTTGGGCCCCACTTCGTTTTAATCTTTAACCTCTTCGAATAAGGGTTTCTCAGTTCTAAGAAAGGGGGAAATTGGGTGAGAAGGGGAAATTGGAGAAGATGGCTTAGGGTTTGTGAAAATCTGAGGTTGCCTTCGATTTTGGGAGAATCTGGAGAAGAAATTAGAGGTTTATAGAACTCTGAGGTGGAGTTTGAAATTGGGAGATTGTGAAGTAGAAGATTTGGGTTGATGGAAACAGGAGAGAAGCAAGGAGAAGCAAGGCATGGCCAATGGTGTCATTGTGGGAAGTTAGCACAGATGCAGACTTCTTGGACTAGTTCAAACCCAAGGCGGAGATTTCTAGTCTGCCCAAGGTCAAAGGTAAGCATGTTTAAGATCATATTTTCAGTCATTGTTTTAGGCATCACAAATTGATAGAGTTCTTATTGATGAAATCGTCAGTCATTGATGAAATTTTCAGTTATTTTATTAGGAAATTTTTAGTCATTTTTCTTGGTTGATACAGGGAAGTGGAGAAAAAGGATGTAGGTTTTTTCAGTGGTTTGATATAGAAATGTGTGAGCATTCAAAGTCTTTGATACCTAGTTTGCTAAGGAAGAGTGATAGGGTGGAGAAGGAAAATGTAAAGATTCGAGCAAAGTCAAAAATATTGTGGGCTGCTATGTTGCTTTCTTGGTTGGTGGTGTGTTGCCATGAAGATGAATTAGGCACTTTGACAATAGTTCAGTAGGCACTGTAATTTGAGAACAAATGTTAATGTAATGTAAGGCACTTTGACAGTAGTTTAGTGGGCAAATTTAATTTGAGAACAAATGCTAATCTAATGTAAGGCACTTTGGCAGTAGTTATGTTAGTGTAATGTAATGTAATTTGGTGTAATGTAATGTAATGCTAGTTAAGTTTGTTCATTGTAATTTATTTAGAGGTTACAAATGGTGACAAGAATGGTAACTTGTTTAGATGTTACAAATGGTGACATGAATGTAATGCTAGTTAAGTTTGATCTGTGATATGAATGGTAACTTGTTTAGAGGTTACAAATGGTGACATATTGAATGGTCAATTATGAAATGGTCGATTATCCATAACAAACATCAATAATCCCACGAACCAAATATAAGCACAAACCAAAACAGCTTCCAAAATAGGTTCCAACCATAACAGCCTTAGAAATATAAGCACCAATCAAAACAGGTTCCAAAATACCAAATAGGTTCCTAAATACCAAAACAGGTTCCAAAATAGGTTCCAACCATAACAGCCTTAGGAATATGTGCACAAACCAAAACAGGTTCCAAAATAGGTTCAAACCATAACAGCCTTAGGAATATATGCACAAACCAAAACAAGTTCCAAAACCAAAACAGGTTCCAAAACCAAAATAGGTTCCAAAACCAAAATAGGGTCCAAAACAGGTTCCAACCAAACATTCAAGGATGAAAAAAAATCTTCCACAACATTCAAGTCTTCCACAACATGTCTAGACCATCAAAGTCTTCCACAACATTCAAGGATGAAAAAAAGGATCTTTGACAAAATGGCTCCTCTGTTGATCTTTCATCCTCCTCCTATGTTGTTGTACTCGAGATAGTTTGGCAGGTTAAGATGCTTGAGATGGTTGGGATTGAGAAGCATCAGCTGCTTGAGATGGTTGGGATTGAGAAGCATCAGCTACTTCAGAAGCCTGGGTGAGAAGGCATTTGGGAACTGCTTGCTTGTTTCCTTTGCCTTAATTGCATACTCTGTTGTCCACTACTTGTGTCTCCACCATCTCTCCTTCTTACCTAAAACAAATAATAATTAGAAGTTTCTATGATATGAAATTTTGATTGGTGAAAACATAGTTGAAACCGTGGCACTTACTGCAAGTTTTTTCTTGGCAACTTTCCTCGACCTAGTAGGCTTTATGTGGGGATTTCTAGGTTCCTAATAAGCCAAGTCATCAAGTCAGAAACCAAATCAAATACATTTAAATGTAAAGCAATAAGCTTATATTGACACATACCTTACAACTAATTCGATTATGCCATTCTCCACTGCAATTGCCACACTTTAAAGGGATGCCATACCTAGGAAGCTTATATGGATTAGAAGGTTGTTTAGGTTCATCAACAGCTTGTTTTCTTGTCTTCTTAGGCCTACCAGGCTGCTTGTGGTATTTCAGAGGGAGTAATGGAGGTAAATTAATCTTCATCCACTGATCTTGGCTAGTCATAGGCATAATCATTGGTTCATAGGCTCTCAAATAAGCCTCTTTCTTGTACACTGCATCACAAAAGTCCTCTGGATTCCCATGAAACCAACTTATTGCAGCACAAGCATGCAAACATGGTATTCCATTCAAATCCCAAGCATGGCATGAACAAGAGTGGGCATTCAAATCAACAACAAAGTTGCGGCCACTATGGTGCATTACTTCAAACTTATTATGTCCAGCAGCCTTAGGAATGCACCACTGAGCTTTTCCTTTGTTTTTCTCTAATATCTTTCTAATTCTTGGCCCAACTTGTCCATGCCATTTCTCACAGAAAACCCTTCTTCCAGCCATCAACAACATTATATACAACCGAATTCTTTCTAGCATAGTCAAAACAGGCTTGTCTCTAGCATCCATTATGCTATGGTTGAATGCCTCACATAGGTTGTTCATAAGCATGTCACACTTGGAATCACTCTTGAAATATGCCCTACTCCAATGCGCAGGATCTTTCTCTACAAGCCAATCATGTGCAGGTTTAGACAACTCCAACAACTTTCTCATCTCTGCATGAAACCATGGCACTGTTGTGGCCCTAGCAATTGCTTCCATTTGATGTTTCAAAGCAAGACCTCTATGTTCCATATAGAAGTTTCCATATAGATGTTTCAAACAATGTCTATGCTCTGCATGAGGGAATAGAGCATCCACAGCATCTATTAACCATTTTTGTTTGTCAGTCATAAATACATAACCATGGCTATTTGTTATATTCAGATCACCACTCAATAATTCTAAAAACCACAGCCATGTTGAATTGCTCTCAATCTCTACATATGCATAGGCAAGTGGAAACATTCCGTTGTTTGCATCAACTCCCATTGCAGAAAGCACTTGCCTAGGGTGAGGCCCTTTGACATGACACCCATGCAAGCAAACCACATGCCTACAACCATCTAAAAACCCCTATTGCAGGGTGCAAGACAGATGTAAATTCTCTGAAACCTTGGCCTATCACCTTCCATTTCAGATTTAATGATAACTGTACTTCCCACATTTCTGGTTCTTAACTCATGACAATAATCCCACAATACTTCATATTGTTTACTGTAAGACCCCTCTACAATGTCAACTGCCATGGCTCTTGCTCTGTACACAGTTGCTCTAGATGGTCTGTAACCATAGTCTTGGTGAACTTGCTCTGCAAAAGAAGAAGCAGTCCAATTTGGATTGAGCCTTAACTACCCTGAATATCTTTCAGCCAACCAGGCAGCAGTGGCATGTATATTTTTAGTCCCCTTACTACAAACATGTGTAGGATTAAAGGTTTTCACCTGCAGGTAAGTGCTACCACTAACACTTGAAGCATGGATAACAAAAAGACAGCCCTCTTCACATACTACTCTTATTTTGTTACGGTCATTATTCATAAATATCAACTCCCTTCCACAATTAATGGAGTATATCCTCACAGCTTTTCTAAACAACTCGGCAGTTGCAAACTTTAAACCTATTTTGAAACCTGGGTTTGCCATATCAATTTCAGGTCTGAAATCTTCACCTTTTGGCATCCTATTCTTCTTCCTTCTTACTTCACCTACTGCATCATCTTCACTTGAAGAGCTATTTGGGCAGGTAAGTGTAGGTGACTCTTCTCCATTGTCTGACTCATCATTTTCCTCTGCATTAGGATCATTGTCAATGCAACTATGATCCATATAACCTTCAAACCACTTATCATCCTTCTTCAATAAGTCAATCTCTTCATCACTCTGTGCATAGTCACTGTCTTCAAAATCTGGATCACTGCTATCATCATCCTCAGAACAAGAATATTCTTGATCACTGCTATCATTCCCCACTTGGCTTAAAGTCAGGCTCACTACATTCAAGTACAAAACTATCACCCAGCTATTGCTTTTAGGTACCGTGCTCATATAAGCTAAAAGCATACTATCTGATATTATTTGAATGAGTCTACCAGTTCCAAACTCTTCACCATAAAAACTCACATCATACCCATCGTCATATACCAAATCTTTAGCCATTCCAAATAGCTCTAACATGGACATATAGTCAACCTCACAATAATCAAACCAACTGACTTCACCACACAAATAAGACCATTCACTGTCCTTTCTATTTTAACTAGTTTACCTCCATGGAAAAGCTTAAATGTGACAACCTCATCAGCATCTTTATCTGTGTAAGAGGAAAATTCACTTAACAAATGGACAAAGGTAACAAAGACAAAACAAGGACCACACAAGGACCACATATGGTGTATTGGGGCCAGCACAGAGTAAAAAAGTATATGAACAAACAAAAAAAAACTCCTGTAACACACCAGACTAGGAACAAGCAAGGACCACACAATGACCACATCAGGACAAGCACAGAGTTAAAAAGTATACAAAAAAAAATCTTAACAGCAGTTCAATTGACAGGACCCGATCCAAATTCCGCTTTGGAATTCGAGCCGGACCTTGTGCATGTCCGACACTTGGCGAATGTCGGGCACAAATGACCTACTTGCCCTTCTAGTTACAAACTTAAAGCCTCGACTTCTATCGAAAATTCGGCAGAGTCTCCCTTGTAATTTGTTCAATCCCAAAATTTCACATGTCAAAACGAGCATGTATATTTATACAACCAACTGCCAGTATACGTAAACATACAATCCAACAGTTCCGTTCTCAATCTATGGCAAAATATCATAGCAACTACTAAGAATTTACAAATGAGTTAAACTTTTTACAAAACAAAAATCCCACTTCAAGAAAAGGCGCGGAAGATGGGAAGCGGCCCGGTGGTGGATTCCTGTGCACATCTACTGCCTGGGGGCGCAAAACATTCAAAAATGTGAGTGGACAAAAATAAAGGTCTAAAAAATAGCATATGAACATATTAACCCCACTGTAAAATAGTTATGCAAAAACTGAATTTTTACTCTTCATTTGAATCATACTAAAATCAATGCATTCACATATTTATATACGTATATGCCAATCATAACCAAAGTCCATAAAACTCTCTTAAAAGCATTGAAATCAATTTAAAACTACCACCTAGGTGTACCCCTTTAATTCTGTCAATTTCTGATATCCGTCAATTCCCTTGGCAGGTCTCGGTGACACAAAGTTAACCCGAGCCTCAAACTGGCAGGATTCAGGGGACCGTAGTCAGCCTGATCCACATTCCTGGCTCTCACGGTCCGGGCGTCCCCGAAACTCGTGAGGCAAATGTCAAGTGCACTGACAAACTGAAGGCAACCTGGATGTCCGTGGACATCGTCATATCCGAAGGCAACATATACCGAAGGCAAACTGTTTCTATAACTGGGTACCTAAGGTGGCTTAAGAAAATATAAAATTTCTGAAATGTCTGATGAATAACTGAATTTTCGTTAAATCTGGAACTCTGCTGCCATTTATCTGATATAAATCTCAATCTTTACTTTCCATATCTTTTTAGCATTTTAACTAGGCAACATATAAATAAAGATATTTAACTTCAACAAAACATGCTAGGAAAACCATAATCAATAAAACTTATTCAAGATCAAATAATGAAATTCATTTGCATAAAATCATTTATAAAAGAAAAGTCCACTCACTTCTGGTCCGAGCTAGCTGGACCTCCTGAAGGTCCCTCCTGTGGGTCTGCCTGGCCCGGGTGCCTGATTAAACCATCATGAATATTTGATTAATAAAACTGCTCGATATAAGTATTTAATTAAAACCCTGACCTCCGGCTCCTAGAAGTGCGTGCACTAACTTTAAAGTCATTATTATGCCCACTTAAGCATTTCGGATGGTTAGAACTGTCTTAAAAGACCTGAGACTTCACTAAGTGATAAACTTCCATATTGGTCAATACAGAACCTCGTGGGGTCCACGACCTCCAATTGCCAATCTAGGAGTTCCTATAAGTTCCTCACATCTAAATAACCATGTCCTGCAAGTCTGGTCTGAATTGAACGGTCGGATTGACCACGATCGTGTAATCGCATAATTTTTAAACCTTAGCCCTAGGGTTCGCGATATCGGAGTATCCGGGACTCCGATTCACAATCCGTTGAATCCTACACGATTCTGGAATTATCTAGAATAACATATCTGAAATTGAGTACGATCCAACGGCTCAACAGTATTGAACCCGGAAATCGCACAACATGGAAAATCTGTTCGAGGCTCAAACGGTATCCAAATTGAGATCCGCGAATTCCTACGCGCTCGTGACAACCTGAGGATCGTATCAAGACATAGTGCCACTGCACTACCCTTGCCCACTCGCCGCCACACGTGCCCGCAGCGATGAGTGTCCAAAGCGATTACGCATCGCCGGAAAATCTCAAAACCACGGCTACAAACTCCTATCCTAGGTATAACACCACATTTGGAACCACTTTTGTTCTTGGATCTTCCCCAAAAACTGACCGGAAGTGGCCGAACACGGGGGCCGAAAATCGGTCGAATTCCAATTTGAAAACTGAGGTATCTACGGTTAAAATTGATGCAAACCTATCCAACCATCAGTTAGAGCATGGAAAATAGGTAGAAATCCATACCTTACTCGACAAATTTGGAGAAGAATTGAGGGAGAACGAGCGGGTTGAAATTTCTGTCAAAACCGATCGGTTTTCTGTGATTTCCGGCCAGCCCCGACTGTTCCAGGGGCTGAGAATGATCGGAGAAGGAAGAGGAGGCGGTGGCGGTTCGAACAAGACCAGTCTCGTGGCCGGTGGTGCTCCGTGGCGTCGACGGGAGGAGAAGCAGTAGGAGAGGAGAGAGAGAGAGAGAGAGAGAGAGAGAGAGAGAGAAGAAAACTGAGGGAGAAGAGAGAGAGAAAGGGTTTTAAATCTGATTTTTCCAAATTGCCGTTTTGCCCCTTGTGATATTTTAACCGTATTTTCTTCGTTAAATCTCCGATTCGAGCCCACTCCGTGTCTATAGACTCGTTTCGTCGCGCTCTACGCAATGTTACAAGTAGAATAGTCAAATTCATTTTCGGTCAAAAAGTCAACTTTTCGTTAGTAAAATATTCCAAGGGCAAAATTGTCTTTCCTCATAATAAATTACTAATTAAATATGAATTTTAGTTTTGGGTCATTACATCAATGCACATGCCAAATCAAGAAAATCAAGTGAGAATGGGTCCACTTACATATGGGTTGACAACCTCCGAATTCTCTAAGCACCACCATCTTCGCACTTTCTACCCTTAAAGTCTAACGCCAAACAATGATTTCTTCTCCAGATTCTCCCAAAATCGAAGCCAACCTCATATTTTCACAAACCCTAAGCCCTCTTCTCCAATTTCCCCCTTTCTTAGAACTGTGAAATCCTTATTCGAAGAGGTTAAAAGTTAAAACGAAGTGGGGCCCAATGCTTGTAACGGAACGTCTAAAAAACTGACGGAACGGGTAACGTAAAACCGTTTTTAAAAGGTTGGGGGGTACTTTAAGACGTTTGCAAACACATGTGGTAATCTGAGACAAGTTTGAAAGCACAGGGGGCATGTACATAAATAAACCAATATTAAATAAACCCAAAACTGGTATTTGAGTTTTATGGTGAAATAACCCAAAAATGTAAAACCTTTGTAGAAAATGACTTGTTTCTTCCAAAGTTAAGAAAACTATTCTTTGCTCTTAGTGAAAAAGAGGCATATCCTTGAGGTTGAGCTTTGGGCTTCATTTGGCTTGGGATAAAGGTATCTCTAATCTTCTTATTGAGATGGATGTTGCAAATGTTGTTTCCCTTGTTTAGCAAGTTGGTACCTTGAGTTGTCATCCTCTTGCTGTGTTAATTCAGAGATGTTGTGTTCTTATGAGGCATATTGACAACTGTCACCTTGCTCATGTTTACAGAGAGATGAATGTTGTAGCTGATCGTATGGCTAACTGGAGCTTTAACTTGGATTTGGAGATTAGCTATTTGGATGAGGCCCATGCTTGGGTTAGCTCTTTCTTGGAGGATGATTTTTTAGGAGTTGTTAAGCCTCCCTTGATTTGTACTAGTTAGTTGTTGTTTCTTTTTGGGGACAAGGCCTTGAGTTGCAAACAAGAGGTTTCATGTTCGAACTCCCATAGCGTCTTAGTTGTATGTGTGTGTGAGATACACCTTTCTAGTTTAGATTATCGCTTGTACTATAAAATAAAAAAAATAAAAAAAAACCTATTCTTTGCAAGGGACATGTAGTTCAAGTCATGGTATTTTTACCCCTGTATTCGTGATCCTAGATTCAATTCCTCCTCTTTCCAAATAATTGCTTGTATAAAAAAAATATAAATTCTTTTTTCTTAAAAAAAAAACTAATTCTTTTTGCCTAGATAAATACCTTTTACTCTTGTAAACTTGAAAAAATTTAGGGTGTTTCTAATCTAAAATTGAATTTTAGTGAAAATTGAGCGACCAAAATAGTAGTACAATACAACCACTTAAAATTCCTTAACTAGATTATAATTAATCGTGTTTGTGTCTAGATAACCTCCCCAAATTAACATATAATCTCTAATATTAAAAGTCAAATCAGTATTTGTCATTTGTGCATAGCATTCAACTGATTAAATGTGATATATGATTTTTTAAACTTTGACTTAAAAACATTTGAGGAAAAAAGGACACTAATGTAGCCAAACACAATGTATCCTTCTTCATACAATTGGGCATACCAACTTAAAATTCCATCAACAAACTCAAAAAAACCCCCAAGAGAATAAGAATTTGAAATATATTATAAAAATAATTTAATATTCGTTACATAATGTTTAGTTATTTATCAACCGCTAAAATGCAAATAACAATACCTGCCAGCACGTTTGGCACCATAAAAATATTTCATAAATTGAAGCCCTCAAAATATATTCATTGTGTGAGCAATTTTAAAAAAAAACTCTTGCTTTGACTAATTGAAGGGCATAACCTTCGTTGGGGCCACGAAGTCGTTTCTAGCTACCTCAGTGTCATGTAGTTGAACATTATATAAGGCATACAATACGTACCAAAGGGCATTAAACTTGTACTTTTTATCCTCAAGGGTCTCAAAGAAACCTCTACCAACACAGCCATGGCTTCTTTCCTTCCTTCATGGAGCTTGAGCTTCCTCTTCACATCATGGATGCTGGTAACCCTAAGCAGAACAGTGGTTGCAAAGGTCATTTACCGACCTAGTCCGTGGCACCTTGCCCATGCTACTTTCTATGGTGACGAGACTGCCTCCGAGACTATGGGTATGTATGCTGTTCATATACTTAAATGATCTCTTGTCAGACTAATTACGTTACCATTATTGGTGATGTCACACAAGAAGAAGTTTATGCTTTAATTATTACTAAATCCTTAATGCTATTTTTTTTTTTGGGGGGTTATAGGTGGAGCTTGTGGGTATGGAAACTTGTTCGTTAATGGGTATGGCACAGACACAGCAGCATTGAGCTCAACACTATTCAACAATGGATATGCTTGTGGAACTTGTTACCAGATAAAATGTTATGGGGCTAGTGCATGCTTTAGAAATGTTCAATTCACCACCGTGACCGCTACCAACCTTTGTCCGCCAAACTGGTCCCAAGACTCCAACGCTGGAGGCTGGTGCAACCCGCCTCGGACCCATTTTGACATGTCCAAGCCAGCCTTCATGAAAATTGCTCAGTGGAAGGCTGGCATTATCCCAGTTATGTACCGCAGGTACGATATAAGCCCTTAAAGCTTCATACAACATTTCATTGATGTATTATTACTTTTCTTTACCTCTCTTGTTACGTGACTTAGTATATTTATAATAAATAAAAAATCACATCAATATGATGATATGGTATAACCGTTGCACCTAAGCCTTCCCCAAACCTAAACTACACACAGATTTCAAACATAGTGTTATAAGAGCATGTTAAAGATCAATTTTTTTCTTGGAGTTCTCAATCATCTATGCTATTTCCTTGCAGAGTACCATGCATAAGGGCCGGGGGGCTTCGATTCTCTTTCCAAGGAAATGGGTACTGGTTGTTGGTGTATGTGATGAATGTAGCAGGAGGGGGTGACATTGCAAACATGTGGGTGAAGGGAAGCAGATCAGGGTGGATCAAAATGAGCCACAACTGGGGAGCTTCATACCAGGCCTTTGCAACCTTGGGAGGCCAAGCTCTCTCTTTCAGAATCACTTCCTACACATCCAAGGAGACTATAATAGCATGGAATGTTGCTCCTTCAAACTGGAATGTGGGTTTGACTTACAAGGCAAATGTCAACTTCCATTGATGCCCAACAAACAGAATATGAGAGATTATGCCATCTATGACTCTTTTTTTGTTTTCTTAATTTCCTACTTTTTATGAAGGCCCCAAGTCTCTGTTGCTTTGGCTTGGCAAATTTTCCTTTCCTTTTTTTTTTTTTTTTTAATGCAGGGCAAATTTTCCTCTGGTTAATTTGCATCTGATATATGTCCTTACTAAAGTGATTTCTACTCACTAGAATGAGAGCAGAATGTTCACATGCTAAGAGTACAACTGCTTGTTTTCATTATTTGGTTGAAAAACAAGTGCTCTGCCTCTGCAAATATCATCTATATACTAATCTGAAAAGTGCTTTTGTCCCAAGAATATATTTGAGAAGCATTTCAGAGCCATGACAAAGTTTATATGTGGCTTTTCTTGTATCAAAGGATGAAAAGTCTTATGTTTCATCAAACACTTTTATGTTGTTATCCTGCAAAAACAAAAACGAAATTGTCAAAGACTCTCTGGTTTTCAATCTTGTGATCTAACAGTAGATCAAAAGCATAATAATTCATTCTAAAGATTCAATGCCATATTGGGAAGTCATCAAAGAAGAGAAGAAATATGTTTGCAATCCTAAATCTCAAATTGGGTCATAAAATTAGAAACAGAGAAACCACTCAAGTATAATTGCATCACCAAAAACACCCACAAGACCATGATCATTGCTACCATGTCATGTTTTTTTAATTTGTTTGATCCCATGTGAACCGTGGGCCCATTTAGAGGGGGAATAAAATGGAATGCCATGCTTGCTAAAACGTGACCCCCACAAAGTGGTTAAAAGTGGGGAACATGTTATCAAATCAAACGAACAATTAGGAGCAATATTATGCCCTCCCAAAGCAAAAAAAATTCTTGTATCCCACGTGTTCTTGCGTTATTGGTTGAGAATAGTAAAAAATATTATTTTTTTTTGCATGAAAGTTTCTCTCCTCCCACCTCGGCCAATAATGCTATGTCACGTGAAAGTATTATCATGCGTGTCATAACGTTATTAGCCAGAAATAGCAAACTAATGTTATCCCTGTTTCATGAAAGTTTTTCTCCCAGGCCTCTCATTTCATTGCCTAAGCACGCCAAGCTTCCCTTTTTCTCTTCCTTTTTCCACAAAGTGTCATCATCACCAAGGCTTTAACATCATTTCTTCAACCTTCCCACCTCAATATTTTACTTTCTTTTTCTTGGGAGCCCAATTTTAGTTTCGAAAGGAAACAAACAAGTACGTATATTTTGCTGTTGTCCAAACTTGATTTTGTGAGGTCTTGCATTGACCAACCCTCCTACAGAAAACAGCAGGCAACATTTTTGTTTTGGATCAAAAATGTCAAAACCTAACTTGTATTCTCTCCAAGACCTACATAAAGGGAAACAAAGTAAGAACTTTCTTTTCCCTTTTACTTGCTTACCTTTTAATCCACCAGAGCTTTTTCTGAGCTATAAAGTCTTCAAACAGTGTGATAAGCTTAACTCTTTGCAACCTTGTACCTGTTTATATCCTCTGGAAAAAAAGAAACTCATTTAGATCTAGTTTTCATAGAATTCAAGCCATAGCCATTCTTTTAGTGTAGAAAACCGTTGTACATCTATGATTTATTACCACCTTCATCCTTCAAAATCAAGCTCATTTTCTCACATGGGCTCTCTCTTCTCTCTCACATTGGTAATTCTCTCATTCATATCCATAGCATTAATAAAAACTGAAGCTCAGAAGATCAAGTCAGCTCGCCTACTCGACCTGCTCATCCGGGACTACACCTTCAAGGCCTATGACACACACTTCAGGACAGGAGTTCTACACACTGTAAATTTACCAGCAAACTTCTCTGGCATCATAGTTGACACAGCAAGATTCAGATGTGGTAGTCTCCGAAGGTACGGTGCGCAGGTAAAGGAATTTCATCTAGACCTTGGTGTATCTGTGCATCCATGTGCTGAGAGGGTCATGATAGTTACACAAAACTTGGGTTACAATTGGTCTTCTATATATTATGCCAATTATGACTTATCTGGCTATCAGCTTGTTTCCCCTATACTAGGCCTCTTAGCTTATAATGCCGGTACTGATGTGAACTTCAGCAACCCTTTTGAGCTTGGAATTGAAGCTGCAGAAAAACCCATCAGAATAGACTTCAGAAATATCACAAGGGTGAACAACGAATATGGTACAAGGCCATTATGTGCTAGTTTTGAAGGTGCCGGCAAAGTGGCTTTAGCAAAGGAGGCTTCACCTTACATTTGTATTGCAAAAAGGCATGGCCATTTTGGGTTGGTCATTGAGAAGCCATCACCAGTGGAGTTGAACAAGAGCAAGAGAGTGAGCCCGTGGAAAGTGGCAGTAGGTAGCTCAGTTGGATCTGCTTTAGGTGTTTTTCTCTTGGGGCTGCTTCTGGTGGCAATGTTTGTGAGGGTGAAGAAGAGGTCAAGGATGGAGGAAATGGAGAGAAGGGCTTATGAAGAGGAAGCTTTGCAGGTATCAATGGTTGGACATGTGAGAGCTCCTACCGCATCAGGCACTCGAACAACGCCAACACTTGAGCATGAGTACATACCTCCTCCTCATTGAGTTGCATTCATTTTTGTTCAAACTTATTCTTTTTGTAATATTAGCTGAAATGAAAAGGTATTCAATGTTTATTTTGAGATAAATTTGAATTTAACCAATTTTTACAAAGGTTCCATTGAGTGGAACAAGGAAATTCTACTTTCTGAGCTGTGGCAATCCCTTGTTCTTTTTACCTTAAAAATGTATATTTAACTGGGAAAAATATAGCATATTTCAACCTGAAAATAAAGTTGCATTGTTTCATCAATTTTTTTTTTTTTTTTCCAGTTTCAATGGCACACCATAAATATATTGGCCAACAAGAACAGAGAATCTGGTAAACATGGGAAAGCTACACTCTCTATGAGATTCCGAAATCTGGCTGAAAAAAGGTCTTCAATCTGGACTTGTGCAGATTAAGGTAAGAGAACAGAGAACACACAAAATTTCATTCAGATATGGAAATATAATGCAGAATTTTCTGAAATTTTATTGTGCTGCTGCTGGTGGCACTCCTATCCCACAGGACAAAAAGTAGCAAAGCTTTGGATCTCCACTTTGATCGGATGCATGCAACCTTTAGAAAAGAATAGTTTTGATTTCTAGTCACTTCTGAGATAAAGGCAATGTCATCCCTCATCCCTTAACACAATGATTCTCACCTTTACCTTTCTTTATTGTGTCAAAGGCAATTCCATTGATGCTTTAAATTTCAAAACGCTCTTAACCCACCATTTTCATTGAAATTGTCGGTGAAACAATGCTATAGGCCTGCAATGAATTTATTACCTATTTTATGTGATAGCTTTTGAAGCCCATATATAGATATGAGTTCTACCACTTTCAAGTGAAGAACAATTGGGCAGGTGCAACACTTGCATAAATTTCTTTTTGTTAGGAACATACAAGCAATATTGGAGAAATAGGGTGAATGTGTTTAATCATTTGAGTTACAAGCTTCTTGCCTTGCATTAGATATTCAAATTTTTATTATGCGGCAAAGAAAAATCATAACCTTATAAGTAGACCTAACAACATTTCGTGTTGTGTGATATTATTTTCAACATAAACCTCTCCGGTTAACTTACCATGTCTAAAGTTATGAACTCAAATTCATTTAAAAATTTAGCGTGTCATCATGTCATGATTCACCCGTTTATTCATTTTGCTTTATTTTTTCAATAGAACTCCAAAATATAAGAAAATTACCATTTGATACCAAGTAATAGTATAACATAAAGAAAGCATCTTACAATACGATAGAGACATAAGTTTCAAACACATTACGTACAAATGTTGAACCAAAGTACCAAAAACCATACATAAGAAAGAAATAAATTATAGGCTAAGAGAATTTTCACAAAAAATAAGAACTAAAAGCATATTGAATAAAGATACCCACGTCACTGTCGTGTTTTGCCAATAAATACTGATCCGACCTATTAATAATCGTGTTATTATTGTTCACTCTGTTAAGGGAGAAATCTCAACCTAGTTAATATGGCTTGACCCGAATTTTACTTCTTCGTATGGTGCTTTCGTGTGTTCATAATTTTGTCATGTCTAATTATAAGAATGCATTTGAATATACTAGTAGTAGTAATGATCAGTCATCAAGAGATTGTAACTATGCCTAAAAGCTTGTATTTCAAATGTTGCGCGAGCATTCCTAAGTAAACTAAACATTACTCAATACTTTTAAAATTAAGGTTAGTTGAATATGGTATTGTGCTCGCGCTCTTGCATCCGTGATTGAATCCACCTACCTATAAATTTTAATAGTTCACTTTGTAAAAAAGAAAGAAAAAGGAAAGATGGATGAGTTAGTGAGAAGGGGCAATCTCCTTATTAGATCAGAATTCCAACAAGATCTTAAGATAATTACTCTTAACTGTAAGCACATGCAACACCTATTGAGATTTTGAGAAGTGTCTCTCTTCCGGAAAGTATAATATGATATAAAAGTTCTAAGCTGTTTTTTTTTAATCATATCCTAGCTGTTCTTTTTTATGCTCGAAATGATATCCTAGCTGTTCTTTGTTACCCTTTTATGATTTATATTTTACATGCATGCATCTTCACGCAACCAACATTCCTTATAAGCAATTAACTTTTACCTGTAAATTGTAGATGAGTTTATTTTATCAACAAATTCATACAATTTTCTATTAAAGTAAATTTTCCTTTAAGCGCGAGCATGGTTTGACTTCTTAAAATTAAGAATGAACTCCTATTTAAAATCAATGGTTTTTGACACCGGTCAAATTCCAACAATATTGACAAAGTTTCAATAAAAAAGAAAAAAGAATATTACAAAAATTTGACACTTTTTGAAACCACATTTATTGTAAGCATGAGCTCCTCCTCAATTTTAAGGAGTTAAAAAAAAAAAAAAAAAAAAGCTTTTTCCATAACAAAATTGAATATATTATAACCCAAATCCTAAAAACCCACTCCAGTACTTAAATCCAGCATGCCTTATGTTTTTTTTAAAATGGAAATCCACATGCATCCCCTTGATTTTAAAGCAGACATGATCCTAGCATAATAACTACACAAAATATGCAACATGGGCAATCTATTCAATCTGAAAATCTGAAAAACTTTCACCACCACATGTATAAACTTACAAGCAAAACTTTCAATAGCAAAAATTTTGTACACCATGTCCCAATTTATTATTATTTTGAAACTTGGTAAAGAAATAAAAGGGAAACTCAATCCCCTCGTTTTGGTAGCTTTCTATAAATCTTCCTTGAGAAAAAAGGAAAAAGAGTTAGTTGTTTAAAGTGTGAAGCCTAAAGCTCCAGCCTTTAACTGTTTACCCCAAGCCCCTTACCACCATATAACCCCCTTATGATTTTCCCGGGATAATTAACTACTTTCTTACCTAGTTTTTCCCGGGAAAATTACTAGTACACACAGAGAGACAGAGACACGCACATACACAGTGATCTTCCATGGACGATCCCGCGGCACCACTGTCGAACAACCAACCAGCTCCGAGAACCCCATCTTTGTCTTCGTCGCAGCTCAATCCGCCTCCGGCTGTGCCGCGCACCCCTCAGGCTCTGCAATCCCTAGCGCCATCTCGGCACATCGACCGAATGATCAACTCCAACCACCACCAATCTCCGTCGAGGACCATCTACTCCGACAGGTTCATCCCCAGCAGATCCGGCTCCAACTTCGCCCTCTTCGACATCTCGAATACTCCGGCCGAGGGCCGCGATGACTCCTCTAGCGCCTACGCCACGCTCTTACGCGCCGCCCTCTTCGGCCCCGACGCCGCCGGTGTCGTCCCTCCGGCGACGCCAGAGAAGCGGAACTTGATTCAGATGAACCCGCCCAGCCCCAACATCTTCAGGTTCAAGACCGAGACTCGCCGGTCCATGCACTCGCTCTCGCCGTTTGGGTTCGATGATGTGGTCACTGGGGTTCACCATAGCCCGGTCAAGGCTCCTAGGAAGGTTCCCAGGTCGCCTTATAAGGTAAATTTTATCAATTTCTGGTCTTTTTGGCGATTTGGGTTCGGTTGGTGTTTGAATTTTATCAATTGGGTTTATGGAGTTTTGTTTCTTGTTCAGGTTTTGGATGCACCTGCTTTGCAAGACGACTTTTATTTGAATCTTGTGGATTGGTCTTCGCATAATGTGCTGGCTGTTGGGTTGGGCAATTGTGTTTATTTGTGGAATGCTTGTAGTAGTAAGGTGAGCTCTAGCTTCACTGACTTTTCTAATCCTCACATTATTGTTGTAATTTTGTTTGGTTGAGTATTACTTGAGGCAAATGTACGTTCTCCAATGTCACAAGTCACAACCTTGTAGGTTTTTTTGGCTGTTCTGATCATCTAGTGTGTTCTTTTCTTTGTGTTAGTGTGAAATTTTGCTAATTTGAGTCTTTGCCTGTATAAATTTTTTTAACTTGATCATTGTATGTTACTTCCAGGTAACTAAGTTATGCGACTTGGGGATTGATGACAGTGTCTGTTCCGTAGGCTGGGCTCAGCGTGGGACTCATCTTGCTGTTGGAACTAGCAATGGGAAAGTCCAAGTAAGAGATACTTGTACATGATATCAGACATGTTGCATTCTTATAGGTTTAAAATTGAGATGCTATTTTTTATATATTAATATTGCAAATTGGAATTAAAGGTAGACTTGCAACAACATTTAAACAGTAGGTGTTTTAAGCAACAAGTTTGTGACTTTGTGGGATATGATCATCGAACAACATAATGCTTGAAAAATTTTATCTGAACTACGAAAGTTGTGGAAAAGTTTCGATATTAGAATATAGGCTACTACAAATAACAATGTCCTGTCTAGCTCAATAAAGGTGTAACAGCATAAACAAGCCCCTGTCTGGTCTCCTTAGCAGAGCCACTTCCACCAACGCATCATATCAAATATTTTTGGTGCATAATTAGACATTATCGGCAGTACTTTATCATTCTAGAATCTCCAAGTATTGTTTTAATCTTAAGATTCCTTACTAGGTGTTCAGAGGTGTAGATAATCTATGCTACTGGTTTTTAGATATGATTATGAATAGGTTAACTGGGAATCTCCATCTCCCGCTCTTTACATTGTGACAGTGTTTGGAACTATGAGTCCAAACAGAATTGGATTCTGATTTTGGTGACTTTTTTTATTTGATCTTTTTATGCACATTCACTCATTGATAAACTTTTGACTTGTGGTCTGGTTATTTGTAACATGCCACTTCTGTGTCCTGCCTTTGTTGGAACCAGATTACATTGTGTACAATAATCAGGTTATGATTGTAAATTTATGTGATAATTTGATATTCAAGACAGTTGCACGTGAGCAGTTTGTGGGTTAAGTTTTGTGCAGCATTACAACATGAACTTCATATCTACCAACCTCTTATCTTTAATTCTTGGCATATTAGTTTTACTGTTAAACTTGTGCATTTGCTTATATGCTGCTGAATGATTAGCTGATGCAATCATTACCTACTCTGTAGATTTGGGATGCATCTCGTTGTAGGAGGATAAGAACTATGGAGGGCCATCGGCTGCGCATTGGAGCCTTAGCCTGGAGTTCGTCTATGTTGTCCTCTGGTAGCCGGGACAAGAGTATTCTTCAACGTGATATTCGTGCTCAAGAAGATTTTGTTAGCAAACTTTCCGGACACAAGTCAGAGGTCAGAATCCTTTATTTCATGTTCAGTTTGATTGAACTTGCAAGTTGAATAAAAGACTGCTAAACTTTTTGGACTCGAGTGTGCTTTCATGAATGTTACTTATTCTAATCCTTCAGTTTTCTAATTTATACTTTGGGTAGTATACCAGTTGTTTTGTTATTATCATATATGCTGTATGCGATATTCTGTTTCATTTATGTTTTCTCAGTCTGAAAATAATTTTATTGTTCTTTAGGTTTGTGGACTGAAGTGGTCTTACGATAACCGTGAGTTGGCATCAGGCGGGAATGATAATAGGGTATGCTACATTTTCCTTTCAGCCTGACTTACGCTACGTGCATTGTAATTTGGTCATGCTTCCTATTCATATCTGATAATTTGTCCCTTGTATATACAGCTTTTTGTTTGGAATCAACATTCAACTCAACCGGTGCTGAAATACTGTGAGCATACTGCAGCTGTGAAAGCTATTGCATGGTCTCCCCATCTTCATGGACTTCTTGCATCTGGGGGAGGAACTGCAGACCGGTGTATTCGTTTCTGGAATACAACCACTAACTCACACTTGAGCTGCATGGACACTGGAAGTCAGGTGAAAAACTTGTTGGTTTGCTTAATATGCTTACTTTTCCTCTTGGTTTGCTTTAAATATTCATGCGGAAAGGAAGCTTTGCCCTGTGGGGAATATTTATTGAACCTAGACTGATTGCACTGGATGCCATTATTTCAATAGTTCCCAAACTTCTTGTTTCTTAACATTGTTCTTTTTCTAATGAGTTGATCATTCCACCCAATATAGAATGATGTAACTTCAATTTTTTACTTTGAACTTTTCCATGTATTGGTAAAGGGAGAAAACTGGGGTTAACACATTTGCAACTTGAATCTGATTAATTTTGCTGCGTTTTGCATCTAGATGCTAGATGAAAGGAAGAAATATGTTACTCAGAAAAACATGGATTTATCTCATTCATGATGTTAAATGTTGATATATTTCTGTTCATAGAAATGAAATTAGTTGGTGACTGAAATCCCTCCCCCTCCCTCTTTCTAATATGGACTGTGCTTCTATCCATTGTATATTTGCAGGTATGCAATCTTGTGTGGTCTAAAAATGTCAATGAACTCGTCAGCACCCACGGGTACTCCCAAAATCAGATAATAGTTTGGAGATATCCCACCATGTCCAAGGTACCAAAGTGCCAAAGTCTTGTGAAATCCTGTAACCAATAAATGTCTTTACTTCCGTTTCTAATTTTCAATTTTCTTCTGCTGATGCAGCTGGCAACTCTTACCGGCCATACATACAGAGTTCTTTATCTTGCTATCTCGCCCGATGGACAGGTACCCCCAATTCCTTATAATTACCTGCCGTTTTTTTATGGTTATGCAAATCAATTGACGTTCCTTTATGCATATTCTGATCTATTACATTGATTATTGTTGTTTCAGACGATTGTCACTGGAGCAGGAGATGAAACACTTAGATTTTGGAATGTATTTCCTTCCCCTAAATCCCAGGTAAAAAGACTTCAATAGTTGACGGAAATTAATGCATACTACATGCCATCAATTTGGTTAATAGTTATTCCTTATCTGTTAGTAATTTGACTAGGGTATGATGTATATATAATGAGTGGCATTGATTATTCTGCTTTTGTGGTGAGGAACTAATTGTGTTCCATATCCTTGACATTCTACTGAGAACGTGAATTAAAATTGGTTTATGCAAGTGCTCTATATTGCATTTAGTTGTTCCCTGTGTTTTTCCCTTACTCATGTAAATCAAATTATTATTGCAGAACACAGAAGGTGAAATTGGAGCATCATCACTTGGACGAACTGTGATCCGGTGACCTCCTGCAGGACTTCGATACCAACTTAGCAACCTTCGCAATTGCTCGTATTGGCCAAGGAATGGGAATCGAATGAGGATGATATGTCATTTCTTTTTGACATGATAAAAGAGCTGATCGGATGGTAAACTTAAATCAACCCACAAAAAACCAGAGATTTTACTGGGACCCCAAAGGCTAAGACGATAGTTGAAGCGATGATTGGTTTAATCTTTTTCAACTGTTTATTTATTCTCTTTTTCCCACTTGAGTAGCCTAAATATGTATAGATCGAGAGGGGGGTTGTTATCAATTATTTTCACCTTCTCGGTGCTCCCTTGTATATTTAAAGAGAGAATACTGAAAGATAAGTTGGTCATTGTGATGTAGTATCTTCACATTCTTTGTAAATGGATCACAATTATTTCACATTTTTTGCTCCAAAACTATAGAAGTTGGCGACGTCAAGGAAAATGTTTAAGCTCAAATTTATACTTAACTCTTTCAAACTATTTTAAAACTTATTGGTCATATACTATCCAGCTATTATTCATTGATGAGATATTATCTATAAATACTTATATATTGCCTACCTATTTCCTCTGCACGCTTTTTCATTTGCTCTTCTCGGAACACTCTTTACTCTCTCTATCCCCTCTTCTCCTCTCTGAAAATTTTGGTTTATTCTTCGAATTTTTGCTCTGCTCTCTCAGAGATGAAACCCCAATCATGCATCTCCTCTCTCCTTTTTCTGCATCTTGTGGGTTTCACTTCTCTTCTTCTGCTCTCTCTCTCTCTCTCTCTCTCTCTCTCTCTCTCTCTCTCTCATTTGTATCATACTAATGTTCAACTTCCAACACTTTTGAGAGCATTTTCTGCAACTTGGATTTGCTTAAGAGATGGATTTTCCTCAAGTGGGTCGTGATCGGCTTGGTGTAAAGAATGAGGAAATCAATTTGTATGGAACTCGCCCAGAACATTGTATTGCCTCCGTATTATATCATATTATACTCGGATTTTTTTTTTTTTCAATGGTATAGCCGTAAGCGGGTTCTTTTTTCATATATATATATATATATATATATATATAAATAGTATAGCCTGGCGGCTATAATCGGTTTTATAATTTTTAATTTTCAAAATAGTCTAGCCGAGCGGCTATACTTGGTTTTAGTATTGTTTCTTAAGAATAATATAGCCGAGCGCCTATACCTATTTTGACCCTGGGATGGGCTCGTCCTCTTTTGATTTTTATAAATCGTATAGCCGTGCGGCCATACACGTTTTTTATTTTATTTTTAAGTATAGCTGCACGGCTTTACTGTTCTGACACGTATAGGAGCTAGGCGGGTCCTTTTTTAATTTTTTTTTAGAACGAGTATAGCTACTCGGTTTTAAATCTTACAAACAGTATAGCCAGGCGGCTATACCTATTTTGCCACGTGGACTCTAGTGCGTCCTCTTTTTTGTTTTTTTAAAAAATAATCAAGCCGCGCTGTTATACTCCAATTTTAAAAATTTTAAAAAAAATTGTATAGCCGCTCATCTTTACTGGGTTTTTTGTTTTAATAAATAGTATAGTCGATCTATATTGGGATCCTTTTTTTCTTTTAAATTTTTTTCATCGATTTTCGCTTATCGATTAGAGTAGTTTAGAGTGTTATTCATTACTATTAGGCGATTACTTGAGTCTCTATTGTCCCATTTTGATTTTTTACTTTTTCAGAGTTATTACCCATATAAAGAATTTAGCACTTTCACGTTTAATAATGTATTATACATGTACGTACGTATTTTTTAATAATACATTCGTGTTCTGCACACGTCTTAAAGACTTGGTAAAGTTCACGTTTTTAAAAAGCAAACATACAATACTCATACTATACAGGTATGAAGGTATTTTTCATGTTTAATACACGTATTTTTATAAAAATTTCAATAAGACACACAAAATTCAAGTACTATACACATAATTCTCACATATTATTGAATAAAAATAATTTATATAATTTATATTAAAATATAATATAGTGGCCGAACATTTAAGTTGTAATTTGCCAAAATTTTGCCTAATAAAACACATACGTTTTTATTCATATTTTTTTTCCATTCCATAGTTTACTAACTATGAATGAATGTACAATCGCGTAGCTATACTTGAATTATTATTATTATTATTATTATTATTTAAAAAGTATAGCCGCCAGGCCTTATTGTTTTGACACGTGGCACCTAGTCGCTAGGCATATCTTTTTTTAATATATAAATAGTATCGTCGTGCGGCTATAGCTTTTTTTTATTTTTTATTTTAAAATAGTATAGCCGCGCGGCTATACTCAGTTTTATTAAAATTTCTTAAAACTGCAATCCAACTTTAATATGCAAATACCACATGTAACCACACATTTTGCAAATATAACTTTTAAATATATACTTCTGACCAAAAAAATAAAATAAAATAAAATAAATACTTATTGGCCACTAAACATTTTTTCTCACTTTTTCTTTTTTCTCTGGCTCGTTTGGTACACCTCCCTAACTTGGACTGGCTTGGATAAAAAATTATCCCATGTTTATTGTCATATGGTTCTAGTTTTAAATGGAATTAATAATCAGGGGCCCACCAAATACACCTTCTTAATTGGGCTTAGTGAGACCCGTCTGTGAAGGGGGGACAAATAATCCCCTCCTCATCGCTCGCGACTTCCTCCCCTCTCCACGCCTTCGTCTTTGCCATTACTTCCCACCCCACCACACATCTCGTCACAGCCATCATCTCCCACCTAAGCACACACCTTGTCACAGCCATGGCCTCCAACCCTCATCCATGTCAACTGCTCTCTCTCTCTCTCTCTCTCTCTCTCTCTCTCTCTCAGATACAAAACCCAAATGGAGGAAATAAATCAATTAATTCAAATCCCTTTTTCTTTTTATGAAATTGGGAAGAACCTCATAAAACAATAGCTAACCATCAAGCCATTCATCATCAAAGAATTCACCCAGGCAGAAGCCTCCTCAAATAAGCAAATTCCCAAATTTAGATTGTGGGGTTTGGGCATGTGGCTATTGAAGAGAGAGGAGGGTGAAGAGAGAAATAGTGAAATAGGAAAATGAGAGAATATAAAATTTTCAATTAAGAAGCAGAAAGACAAATAGATTGAGAAGAAGTGGAGAAGGAGAGAGGAGGGAGAAGAAGAAGATGAAGTTGCAGGTTGGAAGAAGAAGATGGAGTCGCAGAGAACAAAAGAAGAAAAGTTAAAAAAAACAGAACAAATAAATCCACTTGCCTTTTTTTTAAAATTAAAAATAAAAAAGTCAAAAAATTTAGTCCTAGTCCAA
The DNA here is from genome assembly GCF_902201215.1 of Prunus dulcis. Taxonomy (NCBI): domain Eukaryota; kingdom Viridiplantae; phylum Streptophyta; class Magnoliopsida; order Rosales; family Rosaceae; genus Prunus; species Prunus dulcis. The sequence goes on from NC_047654.1 coordinate 8,738,192, forward strand.
TTGGCACCAAACACAGTATAAGTCTTATCCAGCTTATGCCAAGTCAAGCCAATCAAAGACAGTCCCAATATTTAGTCTAGTCCATGACAATCCCGCGTACCAAACGAGCCCTTAGCTCTCTGTTCGCTCTCTCTCTCTCACTTGCCGTGTTTGGATTTGAGCTGTTGGATTGATCTTGATCTGAGTTTTTGCGCCTTGTGGCTGGTCAAATCCATGATCATCAGCGTCCCAATGGACCCCTCTCCAGTGCGAACCACTCAACCTCTTGA